>NC_139631.1:49696960-50289460 GCF_964638095.1 Poromitra crassiceps | reverse complement strand
CGCGGACGCAGCGTCAGATGACTTCCTGCCTGACCTGCCTTTCGTTTCAAAATAAAAGCGATCCCATGTTTTTCATGCTTTTCCATGCAGCTTTTTTTATTTTTTTCTCTGAAATATTAGGGGAGGTCCGGACCTCCCCGTCCTCATAGCTAGATACGGCCATGCTTGCGGTATGTTTGGATGCATAAATAAAGCTGATAATATACAACTAGAATTTTTTTAACATCTGACCCTTTCAAAGTACATCACAAAGGGTCAATTTTGTTGTAACTTGATAGCCCTGCTTAATCCAGGACCTTACTTCTTGTAACTTTTGTGAGGTAAAAAACTGGTCCATTGGAGTGTTGGGCCAGACATTTGGAGTAAACATAGACATTTGGAGTGGGACATGTATGTTTGAATGTAATACATTTGAGGGAACACAAACCCCCACATTCCAAGCACCCGGCCATTTGAGCTCACACACCTATGATAAAACGGCAGGGAAGCGAGCCATTCCTTTGTTATCAAAGAGTGACAAAGGACAGCCAACTCTCCTGTCTGTAAGTGAGATAAGATGAGCCAATCGGAGTGGCTGATGTACAACAAAGACACGCCCTGCACCCCACTGTATGCAGGGTTGGAGCCCCAAATCTTCAGTTCCTAAGTAGCCCCAGCTACAGACAAGACCTGCGGTAACACAGAGAGACAGGGTTTCAAACCCCCTCCTCTGTTGACAAGTTCTACGTAGCTACTAGCTGCAGAAAGGACGTGTGATGAACCTCGAGAGAAGTCGACCTCCCCCTCCTCGCAACTGAAACAGCATCGCCGCAACCAGGCTAGTGCTACCTGCCCAGAGCTAAGCTAGCTCTGAGATCCTCTCCTCTCCTAAGCCCCGAAGCCGGCATCGCCGCCTCCCAGCAGACCAAAGAACCTCAGCGTGGCCAGCTGAGATCGACCGTCTGCTCTCCTCAAACCCTTCCTTCCTGCTCTGGACAGCGGACGTGCGCTGGACCAGACCCTCCCTCCGTTGCCGGAGGAACCCCGCGAGACCGCACGCAACAAACCGCTGCACACGCGTGTGCAGGACTGAGCGCGCACGCCAAGTAAGACTTGAATTGATCACTCACGTCCGGGCAGTTTAGAATTGTTTAGAGTTAAAAGGGATATATATATATATAATTGACTGATGTGATACTGTGAATGAAAATCTGTGAACTGTTTTTGTCTGGATGCAACTGTGCTTACATATGCATTAACTGAATCCAAATGTATAAACGCTAGTCACTAGCTCTTCACCGATCCGCCGAGCGGGTCTAGGATTTTGAGGAGTTGAGCTCATTTCACTAGTTAAACGCCGGTTAATTCTAGCCGTTGTGAAGTGAGCACCTCGCGGTCTTTTTCATCTAAACAGCGTTGGTTATCACCCACGGGCACGTGCGTTAGGTGCGTGCACGAACCTTCCCCTTTCATACACACACACAACTTTCCACTGACCGGCTAGCCGCCATTTTGTGCCGAGCAAACACTAACGTGTCCGCCATTTTGTGCCGAGCCAACACTAACGTGTCCGCCATTTTGTTCTAAGCAAACACTAACGTGTCCGCCATTTTGTGCCATGCGAACGCCAACGCGTCCGCCATTTTGTGTCAAGGCCGGCTGGTTTCACACACACACACACACACACACACACACACACACACACACACACACACACACACACACACACACACACACACACACACCACACACACTCTGCTGCCATCTGGTGTTCTTCCGGTGCCTTACACTTTCCATGCAGAGAATATCCACTGACCTCACATTTCTCCTCCAGTGCATTGATGAGTTTTAGAATGTAACTTAGTTATAAATGAAATTCGTTGATTGTATTGCCAATACCTCCCTTTTATTTTACATATAATAAATAGTGTCAACTTTAATAGAATTCAACTGTTTCAGAGTGATTTTGTGATAACTGTGGTAAACTATTGCTTAAGGATTAGAAACTCCACACTTCAGATAGACTAACTGTGATTAAAGTTGGGTCCTGCAAACATCAAGCAGGTGGTGCCCCTAGGTTAATCCTTATCAAGGATTACGTATTTGATATTTTAATAATTTTATGAAATATTAATAATTTTCTGATTGTTAATATTTTATTTTACCCAACTAAATTCAATCCAAATAACGAGCACTACAGGAGTGAATGGAGATGTCGGAACTCTCCATTATAGATCGCTCTGCTCGCAATGAAGATTCTGTCAGGAGGGAAATCTCCAAAACAAAAATCAAAATTGTAAATAAGAGTTATTTTTGATAAACTGAGCACACAGGGGTGATTTAAATACTTACTTTGACCGGCTCGTTTTTTTTCTCAACTTACAAAAGTGCCATATTAACCCTTAACTCATTGAGTGCCATGGACGAGTATGTTCGTCAATTGGTTTAGTAACGTAGAGTGCCAAGGACGAGTATGTTCGTCAATTGCGTTTTTTGACAGTGGGACGTGCATCAAAGCCAGATCCATCTCCTGTGAAAGTATGGTGGCTGTTGAATGTGTAAAACCTATTTTAGGGACCCATTAGGTGGCGACAGTGCTCTCCAGATTAGAGAAAGGCGAGAAAAAAAGAGAGAAGAAGTCATGGGGAAACGGAAATCGCATCGATATGCATGAAGCATAACGTTAGCTGTGCCTGTGAACAGCAGTCATCTGCTGCCACAATTGAGCCCCATCCGTGTCCGCTGCGATAGCCCATCCATATGATTTAGTTGCCGACACCAGCGTCTTTCTGAAAAGTTACATTATTCTCAGCTGGGAGCCGGCGACACACTGTAAAAAAGCGGGGGGATGCAGCGCACTTTTCAGTGCAGAGCAAACTCAGAGCAAACAGCAGCAGAGACACTCCTCCCACCATGGAGGAGGAGGAGGAGGGGGGTGGGGCACGCAGGGCACTACAGCATACAACCATTGACAGTACACACAGACCCAGGCAGCAGCAGGCTCGATGCATAGAGAGCAAACAAGCTAGAATAGGCTATCTGATGCCCACCAGCAGTAAATCAAGACCAGCAAGAAGATGTAGCACGCAGGGGCCAGCGCTGCTGGTTGCAGCTAAAAAATATTATTTGGCCAAACAAAATTCCTTTGTTTTCACTCTTATTGAAGGAAATGATTTTTGAGGTGTCATTATATCAGAAAATATTAGCTTCAGAGTCAATGATGTGCTTGAAATGCTTCCTTTTACAAAAGGCTGAATATCTCAGATTCTAAATTGAAACGTGTCTTTTTGCTCAAAACAACCTATCTTCTCCGGCTCATAACTAAAGAACGGAAAATGGTATCAATAAACTTTTTTTTGCAGATGATAGAAGAGAGTCTCATCGTTCTTTGTGCGTGTTCGGTGTTTACATAGTAATATCACACAATATTCTGTGGGCCTCGAGAAATCACTGAAAATGCTCTGAAACTCTGGCACTGGGAGCGTTCGTTCTCCAAAAGTGGCTGGCACTCAATGAGTTAACGGTGGTATAGAGCTCAAACAGCTCTCTTGATACTCTGTTGAAACTATGGTGCATTGATATGAATGGTGAACAGACCATTTGACTGAACTACTTTACTAGGTGTACATTATCACTTTTTAATATACACCCTGCAGCCAATCAGAATCGAGTATTCACCCAGACCATGGTATAAAGCCTATTAAGGGTTTGTTTCGCTTATGCCTCTTATTGGGCCTATACTGTATATTTATGTATGTATTTATATAAGCATTTTATCTTTTAATATTTCTTATTATTGTAGATCGTAATTAGGCCTACAACTTTCACCTAATCATTTTCACTTTGATAGGCTATGGCAGGGTTCTCCAAATAGCGGGCAGCATGGCCCCCTGTGCGGCCCGCGTTGGAATTGCAAAAAAATAAAAAAAATACAGTGCACCTGAACGCAACAGCCAAGATATGCGCTGCTCTCCGTGTTGACCTGGCTATGAGCCCCTCCCCCTCTAAACAAACACTGGTGCAGGGTACATTTCTGTTGTAACATTCCAGTCTGGATTCTGGAATATTTTTCAATCATCTTGATGAAGGCTAAATGCAGGCTAAACAAATGTAATGTAAGAAATTACTGTTCAACACTGAATAAGTGTCCACATGTTCATGTCATTCTGGCCAATACTCCACTTCTTTTATAACATTTCAGTCTGGAATATGGAATATTTTTCAATAATCTTGATGACTAAAAGGCTAAAAATAATCTCATGTGTAAGAAATGACTGTTCTACATTGAGGAAGTTTGAAGTAACATTTTCAATAATTAACTTATTGGTTTTGGATTTATTTAGCTTCAAGAGTGCATTTTTGTTGTTGTGTGACCCTCAACACAGGCTTTGAGAATCACTTACTGAGACTTATGCTTAAATTAACCCACTCATATTCTGGTTTATTTCAAGAGAAACAATTTGGCTAGTGGAAATTCTAATTGGCTGGTAACTTTAAAATCTAGCAGCCATATTGGCAGGTGGTCAAAAAAAGTAAATTTCAAGCCCTCCAGGGAGAGCAGGTGGTGACATAGGAGTGAGTGAGAAAAGGATCAAATATTGGTGGTTAAGACTGAATAATGACATCACAACTGTTAATTTAAAATGGGTTATTCCTCTAAACCTGGCTTCAAATGCACCAAATCTTTCGCGCCGCCGCCCTTCGGGTGCTGGCACCATTCGGCCCCGTGCCCTCAGCAAAATGTGGCCCTTGATGAAAAGTAATTGGGGACCCCTGGGCTTATGGCATATCAGCATGTGGTAACTATTGGGCTAATTTTAAGAATGGCTTTAAATTTTTTGCAAATGAACTATTCATATAGACAGGAAATAAATAAATACCATAAATGACCATCATGACAACATGGAATTAAATCATTAATCACAAAGATTAAAAAAAGAAAAAAATCCATTGTTGGCTGGTAGACTTGAGGCGGGGAGGTGTGAACGTGGAAAAACAGACTTTATTGACACAGGAGAGATAATTCAAAACGTCTTTTTTTTACAACGAAATACAGGCCCATTCACTTGCATTCACTGCAAAGAACCATTATCTCTGCTTGTCACAACAGAGGGAAACCCAGGCCAGGTTTTACAGGGGTGCAAAAGCACGCATTGCACCCTTATTTTAATTGTCTGCATGCTCAGTTGTAAAGAGTGGTAAAAAAATATATATATATATATATATATATATATATATATATATATATGTCATAATAATAGAAAATATGTTTGCGTAAATTGTGTTTTTTACATCACTACATCTGTGTGGGATACCTTCGTCAGGGTTACATGCCGCCATTCCGACGTGCTGCCACTCCGACGTTCCGCCACTCAGAAATATCGGCACTCAGAAATATTGCCACTCAGAAATCCCGCCACTCCGATTTTCATAAGGTCCGCCACTCCAAACTTGATTTGACTTCCAGTTCACGTTCAGGCAGCTGAACCTCGTTCAGACAGGCACCTCTCTCAGATGCTGCTAAATGGGTTGCCTCGAATCCTCAAAATGATTGTGGAGCCCAACCAAATTAAAATAAAGACGTGTTGTTTAAAGATGTTGTTGGTGCTCCCTCTAACTCCACAATGTGCAAGCTAGTAGGCTAATAATAGGCTATGTGTCTCGGGGCGGGTGCACAATGCACACACTCTGCTTAGAGAGCAGCGCACACACATGCTGACACGCCCGTGGGGGTGCCATGGCACTAGTCCGATACCTCACGAGTCCGACACCTCACGAGTCCAAAAAAAGAGGCATTGGACAGGGGATCATGTCTATGTTCCCCGGGTTCTATGTTCCCCGGGTTCTATATTCCCCGTTTTTCACTAACCCTAAACCTAACCTCCCCCAGACCCTAACCCAAAACCTAACCTCTCCCACCCCAACGCCTAAACCTAACCTCCCCCAGACCCTAACCCAAAACCTAACCTCTCCCACCCCCACGCCTAAACCTAACCTCCCCCAGACCCTAACCCAAAACCATCGGTCTCGTGAGGTGTCGGACTAGGGGGCAGTCCCCCCCGTGGGAACATAGCCTAATTCTGTTGTCCCTCCATGCGCCCTGCAGCTGTGTAAAATGTCATACGAAATAATTATAAATTCCAATAGGACAAGCTTGCCTGATTAACTGAAAACAATTAAACAATAATGAAAAAAATAATATCCTAACGAAAATAAAATAGAAGTCTAACAAGTAAATAGCCTTCAGAAAGCATCAGTAAAAGCCCAGTTCTAATAGGCTACTGCTGCGCTGCTGAGACGCACAGTGTGCGACTAAAATGTCTGCACTTTTGTGCCATATTCCACAATATCCAAACTTCGGAATGGCGGATCCTTTAGAAAAAAGAGGAAGGGCCGACATTTCGAATAATGAAGGCAGGAATTTTCGTAATGGTGAGACCTATCAAAAAAAGGTGAAGGACCGCCAGTCCGAATAATGGAAGTTAACGTTCGGAGTGGCAGGGTTTCGGAAAGGCAGACAGTTACCCTTTGTAAGATGATACTGGATGGTGAAACACGGATTGGATGGCCCAACCTATCTGATGTTGATCAACCAAATCTAACCAACAGTGACCACTGGTCACGGTACCGCGTCTATATGCCGACAACCCGCAATGCCGATAGGCCGCAATGCGATAACCCTAACCCTAACCATGAACCCAGTCTCACGGAAATTTGTGCTGACGAAATTTAATTGACAACCTCCGCTGATTCAGGACCATGGATGGCGCAGGGACGGAGTAGTTTTTAGATGTTAGTGGGCTATCGGCATTGCGGGTTGTCAGCATAGTGAGCGGACCCCCTGGTGGCACGAGCTGCTAGTTTTGGGTGAACTTCAAGCTGTAATTGTTTTTTATTCTGTGGCCCAACATAAATTAGGTCTCTAAACTAACATTAGTGAAACATGAGTCTCTCTGAACAAGCCGTTGCATGGTTTGTAAACTATCTTTCGGATAGAACCCAGTGCACTAGATTTGATGGGCTCTCATCCAAAGTGCTTCCTATCCATAAGGGCGTGCCCCAAGGCTCAGTGCTGGGCCCCCTTTTATTTACTATTTATTAATTGTCTGGGTCATAATGTGTCAAATGCCAATTTAAATTTCTATGCTGATGACAGTTATTTATTGTTGTGTGGCTAAACTGGTTGAAGCTTTTCAGAATTTAGAACTTGCTTTTGATGTTGTACAAAATACATTCATGCAGCTGAAACTTGTTCTAAATTGTGAAAGAAACAAAACTTATGGTGTTCACAAAATCAAGAACAAAGCCACTAAACCCTTTAACCATACCTCTTCAGGGTAAGGAGATCGAGATTGTTTCTTCATATTACCTAAGTACTACTATTACTAGTAGTACTTAGGTATTTTCTTGATAATAATAATAATAATGATTGGATTTATATAGCGCTTTTCTAGACACCCAAAGCGCTTCACAGGAATCATTATTCATTCACACCATTCGTACCAGTGGTGGTAAGCTACGGGTGATGTAGCCACAGCTGCCCTGGGGAAGACTGACGGAAGCGTGGCAGCCATTTCGCGCCTACGGCCCCTCCGACCACCACCACCAACATTCATAGACATTCATACCCATTCATACGAGGCAATGAGGGTTAAGTGTCTTGCCCAAGGACACAACGACAACAGCTGGGAGGGAGCGGGATTCGAACCGCCAACCCTTGAGTCATTGGCCGACCTGCTCTACCTGCCGAGCTAATGCCGTTGATCACTCTCTCTCCTTTAAACCACATATTCAGGATATCGTGAAGAAACTGAAGCTGCGTACGATTGACGCTGTTTATCATAGCTCCTTGAGATTTGTAACAAATTGTAAGGCGCTGACTCATCACTGTATGCTCGGGTTGGCTGGTCCGCACTGGCCACCGGTAGACTTGTGCATTATTATAAAACGGCTCTCTCAAATCAAGCAATCTGATTGGTTCACAGCCATTGTATAAATCCAATAACCCACTCCAATAACCCATGGCCATGGGTTATTGAGTTGCCATGGCAACTCTTACTAAAAGGCTTTGGTTACCTCAAATGACAGTGTAGAAAAAACAAATGGCGGAGACAGCTGTCAGATCCTTGTGAATCGATCTTCGCTTATAACTTTACTAATACTTCGCAGAAAATAATGTTTTGTACAAGAATAGGCTCTCGAGTGCCCACCGCCCGGGTGGGGTCGTCAAATGGGCCTTTCTGTGTGGAGTTTGCATGTTCTCCCCGTGCCTCCCGGGGGTTTCCTTCATATAGGAACCCCCTTCACAAAAACATGCAATATCCTGGTTGCTAGTGTGGTTCCTGCTCTGGTCGTTAAGGGCGCCTGTTCAGAGGGAGGGGAACTGGTTGGAATAGCGTGAACCTCCCACGTGCTATGTCCTACCGGTGAAGCTTCCTCTGGCAGGTGAGAAGAAGCGGCTGGCTGACTGCCCATGTCTCGGAGGAAGCATGGAGCCAGTCTCGGCTCTCCCCAGATCGGCAGAGGATGGAGTAGCAACCAGGATTGAGAAATCAAGTGGGGGACTAATGGGGGATAAAATGGGATAAAAAATCGGGAAAAATATAAAAAAAAAAAAAAAAGAATAGACGCGGGCTAATGTCTTAACCCCTCTCTCGCGCGCCCTCACTCTTAACCCCGCATTTCTAAATAAGACGTAACGTTAGTTGGTGTCGGCATACGGCTCTGGTGTCGGGCTTTGCAAAAAGCTCTCAGCTTCTCAGCAAGCGCCAGGATTGGCCAATGTCAACTTCAGTCTCCAGAACGATCCAATCAACTCACCCGCACGTCTATCTTCTTGCTAGAGGTCCCGCCTTACAGTAGTGTTTCAACTGACTCTATCAGAATACCATGCCAGTCAGACTTATAGTATTATTATTATATTTATATTATCATACTTGGAAACCGTTTTATAAAAGCAATATAGCACTCGAGCAGCGTGTGTTGTGGCATATATCCCGCTGATCAGGTGTTATCCCACGAGGCCGCAGGCCGAGTGGGATAACACCTGATCAGCGGGATATATTTGCCACAACACACTGGCTCTCATGCTATATTGGTTAAGTATACCGTATATTGATTTACAAGGCAATTCTCGGTCTCCTCCCCTCTTACTTATGTATTTATATTTTCCAGAAAAGTGTTGGGAATTATTTTTTACGTTCACAAAATCTGCTCCTGTCGTACAGAAATGTATTCTGCTCCATCTGCTTGGAACATGCTACAGAATGAGCTGAAACTTACAGAGTTTGTATCGCTGGATGTTTTTAAATGCCTCATGAAGGGACTAGAGGTTGACTCAATGATGTTGACTGATGTTTTGACTCGCCCTAATAGTCTTATCTCTTATCGATGCTCTGGCTTGCCCTGCTAGGTTGCTTTCTGGCTCGTATACTGCTTGTCTAGTGTAAATTGTGTTCTCTATCGTTATCGGGGTTTACCCTCCAATACAGAGATATGAATATATCTTGTATGGGAAGCTGATTACAAATGGAATCAGGTGACGTGAATAATTACTTTAAGACAATCCACCTGTGGACGTGGTTACACCCAAGCCTATAAAGCCCCTGTTAACCACGCCTACTTCGACTTTTTCGATTTCACTGGAGCAGTGTGACGTGTGGTCGCTCTGTCTGAGACAATCAAAAATCTAATCTAACTTCTATTCTGACTCTCTCGTAAACAGCCTTGCATCTTACCTTCGGTGGTGGGAGAGAGGACGATTGCCTCTCGTGGCGGCTGTTGTCGGGGTGAGCACAAACTTTCTCAGCGCTGACATATTGTCTCCAGGTCTCTGGAGGCTTCCATGTCTTGGGGCGCTAGGTCTTGTTTCTCGGCTCCGTAACTGGACAGTGAGAGCAGGTCCGCGAGTGTGTTGTCCGTCTCCTATATAACGCTAAACACAACTTCCTCGGCGCTGACATATTGTCTCCAGGTTTCTGGAGGTTTCCGTGTCCTGCGGCGCTTGGTCCTCTCTCGGCTCCCTAATCAGGACAACGAGAGCAGGTCCGCGGGTTCGTTGTCAGCTTTCTCTCTATCTCTCTCTCTCTCTCTGGCCGCGGCTTATGTCTGGCGAACAATTAGCCCGGGCATTAACAACGGTACACAAAAACACACCAAAACAAACAGACTGGAGCTAAAACTTTTAGAGCTCTTCCGTGTTGTTAGTCTCGCGAGGGCGGGGCCTATCGCGAGGTTTGGTGGACTGTGCATGCGTGTCAAGTTGGCAGCAAGCGCAGTTACACTGGCTTAGCACTTCCTCTCTTCCTTCAAAATAAAATCATTAAAAGGAAAGGAAGCTATGGCATCTATGAGCCATGTCTGTGTGGTGTGTGGAGTGCAGCTGCCCACTGAAGATGGGCATGATGTGTGTGTGCGTTGTCTGGGAGAGGAACATGCCTCTGAAGCGGTTGTTAATCCCTCCTCCTGTATGGATTGCTTCATTTTGCCAGCACGATCCCTGGAGGCTCGGCTTGGTGTGTTTGGGGTTAAGCGCAGGCGGGTTGCTGTAGCACAGTCTGCTCCGCCCCAGCAGGGGGCACGGTGGCTCAGTGGTAGAGCTGTCGCCTCGCAGTCAGAAGGTCCTGAGTTCGATTCTCGCCTGGGACACTGCGGGCGCTGTGGTTGTGTTCCCCCCATATCTTCAGTGCCTACTGCCCAGGTGGGGTATCTCGTCGTAAGGGCCTTTCTTTCTGTCTGTGTGGAGTTTGCATGTTCTCCCTGTGCTCCCCCAGGGGGGTTCCTCCGTATATAACCCCCCCCCCATTAAAAACATGCAGAAGATCAGATCGTCATCGTCATCCGACCAGTGACGACAACATCCGAAGTCGGTCCCCGGGCGCTGTACGAGAAAGCGACCACTGCTCCTGGCCTGCCCCCCGGAGGAAAGGACAAAGCCAGGATGGGTTAAATGCAGAGGACAAATTTCACCGGCCACCGTCAGCATGTGTGTGTTTGTGGCCCTCCGTGCATGTGTTGATGTGTAACCGTGTGACAATAAAAGACGGGCTTGTCCGTCTAAAATCGTTTTTTTTTAATAGTTTTTTTTTTTTTTTTTTTTTATCGTTTTTTTTTTTAAGCGCCTTAAAGCGGTGGGGAGTAGGGGTGGTTCCTCAGTGGATCCCCGCCCCTTTCCCTTTACTTTTTTTTTTTTTTACCTGATGACAGCATCAGGATTGAGGCTGGGGATCAGGAGGATGTCGAGGAGGATGTCGACATAGAGGGGTTATCAGATGAGGGGGGCCTCACTGAGGGGTCCGTCGCAGAGGGCGAACAGACCAGTGAACGCAAGCGATTCCAGGGTCTGATGGTCAGGGCTTCCCAAGCTTTGGGACTTGAGCCCGCCGCGGGCCAAGCCCCTCCTCCCTCGCGCTTCGATGATGAGGACGCGCCAGGTCCGGAGGTGCCATTTGAGGTGCCTCTCCTCCCGGAAGTGGAGAACCTAATGCAGGCTGGGTTTGTAACACCCATGGCTGCACTCTCCTTTACCTCTACCAACAGACGACTGTCTGCCATGCAGGATAGGGGTAAGGTGGGCTGTGGCCCATTGCCTCAGCTGGACCAAGCCATATCAGCTCTTTTGTTCCCGGCCAGCCCAGGGCTGGGGCCGGCTACTCCAACGGGGGACTGTAAAATGCTCGATGCCGCACTGGCTAAGGTGCATAGGCCGGTAGCAGTTCAGGCACGGTTGGCAAATACTGGGTCCATACTAGCATTGTATCAGAGGAAGCTAGTCCGCGAGCTGAGCACTGGGTTCAATGCTCATCTCATCGCTGAGATACAACTGGTTTCATCAGTCTTATCACAGCTGATGAAAGAGCAGGTGTCGACTGCCGGTAAGGGTGTGTCGGCACTCTGGGTTGCTAGGCGCCAACTGTGGCTGTCCCGGTCCAAGTTGCGATCAGAGGACCAGAGAGCCCTCTTGAGGCTGCCGGTTGCGCCATCAGCCATGTTTGGTCCTGGTGCCACTGCTTTGTTGCAGCAGGCCCAGGAGGCCCGTCGTTGTGCTAAGGAGGTTTCCGATGCACTGACCCCCAGGTGGTCCAGACAGTCGTGGGGCAGGATGAAGGAAGCCCCCGCAAAGACACAGAGGTCGGGCTGGGGCCCAAATGACCTGAGGGCCACTCTGGATGCGCGCCGTGGGCACGGCAACGCAGTCAGGAGGGCGGTCAGAGGCAAGCAAGGCAGAGGCGGCAGCAAGCCTAGTCCTCCGCCTTCTTCCTGACGCCAGTTTACGTCCAGCCTGCCTCCAGCAAGCCCGGGTGGGTCTTGTGGCTTGGAGGTCACTGCAGACGAGCCCCGGGGGGTTTCGACCATGACCCAGGGGTATCGTATTCAGTTTGCTCGTCGTCCTCCGACCTCGAGGACCCCAACGGTTGTCACGGTGGTGGGCGCGGAGCACAAGGCAGTGCTCCAGGCCGAGGTTTCTACCCTGTTGGAGAAGGGAGCCATCAGGGAGGTGCCTCAGGGCAACAAACAGGCTGGATTTTACTCCCGGTATTTCCTCATCCCCAGGAAGGATGGGAGACTACGCCCCATTTTAGATCTAAGGGGTCTCAACAGACATCTCAGGCGTCTGCCTTGCAAGATGCTGACAATCCCAAGGGTGCAACAGTCCATCGACAGAGGGGACTGGTTTGTCACCATAGATTTGAAGGATGCCTACTTCCAAGTTCCGATCTGGGAAGGGCATTGGCGGTTCCTCAGGTTCGTTTTCGACGGCAAGGAGTACGAGTTCCGGGTCCTGCCGTTTGGGATCTCCCTAGCTCCCCGCACCTTTACCAGGTGCATGGACGCAGTTCTGTCGCCTCTGCGACGGAAGGGGATACGAATCCTGAACTATTTAGACGACTGGCTCCTGTGCGCACGCTCAGAAGTTCAGTGTCGGCTCATCTGTCCATCCTCTTGGACCACGTGCAGCAGCTTGGCCTGCGGCTCAATCCGGGGAAGTGCAGGCTGGAGCCTTCACAGAAGATGCAGTTCCTGGGCCTAGTGGTGGATTCCCAGGCTGCGCTGTTGTCACTGACGCAGGAGAGGCAGCTATCCCTAAGGGAGTGGACGCCTTGGCTCACCCTTGGCCACGCGTCCTGCTGTACGCTTTCCCCCCATTTGTTCTCCTGCCGGCCCTCCTACAGAGGGTACGGTTGGAGGTGATGAGGCTGGTCATGGTGGCCACACATGACCTGGTTCTCGGACATCCCGCCACTGCTGGACGGGACCCCATGGGAGTTTCCAGTGCGGCGGGACTTGCTGTCCCAGGCACAAGGTGCTCTGGTTCATCCCTTTCCCCAGGGGCTCAAGCTCTGGGCGTGGCCCCTGAGGGGACCGAACTATTAGCCATGGGGCTGTCTCCTTCGGTGGTCGGTACACTGCAAGAGGCTCGGGCACCATCGACGAGAGCACTCTATGCTTTCAGATGGAGGGCCTTTGCGGCCTGGTGCAGGGAGCACCAGATTGACCCGCTTACATCCTCTGCCCCGGCTGTTCTGCAGTTCCTACAAGGGCTTTTGGATGCCGGGAAGTCGCCGTCCACCCTCAGGGGTATGGTGGCGGCAATTAAGGCAGCTCGGGTTGGGAAGTATCGGTTGTGAGGATAGACAAGCTGATATCCCAGTTCCTCAAGGGCGCTAGGAGACGCGTCGGCCTACGCAGTAGGCCGTCTCTCCCACCATGGGATTTGGAGCTGGTTCTAGGGGCTCTGGAGGCACCTCCATTTGAGCCCCTGGAGTCAGTGGACCTGAAGTGGCTGTCCTTCAAATCTGCCCTTCTTTTGGTGCTGGCCACGGCCAAGAGGGTGGGGGAGCTCCATGCTCTCTCAGGGCATGAAGGCCTGTGCAGATTTTTACCTGAAGAGGCAGGGGTAGTCTTGCGACCAAACCCTGCATTCCTTCCTAAGGTCTTGTCCATCCCTCAGCCGAGCCAGGCCATAGAACTCCGGTCCCTCTACTCTACAGAGGAAGGGGAGCGCAGGCACTCGCTGGTTTGCCCGGTCAGGACACTGAGAGTGTATCTGGACCGGACACAGGGCCATAGGCAGACGGACCAGTTGTTTGTCTGTTTCAGGCCAGACCGCCTGGGGCAGCCGCTGTCTAAGGCCCGTCTTTCCCACTGGATTGTGGAAGCTATCCAGCAGGCATATGTGGTGGCTGGGATGCCCTTCCCTTCGGGGGTGCGGGCACACTCGACCCGGGGCATGGCTACGTCCTGGGCGGCGTGGCGCGGTGCGTCTCTCGGTGAGATCTGAGAGGCGGCCACCTGGTCGGCCCCTTCCACATTTGCTCGATTCTACCAATTCAATGTGGCTGCAGGCACGTCGTTCAGTGAACGAGTGCTTGGCGGAGCCCGGCGGTAGTGACTTATGGTTTTGTTTCCCTGTCAGTCAGCCCAGTGTGGGCTGGTCTGAGTGGCCTCTTGACCCCTCTTGTTGAGCCTTCGCGACTTGCGGGGCCAACTCGCCCTCGGTAGCGTCTGGCGCCAGGGCTCGAACCGGCAGCATCCTGCGTCTGGCGGAGCTGGCCGACTTTGGGGGGGTTTGTACACAGTGTACATTTGTATATACTGTAGTTGTTGATGCACTTGTTGATTTTGTAGAGCACTCTTGGTGGTGGTGACGTCTCATTCGAAGCTCCCACGATTCAGCCTCCTGGGGGAGCTGGTGCTGCTCTATTCCCTCGCGGTGTGTCTTACAGCACTTCCCATACAAGATATATTCATATCTCTGTATTGGAGGGTAAACCCCGATAACGATAGAGAACGCAAGGTTACATGATGTAACCATGGTTCTCTGAGTAGAGGGGTTTACCCTCCAGCAGAGGCCGCTCGGGAGTCGTTCAATCGAAACTTTAGCCGAAGTAGGCGTGGTTAACAGGGGCTTTATAGGCTTGGGTGTAACCACGTCCACAGGTGGATTGTCTTAAAGTAATTATTCACGTCACCTGATTCCATTTGTAATCAGCTTCCCATACAAGATATATTCATATCTCTGTATTGGAGGGTAAACCCCTCTACTCAGAGAACCATGGTTACATCATGTAACCTTACGTTATACGTTGTTGTTGTTTTTTATTGTTTTATATGCAATTTTTGTATTCCTTTGTGCTGCTGCCTGTCTTGGCCAGGTCTCTCTTGAAAAAGAGATGTTTAATCTAAAAAAATAAAAATAAAAATTAGTCAAAAGTTCAAGTGGGATCCTTGCGGAGGTCAACAAGACCAGGAGACCTGGTTCTGCCAGACCCAGAAGGAACAAATTCCTAGTAGGCAACACACCTACAAACCACTTTATAAGTTAAAAGTATAAATCATTTTAGGCATTTTGTTTGTGTGTAGCATTTTGTGTATAGGGGTATTTGGTTGTAGATTTGTGTATAGGCTAGACCAGCAAACCTTCCAGTCTGATTACATTCACCTGTCCCTTGTTGATTAGAGCCTCATTGATTTTACTTGCTCACCTGACCTGCCCAATGCAGCTTCCCAATGCAATTTGAGTGGCTAAAACATTTTCAACTCATGAATGTTACAAGTGTGTTGTGGGTTTATGGTTGTGTAAATATGATAAATTGCTGTGATACTATTGATTGCCATCTCATTAATCAGTTGGCTGTAGGTGATATTTATACAAATTACCTCCAGGTGTTGTGGGCCCTCTATTGCCCTCTAATGTACTGTAGTTAATGACCACATTTAGACATGTCTTTCTTTTAACTATTCCATAAATAAATAAGTATGATCTAATATGATCTAATGGCCAATAATGAACCAAACTAGGCACCACAATTACAGTAGAGATCCTGTACAGTTACACGGCACATGTTTAAACCAGTTGAATTAAAGGTAATTCAATGTTTGTTAGTGTCCCCCTTCACTGCTGGTTCAAATGGTAGCAAGTCCAGACCTGCTCTGTTGCCCCTGGTGGTTGAAATCTGAAGTGTTCTTGAATGGCTGGGGAGGAAAAGAGGGACAGAACGACAGACCGACCGACAAAGCCTCCTGTAGGCCGACCCCCTGGGTCTGGCAAAAAGGAGTGGAGAGCAGGAGAACTTGAAAAAATCCAATGCAACAACTGTTTCAGGATCCATTCAAATTGGCAAAGGACTGACACACCTACCTTGGCTTGACCATACCCAGAGATCCTATATTTAAGTTGAACTTTGCAGACTTTGTTTCAAGAGTTTAAGGGCCCTATCTTCGCAACGGCGGTAATTTTGTGTTAGTCCCCGTTTTGCGCTGGAATAATGGCCTAATTGTGGGCATGTCGGGCTGCTGCGCTTGTCGTCATCTCGGCGCAAAGCTGCGCTTCATACCCAAAAGCATTGTGGAGGCGTGGTCATGCCCATTCCTCATTACTGAGAGGGACTAGAGTGAGAGAGAGAAAGAGGGCGAGAGAGAAAAGATGGGGAGAGCGAGAGAGGGAGAGAGAGAGAGAGAGAGATGTGAGGCTGTCATGCATAGAAATCAAATAACGTGCTCATGCCCACCTGTGAATCACCTGTGTATTATTGCCATTTCACACGCTGAAAAAGGGCTGCTGCCCAAACGTCTGTGTGGTAATAAAAGTATTCTACTTGGAGTGCTGTTCTCCTTTCTTGATGGCTGTCATGTATAGTTCTCTTCTCAACGGTCCTAAAAAATCTAATCCGACCCAGCCCAACCCGCGTGAGACGCGGACCGAGCTCAACTTGCCCGCCGTCGTCACATACTCAGCCCGACCAAAACAAACAGTTATTAGACCTAGTAGGACATTATGAAAAAGTCTGCAATTAATGCTGCTGCTGCTCAAATAATGGGAACGGTATGTGTGTGTTACTGCCATAAATGTTTTTCAGCTTTCATGCTGTTATATGGATGGACGGACGTATGCTTTTACCTTTGTTGTTGACATAAATATCACTCTCAAGGCGACCTTTGCTCCTTCATGTCGGAGTAGGGGAGAGTGGGGTGAGTTGAGCCACTGGGTAAGTTGACCCACCCCCTGTATCTAGGCAACCGTGCACGTGTTGTCATGTGACCATGAATTCAGGAAGCATGTGGCATTTCTACTTGGCTCTGTTGGAGAGAAACACATGGGATAAGTGGTAACTACTTATTTACATAAAAAACAGTTTTTTGCTTGTCAAACTAAATTTTCTGCATGTCAGGTATAATTAATCACTGTTATGTCAAAGTAAAGTTATCCAGGTCTAAAAAGAAGTATGATCCATATTGGTGATTTGCTAATGTATAAAACCATGTGAATCACTTAGCTAAAGATTAGCCTGAATTGCTAAACTAGGCTTTTTTCCCCTCCAAAATGGTGGCTATGGGGTAAAGTGAGCCATATGCTATGGGGTAAATTGAGCCAGTGGTTCAACTTACCCCACCATAAGGCACTGAAGTTAAGTTAAGTCTCTGAAGTATAAAATTGTATTTCAATGCAGTATTACACAACTGATTTGGTTTTGCATTGCTACCATGTACAAGAGAAAAACCGAGTGGGGCTCCTGCGGAGGTACATAAAAAAGGAGCTAAAGAATGTAAAAACAGTATGGTGGAAGAGCAGAAGCAAAGAGGATCTTCACAGAGGAGGTAGAGAAGGAGCTTGCAGACCTGTACCCTCATTTAACAGAAATGTTTTAAATAGTTTCCCCAACATATGGCAAACATAAAACAAATCTGATTAAACTTTATTTTGTTGGTTTTATGTTGTTGAAGTTAGCTTTAAAATAACAACATTTAAACTATCTGCAAAAAGGGAAATGCATTATTAAATAACCTTTTGTAAAGAGGTACATTCTTTTTTAAATGATTAATAATTAAAATTATGCTCAGATTTAAATTCAAGTCAGATGGTCAATATACACCCAGATGGCTCAACTTACTCCCTGAGTCGGCTCAACTTACCCCTGACCTGGGGCAAGTTGAGCCAGAGGAACTTTTTTTTCAGTCATATTTTCAGGACCCTTTGTCACAGATGCATTCTTATAATTTCAGTTGTTTGGAGACATCCTGAAATAAGGGTAGATGTGTTCATTGTACTTCTGCCTCAGTTTTCCTTGCCTTGAGGGCGACATAAGTAAAAAGTGGGTCATCTTACCCCACTCTCCCCTACTTCCGGGGTGAGGACGACGGCGTTCATGGCAAGCAGAGCAGCGTGACAGCGGGGGCTGGACTTTATGTTGATGGACTATTGTTATTTCTTTCGATGTAGTGTGCACACACCACTTTTGTTTTCAGCCTTTTTTTCAGTGCGCTGCTGAATTGGTGAGACCTGGACCGGCTCTCACATCTCCGAGACGACAGTGCTGTTCCAGTGTCGGGTGGAGCTACTAGCGGTAACTGTCTGCCTTTCCGAAGCCCTGCCACTCCGAACGTTAACTTCCATTATTCGGACTGGCGGTCGTTCACCTTAGAAGCCGCAATGCCGACCTTAGGTTTAGGCGTGGGGGTGGGAGAGGTTAGGTTTTGGGTTAGGGTCTGGGGGAGGTTAGGTTTAGGCATGGGGGGAGGTTAGGTTTGGCGTGGGAAAATGGGGAATATAGAACCCGGGGAACATAGACATGATCCCTTTCTGAGTGGAGATATTTCGGAGTGGCAGAACGTCGGAGTGGCAGCACCAAGGTTGGCAGCACCAACCTTCGCCAAGGGAATTTAAGCTAATTCAATGATCAACAGCATAATCTTCTTGTAACCTTTGTTCACATTCATGTTGCGGATGTTGGTGTTGTCATGAAATACCTCTAGACACAAGTTGTTTTTCCCCAAAACTTTTTTTGAATAACACACGAACAAGACAAAACAAACAGGCTCAGGAAATAGACATAGACATAGAGAATCAAAATAAAAGAAAAACAAACAAAACATACATACATACATTATCGTGTGCCCAGGATCCCACGCAAGGGGTCCATGAGAAACCAGCTGGGCGAGTCACCCCGTCGCCCCCAACCTCAACAATGTAGGCTAGAAACGGGTCCCAAATAGCCAAAAGCTCAGGAACCTAACTCTCTCCATCCGTATAACAGAGGTCATATCCGTCAGCCACAATTTAAAAGAGGGTGAAAAGGGGGACTTCCATTCCGTCAGGATGAGTTTCTTGGCAACAGTTGTCCCCTGTGATATAGAGACTGTTGCACAGCTGTATGGAAGTTCAGAGAAGACTCCGAGCAACCGAAGATGGCAAGTTCTGCCTCCGGCTGAAGAGTTATTCTGTAGGCCTTGAGTACCAGTCAAATATTTTAGCCCAGAATCTTGTTAGTGAAGGACAGAACAAAAAGGCATGAGATAGTGTGCCCTCCAATACTTGACAAGTGTCACACAGTGGCGAGACAGAAGGGAAGATCTTGTGTAATTTCTGCTTGGAGTGAGACGATGAGCGACTTTAAATTGGATCAGCAGGTGTCTGCTATTAACTGAGCAGAGTTGTACAACAGACTCCTTTCCCATATGTCAGATAAATCAATACCAAGTTCCCCCTGCCATGCTTCTCTAATCCTCTCAGTAGAGGCTGTGTTGCAGTTGTCGAACAGGCACACAAATCTAGATGAGGTGCTTGGAGTGAGGAGGGCTCAGCAAAAGACAGAAAAAAGCATGTTCATTTGGCAATGCTTCAAAGGTACGAATCTTGGATCGAACATAATTTCTGATTTGCAGGAATCTGAGCCTGTTTGAACTTCCTTTTCAGTAGAATAAAAGGATGCAAAATGACCATGTATGTATAGGTCTTTGATGGAAGCCAGACCCTTCTCACTCCAGGCATGGTAGTTTCTATCTGACCAAGGAGGCAAAAAAGAGTGATTGGAGTATGGACGGAAACATCTGGGAGTCTCAAATCTTTCCTAACTTGGTTTAGAATTCTGAGGGAGTTTCTCACAACAAAACCCAAATCCCCGGGCTCTGTAGCTTAGAAAATAAGATTGCTGGCAGCGAGGAGTTGGCAATAAAGTTGGCCTCCATTCTCAGCCACAGAGAGCCCGAGAGCTAAATTACCAGGGGTCCCCTGCTGCCAAAACATTAGAGCCCTAACATTAGCAGCCCAGTAGTAGTGCCTAAACACTGGTAAGGCCAGCCCTCCCTCAGACTTGGGTTTTTGCAACTGAATTGAACGTTCCGCGCCTGGGTACGATTGCCCCCCCTCCCCTCTGGTCAGCTTTCACATTACAACATTTCTTCCACGCTCGGGAACGGAACAGAGTGCACTTGCGTCATCAACTACGCCTGGAGTTTATCCTCGCCTGTGTGTTGTCTATGTGGTTCGGAACGGTTGGCGTTCACATTCGCAAGTGGTCCGCCAAAGCATTCCCCAGACCACCTTTTCAAGTGGATCCTGTCACGTGTCACGGTTCCCTGTTGCGTGCCCGGGCGGGGAATGGAACGTTCACACTCATCAAACGTTCCGAGACTGGGGTCAATTTGGGGACAAGTGTGCTCGGGAATGGTACTGGGGCGCCAGTGAGAAAGCACCCTTAAAGTTCACTGTAAGTTCAGAACCAATCCGTGACATCTGTAATACAGTAGCCTACACTCATCAGTTTAGTCAGAGTGATAAAGTACCGCAGGAATGAGGTATATTTATAGGCCAGTTCCTAGGCTAGTTCCGTTTCCTGCATCTAATCGTGCGTTCCTTTATCGCAAAAGAACTGGGATGTGGAGGCTAAATGATGTCACATCCGTTTTGTTAGCATGCCATTTGCACAAAAGTTGAGCTGGGAAGTTCACTGGTCAGATCCACTCGCTAGCCAGGCTAGTCATTGTTAGCAATAACAGTTGATAACAAGGCATTTCGTGGCATTTTGCGCATACAAACACTGCAGCCTCATGTCCACACAGATAGAAGTAGGCCGTGCTGTGTGTAGGCTACAGCTGATTTAATGAGACACAAAGAAGACAGAAGTGGTAAATAGCATTGATACGATTATAACTACTGTTGTTGCGTGGAGCAGCCTTCTTGGATTTTTGAGGTTGGGGCTGCTGAGGCTCCTATGAGTTTGGAATGGGAAATACCAGCTCTGGTGACGTCACCGTCCCAGCTCATGAACTTTGAACCGTAAGATTACCAGTTCCCAGTTATAAAGGAATGCACGATAAAAGTCAATGGGATTTTTGTATGGGGATTTTGAAAGGTCTGTACAAAAGTGTATGAATAGTGTGTCCCCACTAATGAGGACCACTTTTATAGCGTTTTCTGAAAATCACAATTGAAAACAAACAAAAAACGCATTTACACTTGAGAAATCATAAAAGTGGTTGTCATTTGTGAAGATTATCTGGCTGAACACGCTCTGTTTCATGTAACCACATACTTTATTTCAAGCATTTAGCCTAACCAAAATCCCCATACAAAAATCCCATTGACTTTTAGACGAAGGAACCGGAAGTGCTAACATTCAGGTCTTCCGGACTCATTCCTGCTGTACTCAATAAATTGATCACTGATCAGTTTAATCAGATGATCGATCAGTCTTAACCGCGCTGTGGAGGAGCTGCTGCGACATGTGATTGAACACGGAAGCGGAAACAGAACGACGAGCTGGCAACAGCTGAGCAGCAGCGAAGATCGTCTATTCCACAGTCGACGCAGCCACAGGATGGAACAGAACAAACTAACAAAATTAGGCCGAAAGTCTACAGGGAAGGGGGGGGGGGTGAAAATGTTTTTTTTTTTTTTCATATTGATAAATCCCACATTTACTGTAGTCATCTAAACCTTTATTTATAGTGAAACTAAACCATTTTTTGTAGCCTATTACTAAATAAGAGAGAAGATATCGCAATAGCCTATTAATGACTGCTTTGTATGTACATTATTTTGTCAATAAAGATATCACAAACAGCCTATTAATGACTGCTTTGTATGTGATTTATATTGTCAAATGGTAAATGGCCTGCATTTATAGGTGCAATTTGGGCCACCGACCTCTTTTATCCAAAGCGATTAGTGGACGACCCGCTCCCGTTGCTGCTTCCCGTGTGAAAGGCTGACTCAGAGTGAGAGGTCTTCGCTTCCTGGCTCCTCTCTTTGGGCTAGCAAGACAGACAGACAGTACATGGCTAATGCGGCTAGCTAACAGGCTAACAGGCTAGCTGGTGGAGACAGGCAGGTATGATGGCGGAGCTGAGCCTGGTGCAGGGTGGACAGGCCCAGGGCCAGGCGGACGCGTTCCAGAGGGCCCGGCAGGTAAGAGCCACACGTTCGATTCCCTTCACACATACTTTATACACGCAGTAAACACACACACTTTACACACGCACGCACAGACACACTGACCACTTTTATTCCGATTCCACTGCTGCTGCTAGCTCTCTAACTCACACACACAAATAGGGACACAGCTAGCATACTAGCTTAGCTCGTTCAGGAGTTTGGAGTTGGACTTGTTGCTGGACAAACTCTCCCCAAACTCCAGCGGAGTTTGGGGAGAGTTTGCCCGCCTGACAGGCTCTGTGTCCCGGCCTGGGAGAGCACAGAGCCGGGCTGGCAGCACCAGGCACCAGGCAGGAGAGACAGACAGGCAGAAGTTTGGCCACACGTGTCACTCTGTCTGTCTGTCTCACACACACACGTCACACACACACACACACACACACTGCTGGCTGCTAACGCACAGGGGCTCGAACCCACGACCTCGGCCTGACGACAGACATACAGTAGTCCGTGGTTAATAGTGTGTAGAAGGGGTCGTGTAGCTTTGCAGTTAGTTAACATGCGTGTGTGGGACCCCCTTCCCTATAGGCAGGCTGCTGTTTACTGTAAGTTGGTAAACTAGGCTGCGTTATGCAACACGGTGTACGAGCCATATCTGCTCTGTGGTGTGTGTGTGTGTGTTGGATCCATACTCACAGTCTCACACACTGCATGTATGTGCTTTCATACATACAGTGTGTTTGTCCAGTGTGTATATGTGTCCTGGTGACAGTCACACACAGAGCGTGTGTGTGTGTGTGTGTGTGTGTGTGTGTGTGTGCATGTGTGCGTGCTCACCCAGGGGTCAGTTGCATAAAACCTAGTTTAGGACTCATCGGATGCAGGATGATCAGCCGATAAAGACTTTAAAATGAAATATCGGCCCAAAATGACATTTGCTAATTTGCCGATATCATAAGTCTATTTAAGTAGAGCAGGAAGAATCTTAGAGTTTTGTTTGAAAGCAAATTATACTTAATAAAAAAGTAATGTTTAACATAACCTAAGTTATGGTAGTTTTCTTAGTTTGCCCAGTGAATATGTACATTTTGAAAAGCATTGTATTTATGCCTGCATCTGCTAGTGGTAGGCTTGCCGCAGTAGTTGTCGTTACCGGTGTTACACGGTGGTCGGTCAATAGAGAGCCAAAGTGAAACGTCACTTCCTGCTTTCTCCCTTCTACTAGGGCTGGCACGGATCAGAAAACCCACGGATCGGATCGCGTGACGGATTTTGAGCCACGGATCACAGATTTTTCGGATCAGCAAAAAAAATAAAAAATAGGCTATATCAGATTTTTTCTCTCAAAATTAGATTTTCGATTTGATTTTTTAATACTATTATACTTCTAACCATTTGTTGCCCTGCACAGCTCAAATTTTTTTTTTCTCATGACACAATTTATGCTTTTACTCTGAAGGCAGAACAACCCAACTTCCTGTTTTAGGTGGCACTACGCCCAACTTCCTGGCTGTTGCTTGCTAACGTAGTCACTTGACACGGGTACAGACCAGACCGGGTGAGTCTGGAAACATAACGTTGATGCTACGTTAAGCTACTCGGTGGCCCCACGTGTTGTTTTGTTGTTATGTGTCCAAGGCAACATTTCACCGTCCAGTGATAATGTGTTCGTGAAACGTGTGCGCGTGTGTGTGTGTGTTGTGGCTCTCGTTATCTTGTGCAGTCCGCAACACGCTGCTTGCATTCCTATGCTTTTTCAGAGGTGTTGAAATAAGTTTGTGAGGAAGCTCACTTGTGCTTGCCATGATGATGCCTGTCTGTGTCTGGCTGCGCTGCAGGCGTTCTCATACACTAACGTTAAACGTTAAATGAAACGAACGGGGGGGGGGACAGTGCAACACTTTGGCGACAAACTGCGACTTTCTTGACATGCAAAGTTACGTTTTAAATTAGCGTTTGCAGACGCACCCCGTGGCACAATTCAAACGGGATCAATAAAAGTAACCATATTCTCCGTCCACCGCCTTTCATATTTTTCGCAGCGCTGGTACAGGGAGAAAGCAGGAAGTGACGTTTCACTTTGGCTCTCTATACACCCCATGCTGCAGGGCAACACACGCCAAAATCACTTAAGTCAGTCTCACTCAGTCGAGTATTAAAACAGCTTAAAGTCGAAATGAACCCAAGTGGGCGTGTGGGTCGGTGTCCGTTTTAGACTGAAAACATAACTTGTCTGAGATGACAGGTTGAGAGGCGGGTCATAGTAGCATGTCGATGATTTTATTTGACAATTCTGAGGACTGGATTGGGCTTTGGCCAATCCTGGCGTGTTCCACCCCCAGATCGAGTGGGATTCAGCGTGTTGTGGCGCTCTCCTCGGGAAGAGCCTGCTGACGCGAGGTTTAGTGGCTGAGTGGAGCTCGGCGAGCCGCAGGCAGCCAGCTGCCGGAGCGGAGAGTGCAGCCCGTCGGCCTGGAATCTCAGAGGGGCCGGGGTCTGAATTCGGCCTTAACTCATTCAGGGCCAATAACGTCTTTGACGTGTTATCAGGAATAGCCCAGAGGGCCAATGACGTGTTTGACGTGTTTTTGTTTTTATTCGTGCAGCGCATAGTTAAAACACTTCCCCAGCCTGTCACATGGTATCAGGTCCCTAGCATCTAAGACAACACGTGAACAAACACATACCGCAGCTGTTGTTTTGAAATTGAGCAAGAGGAAAAGCAGAAAACGGGTAACGCTTCCTTGTGCAGACAGGAGAAACGCCATTGAAACGCCCTCGGCGCGCTGCACGAGCTGGAGTCGCCTTCCTCTGTGCCACCCAGGAGAAAACGGGAGAAAGTAATCAAGAGATGTGTTTGATCATCGGAGGAATGAGGAAATGATCGATCAGTTTGCGAGGGCGGTGAGGACGTGTTGAATAGCCGAGGGGAAAACGGGAACGATCAAATAGCAGAGAGGATATGACAGGGAGACATGGACGAGGACGGGTGTACCAGAACAAATCAAAATAAACACAGGAACAGCTAGGCAGCAGCGGGCAGAAGGCAGTCACAGCAGCCCGCTGTCCTTCTCAAGAGCTACTCAGTTGGTTCATGAAATCGCTGGGCTGCGTGCCCTCCAGTGTTGCTCCTGGCCAATCCCAGCGCCACAGGGCGTGGTTATTGCTTATCCTATGTGGGGTTAGAAATCTAAAAGGGGGATCGTGTGTGTGTGTGTGTGTGTGTGTGTGTGTGTGTGTGTGTGTGTGTGTGTGTGTGTGTGTGTGTGTGTGTCTGTCTGTCTGTCTGTCTGTCTGTCTGTCTGTCGGTGTGTCTGTCTGTCTGTCTGTCTGTCTGTCTGTCTGTCTGCACACTCACTCACACCGAGTAAACTGTATTGTTGAATGTAAAAAAAAAGCACTTCATGTGTATATATATATATATATATTTTTTTTTGTCATTTGTGTCCTAACGAATAATATTTACATGTCTGATGTCAATACAGTTCAAAATAAAAGAATTGAGAGTGAGTTCTGCCTGAGATTGTGCCCTTTTACAAAAATTGCCTTTTCTCCTGTTTATTTTCTCAGGGAGACCTTCTGGGGGAAAACAGGGTGTATATAAATGGCTATAAGTAGAGTACAGAACATGCTAAAAGCTCACTTTTTTTTTCCTGGTGAACCCAGAGACGTACATCTTCATTTTGAGGTATTGCAAATCACTCTGGTGCTAATAGATAATTTACTGTGGGTCTTGAAAGATGACCAACAATTATGAAAATCTTTGGCCTGTGCTAAATATTGGCAGTCCTAAACTGGCCCTGAATGAGTTAACAACATTAACTCACATTATCCTGGAATGCGAGTTTAAGAGCCAGTTACATTTCTTTGCATTCTTAGACATTACAGTTAGCTTTTTTTTCGTGTTACCTACAATTGGCCAAGTTAGTAGTTAGTTTATGGGCTAGAAATTCTGCAAGATTACAGGCACTAGTCGCCATTTTCTCCTTCATTTGGAAGAGACAATTATCCTGAAATGAAGATTTGATTGACAGCTGCCATGTTTTTGGGTTCAGCTCGACTTTAAAGCCCTTCTCCAGGCAGCTCTTCTACCTGTATAATGGTTGGTGTTCTATGAAAACATTCTAATTTATGTTTGTATATTTGTACGTCATCTGATTCTGCGCTAATAGGTTGTTCTACTGCTGCAGCTCTGTTGTCAAAAAGCACAAGAGCGTTGTCTCTTGCCTTCAATACTCTTTGTCTGTGCTACAGCAGAGGTTAAAGGAGAACTTACCTCCAAAACACTTTTTTTCAGCTTTTAACCAATATATATGACTTTGGGGGTGATGTGTGAAGAATTCTGGTCAGAATTTCCACATTTGACACCAAACTGTTGCCATTTTAGCATTTGTATCATTTTTCAGCAGCATAACTGGCATAAGCGCCCTCTAAAGGTCGAACACTGCTTTTTTTTTCTTTTCTCAAATGAATGGGATATTAGGAACACACTGACGTCACAGTGTTCCCAAAGACTATGGGATTTCAAGATAATTACTCCCCTACCCCCCCTGTACCCTTTTGGCTTCTCAGAACTCCAAGCCTATTACTATTGAAGTTTGCTCTTAAAATACTGAACCAAACGTCGTCAAAGTTGGCACATGTCTTAATTATAGTTAGTTTCCCGCTGAATGTGTCACTACTTTATTAATATCTTACCTGGATAAGCTCGAATGATGATGTATATATTATCAGTCCGAGTTGGAAGCAGCTGTCTCCAGCCAGGCAGGCGGGAGAGAGTCGTACTGTAAACCTCATGCACTAGCTCCAAGCTCCGCGGGCGCACGCAGCAGAGCAGAGCTCTCTGTGCTCTGAGAGCAGAGAGAGAGCAGTCTGATATTTCCGCAAACAAATATGGTCGCAGTTTAGCGCACATGTAAAATATAACGCTATACTACGACGTGACAACGTGACAAAGCTTCTCTAAACACATCGGCTATCATATATTTCCCTGCATCCCTCCTACTGAGATTATATCGGTATTGATTTTGGACAGACTGAATGCGCGGAGGAGGAGGAGGAGAAATCTGCAGCTGTGCCCTGAGTAGCCCTGTGCCCGTCTGTGAAAAGCGTCCTGTCCAGTCGCACCTTCGCAAACAGATGCGGGATTCCCTCAATCCTGTACCCAATCTCATACTGTATTGAGCAGAAAAATCGCACAACAGCTATTTCTGTCTGTGTTTGTTTGTTGCTCCGTGAGGTTACAGAACGCCCCATGCATTCTGCCCTGCACTGCGCTGAGAGGAAACTTTTGCACAACTTTTAACAAGAATCACGAAAAGCCCCCAAACTAAAATGAAAAAGGGACTATATGGCAACTTGGACGAGGGAATGACGTAGAGAAATCTCGCATTGTGTTACCCCAGAACGGGGGGTTTGTCGTATTGTGCGGTGTGCTGCTGTAACGAGCCCACGTCACTTTGCTCTCGTAACGTAGTTTCCATAGAGATACATGCAGAAAAATAATTAAATTTCTAGTTCGCCACTGAATTACCAAATTGATATAACTTAAAACCATTTTGAGCAAAGCTGTTTCCAAACAGGCCACCAGCGTTGGCTAATTGTTGATATTTATAAAGATATTGCCCCTCTCAAATAAATTATTTTTGAGGCATTAGGCAAACTGTAATGGCGTCGATTTCCGAAAAAAAATCTGGACTTGAACACAGTCAAAGAGCCTAGTATAGACAAGAGCATATGTAATTTCTTGGTTTTTTCCATAGGTATTTTCAAATCACTGTTCTAATACATATCTAGGGGGTAAGTCCTCCTTTAAGGGAAACAGTATGGCCTCCCTAACGTTAGTTTTGAAACAGTATGGCCTCCCTAACATTCGTTTTGAAACAGTATGGCCTCCCTAATAGGGATGTTCATCAATAATCGAAAATCGATAATTGATCGTTAAGGAATTGATTCGATCATGTAGAATTTCTATAGATTTTTTTATTTTTATCAAATCAAATAGGCCTAAATGTGCTGAAACCACATTGGTTTTCACTACGTGGTCACAACCAGGTGAGGGCGCAATGGGACTATGAGACAACTGAACAAAACACCTCTATGTGGGGCTATGGGCGTGGTCTCACTGGGCTTGCTGCAGTGAGAAGAACAGAAAAAAGCACATTGTCAGCACTCAGCCAAACGAGGAAATGAAGCGAGCGAAGCAAACTTTTGTTTCGTACCATTTCGAGTTAAAAGACGACATTGTGCATTGCAAGAACTGTGATGCAGTTTATAAGTACAACACGGCTAGACGCCAATGATTCACCACTTGAACAGTGTTCCCTTCCGAGCCTGGTTAACGAGGAAGGCGCCTCGTCCTCGGCCGGGCATGCAGAAAAGATCACCCGTCTGCAACCTCATCGAGACCTGATCAATGTGATTGAGCCAGCTATACTATGCGCTTCCCTCACGGAGCACCATTACCAGGCAGATTGAAAAGCGCTTCATAGCGCTTCGCACATAGGCATTTTATAAAATAAAAAATAAATGCATAATTAAAAAAAAAATATATATATTAACTAGGGATGCACCGATCGATCGGCACGTGACCGGAAATGGCCGATTTTCACGTGATCGGCCTCGATCGGTGATCTGTTCCGGTCACTCTAAATAGCCGATTCTGTGAGCCGATTTTCACATGACGTGCGCGCACCCCAAAGCACCGAGACAGGCACCCAGCCACCACACCACACACGCCAGCATACCTTCCTCGTTGTGGATTTTTTTCACCGTCAGTGAAGTAGACAAAGCTCGCAGTTTGTCACACATGCAAGTCGAAAATAAGCCGTGGAGACAGAGATGCGGCCGAGTCCCGCTCGGCTGGCGTCCAGTCAGAGCGGCTCGCTTCACCTCACTGGCCCCTCTCTCTCTGCTCTCTCTCCCCGGGAAGCGGTGCTCCAGCAACCCGCCACCGCGCACCGGCTTGGCGAGGTGAACGCGAGCATTGTGTCCAGTATGATAACCATTCCCCGACCTGCTTTTCCATTTCACATCAGCGCTGCTGCCTCAGCCTGTCAAGTCATGTTGTAACGTGACGTGGATACAGGAGAGACTATTTGTTTCGTATTGCAAATAGAACGACATGAGAACGACGGACATAATAATAAAAATGCATCGGACTCACAAGTGTGCAACGTTTTCTGTGCGTGACGATATTTTTTCGGATGGCAGATAAAAATACGCATACCAAACTTCGGACTGTGTGTAAACTCCGCCTGATATTCAGACTGAAGATCGTTACTGTAACTCATAAACTCATTTCCCCTCTACTCAAGAGGACTGGTCTGGAGCCAGTCTATAAACTCCTTGTCCATGGATCATTTTGATGTTCTGTTGCACCTGTTTTCTTTTGGAAAAGTAAATGCATGATAGCTGTGGGATATAGGCTATTGGATTTAATTTAATTTTTGTATTCATTGTATTTGCACAAAAAAGCTCTGTCCAGTAGCCTAACCTGGAACACTTTTATTTTGAGATGTGTTTGAGTGAGAAGGTCCTACTTCATGCAAATGATAAGAATTGTTAATTTGTTTATTTGGATCCCCATTAGATGTAAGAATTGTTCTATGAATCTTAATTTTTAAACAAAGTTACAAAAACGTTTGTGTAAGCTGTCAATTGTTGTTTTTAGAAAAAAAAATCGGAATCGGCAAAAATCGGTATCGGCAAGTCAGACTATTCAAAAATCGGAAATCGGAATCGGCCAAGAAAATGGCAATCGGTGCATCCCTAATATTAACTCATTGAGTGCCAGCCACTTTTGGAGAACGGACGCTCCCAGTGCCAGAGTTTCAGAGCGTTTTCAGTGATTTCTCGAGGCCCACAGAATATTGTGTGATATTACTATGTAAACACCGAACACGCACAAAGAACGAGGAGACTCTATTGTATCATCAGCAAAAAAAAAGTTTATTCATACCATTTTCCGTTCTTTAGTTATGAGCCGGAGAAGATAGGTTGTTTTGAGCAAAAAGAGACGTTTCAAATTAGAAGCTGAAATTTTGTGAAATGAAGCATTTCAAGCACATTCACTGACTCTGAAGCTAATATTTTCTGATGTGACACCTCAAAAATAATTTCCTTCAATAAAACAGTGAAAACAAAGAAATTTTGTTTGGCAAAATAATATTTTTTAGCTGCAACCAGCAGCGCTGGCCCCTGCGTGCGCTGCTGGTTGCAGCTTCTTGCTGGTCTTGATTTACTGCTGGTGGGCATCAGATATTCTAGCTTGTGTTGCCAATCCTGTCCTGCTGTCTGGGTCTGTCTGGGTCGGTGTTGTATGCTGCCCTGCGTGCCCCACCCCCCCCCCCCTCAACTGCAAACCCCACCTCCGTGGGAGTGTCTCTGGTGGCTCTCTGCTGCGTTTGCTCTGTACTGAAAAGTGCGCTACATCCACCCTTTTTACAGCGTTCCCCGTGTATTTGTCACTGGCTCCCATGCTTCCAGTTGAGAATAATAACAACTCCACAACTAAATCATGCGGATGGGCTATCGCAGCGGACACGGAGGGGCTCAATTGTGGCAGCAGATTGGCTGCTGCAGACACAGCAAACGTTATGCTTCATGCATATCGATGCATACGGATGCGATTTCCGTTTCCCCATGACTTCTTCTCTGTTTTTTCCTCGCCTTTCTGTAATCTGGAGAGCACTGTCGCCACCTAATGGGTCTGTAAAATAGCTTTTACACATTCAACATCCACCATACTTTCACAGGAGATGGATCAGACTTTAATCCACGTCCCACCGTCAAAAAACGCAATTGATTTGGAGATGGACAGATTCTTCACGGAGGGAGCGGAAAGGAAATCCATATATGGTCGCAGCCGGTCAGTCAGAGCGGGTCGGCGCCAATGGCAGAGCTTGCAGGGAGCGCAAAGGGATTTTCTTCCACTGGCGACTGAAATGGCAGAGCTCATACCAGAAGCCTGGTTCCATGCAGCCAGACTTCTTTTCCGGGAAGGGAGGGAAGTCTGGCAAGCGAGACTAGAATGGAATTGACATGATGTATGGCTATACTGTTCCATTAGCCATTTTCACACATGCGCTTTATACCGGGAAATGACCAGAAAGCGGTGTAATGCCTTCATGTGTGAAAGTTGTTTTCCGGTATAAGCGTGCCCCCGTCATCGCAGACATTTGACCACTTCTAACCTTGTGATAAGAGCGGTATGTCTGCTTCATGTGTGGGCGTGCCGATTTCCCCCCCTCCCCTCTCTGCTCGCTGTCTGGCCAGTCCTTCAGTCCTCCTCCTCAGTCAGCAGCCCGACAGGGTCACAGACAGCGAAAATGGCAGCGGCTTGTTCTGAGAGTCTTGCAAGCCGCCCAACGCTTGTAGAGAAAGCAGATGCACGAAGCGAAATGTGCAAGTATTTTGCTTACGTTGCCGACAGCGAAGGCAAGCCCCTGGACACATCAAACGAAGCCAGTCTGTAAAAAGTGCTTCAACGCGACGCAGGTGAACGGATACACATTGAACCAGGCTATTTCTCTCTGACAGGGATCCCAACTTCTTCAAAGATTTCAGTTCAAAGACTGGTTAGTGAATGTTAAGGATACAACATACATGCCCTCTTAAAGGAACACTCCGCCCATTTTCAACCAGCTTTGTATCATTAGTCCATCAGTAGTACTAAAGTAGTATCAGAAAACTGTAAATGGTTTTGAAGTCTGTCATTTAATTTGACAGTTATTGAGTGTTTAAAGTGTGGACCAGTGACATCACTGGTCCACACTAACTCAAATGAATAACTCATTAACTCAAATCAACTCTCAATAACTGTCAAACTATTCATCATTCATCTAGTTTGACAGTTATTGAGAGTTGATTTGAGTTAATGAGTTATTAATTTGAGTTAGTGTGGACCAGTGATGTCACTGGTCCACACTTTAACACTCAATAACTGTCAAATTAAATGACAGACTTCAAAACAGTTTACAGTTTTCTGATATACTACTGATGTTCTAATGATACAAAGCTGGTTGAAAATGGGCGGAGTGTTCCTTTAAGTCAAACAAGTGTGATTTATTGTGTGACAAGCAAACTTATTTCACCATCGGAGTTTTGCTGCCCCCCGCCCCCCAAAATACAGCTTCTTTCACGCCTATTTTTACACACATGATACCTCAGGTGTGAAGGGAAATTCCGGGAAATAGCCGTTAATGATTTACAGGCAATGTTCCTGTACGCATGTGTGAAAACGGCTATTGAGTCATACATGACGTATGGTTCCATTTGAGCAACAGCTTTCTTTTTTACTTGAGCACAAAAGTTAACCTTGCAAGCCAGCTGGATTCTCTCGCAAGATCTTATGAGATCAATCTAATGCGATGAATCCATCTTGATCTCGACTCTGCTCTGGTCGAACCAATCATCCCACATTAGCAAATGCAACCTACTGTCAATAAAGTTGGATTGTCTCGTCGCTTGAGACAAGGGGTGAGGTTGAACTGGCGTGTGCTATGTTATGTTATTACTTTTCTCAACCCGGGTGTTTCACAGTTTCTAACCACATGCATCCACCCCCCCGCAATCACAATGTTACAGACGGTAAACGTTAGGGGTGCTCCAAAAAATCGATTCTGAAAGGATCGCGATTCTTAATGCCACGATTCCTGGATCGATTCCAAACTCCCAATAATCGATTCTTCTTTGTATTGTATTTATTTTATTTTTTATTTTATTTACAGTGCACCTGAAGGCAACATGCAAGATACCGGCTGAATAAGTGTCCAATTGTTCATGTCATTTGTGTACTGTACTGCCACGGTGCCACCACCTCTTGTACTTAACTCATTGAGTGCCAATGACGACAATCGTCGTCAATTCAAATAGTAACGTAGAGTGCCAATGACGACGATTGTCGTCAATTGCGTTTTTTGACGGTGGGATGTGGATCAAAGCCTGATACATCTCCTGTAAAAATTTGGGGCATGTTGAATGTGTATAACCTATTTTACGGACCCATTAGGTGGCGACAGTGCTCTCCAGATTAGAGAAAGGTGAGGAGAAACAGCAGAAGAAGCCCCGTGATGAAACGGAAACCGCATCGGTATGCATCGATATGCATGAAGCATAACGTTAGCTGTGCCTGCAGCAGCCAATCTGCTCCCACAATTGAGCCCCTCCGTGTCCGCTGCGATAGCCCCTCCACATGATTACCGTAAATTCCGGACTATAAGCCGCGGCTTTTTCCCCGTTTTTTGGCCTTTTTTGGCCCCTGCGGCTTATATAACGGTGCGGCTTATCTATGGATTTTCTCAGCAATAAAAAAAAAAAAAAAAAAATGAATTCTCTCTTCTTTAGCACTCTTTCTAACTATAAATCCACTTCTGTTTTAATTTCCTCTCTTGCCCTCTTTTCACCACACCGCGGACACTGTGTGCACTGTAAAAAAAACCACAGGTGGTGTTGTGTTATGTTGTTTTGTTGAAATGTTAATAAATGGGAGCTTCCTCAAACAGCCATCTCTTTCCCGACAATCCCCTCTGTGCACGAACCCTTACATATGGTAATTAAACATTAAAACACAATAAAAAAAAAAAAAAAACATTAAAACACCCGCGGCTTATAGTCCGGTGCGGCCTATATATGTAAAAAACAGTCAATTTTGCTGCTGCGGCTTATAGTCCGGTGCGGCTTATAGTGCGGAATTTACAGTAGTTGTGGAGTTGTTATACAAATACACGCGGAACGCTGTGAAAAAGCTGGGTTTTCAGTGCAGAGCAAACGCAGCAGAGAGCCACCAGAGACACACCCACGGAGGAGGGGTTTGCAGTAGAGGGGGGTGGGGCACGCAGGGCAGCATACAACACCGACCCAGACAGACCCAGACAGCAGGCTCGATGGACAGATTGGCAAGCTAGAATATCTGATGCCCACCAGCAGTAAATCAAGACCAGCAAGAAAGTGTAGGGTCTGCGCATGCAGGGGCCAGCGCTGCTGGTTGCAGCTAAAAAATATTATTTTGCCAAACAAAATTCCTTTGTTTTCGCTGTTTTATTGAAGGAAATTATTTTTGAGGTGTCACTACATCAGAAAATATTAGCTTCAGAGTCAGTGATGTGCTTGAAATGCTTCATTTCACAAAAGGCTGATTATCTCAGCTTCTAGTTTGAAACGTCTGTTTTTGGTGAAATCAACCTATCTACGGAAAATGATATCAATAAACTTTTTTTGCTGATGATACAATAGAGTCTCATCGTTCTTTGGGCGTGTTCGGTGTTTACATAGTAATATCACACAATATTCTGTGGGCCTCGAGAAATCACTGAAAACGCTCTGAAAGGGCTGGCACTGGGAGCATCCGTCTTCCAAACGTGGCTGGCACTCAATGAGTTAAGAACTATAATACTTAATGTATTATGTATGTATAAGGGGGGAATTCCCCCCTAGTTTGCAAAATGAATTTAGGCCCTGACTGTAATACTTCAGAAGTTGAATTTGAAGTTCAGCATTAATACATTTATCATTTTTTGTCTTAGATTTACCTTTGTGTGTTATTGCAATATAAAACTACATAATTGAGAATCAATTCTAGATTCTGGAATCGAGAATCGTTGGAATCGAGAATCGATTCTGGAATCGGATCGTGACCCCAGGAATCGGAATCGGATCGGATCGTGGCTTAGCCGGATCGGAGCACCCCTAGTAAACGTATAAGAGTGTATATTGAGCTTTGAAAGCTAGGAATGTTAGTCTTACCATCATTTTCTCTCGATATTTTAGGGTTAGGGTTAGGGTTAACCCTCGTTTCTCTCGATAGCATCCAGCGTTATGCATGCTTTCCAAGCAGTTTCAGGACTGAGCACTGAGGTCCGCCTCCCTTTCAAGTTTCACCGCTGCTGTTCTGCCTGCCCCAGGGGGGAGGGGTAACATATCGGGATGTCACCGTCTACACGGCTACACGGATATTAAATCATAAGTTTAGAAAAATCAATAACCGTTTACTCGTCTTTTTTGTGTGTCCTTTTAAATACAGTTTTTGTTCTGGACTCGCAATCATTCATTTCTCATCAAAAATAAACTGTGCGTGTGTACACTGGGGTGCGGTGATCCCAGTGAGGAAGGAGGCGCTGGTGCAGGCTCTCGTTTTCAGGCAACTAATAATGGAGAAACTATCACAACAGAGACAGAAAGGCTCAATTGTGGGAGCAGATTGGCTCGACACTTAATATTTCTGGCGAGTGTTGTGCTTTTTCACAGTATCTCAGGCACCTCTAAAATGTTGTTGTAAAATATCTAGTTTTCTAAAGATAGATAGGGGTGTAATAGATAGGGGTGGGAATCACTGATGCCCCACGATACAATATTATCACGATATTGTCATGATCCGATAGTATTGTGATATGCTAGTATTGTAATATATTGAGTATTGCGATATTTTGAGTATTGCGATATTGCGATATATTGTGATGTATTACCTTTTTTCAACTGCAAATGATGTCCCAAAGGAAAAATCTTTGTCAACATCTGTTTTATCTAATCAGATAAAGTTTCTTGCTACGAAACAGAATTATGAAAAAACACCCCTAGAGTCTGCGAGAGCGGGGGCGGAAGATGACTCACCTATGGTTGACACGGTTATTGACTCTGGAACGGACTTGACTATAGCCGTTTTCCCACATGCGCTTTGTACCGCTAAATGACCGCAACGTGGTCTAATGCCTGCATGTGGGAAAGTTGTTTTCCGGTATAAGCGCGACCCCGTCATCACGGAGATTTCACCAGTTTCGAGCCAGTCAGAAGAGCGGTATGCTCTTAAGGGCACACAAGTGGGAAACGGATCCAGTCATTTTCCGCGACAGCGGTCCTTTCTCTCATGGGCGAGGTGTAGCCTACACACGTTGCTTAATGTTCCAGCGGGCATAATCTAATCATTCGCGCACATTAAAGCAAACTGGCGAAATGATCTTGTGATAATAACAGCGGTATATCAGCTTCATGTGTGGGTGTGCTGATTTTCCCCTCTCTCCTCTGCTGCCTGCTCGCTCTGTGGCCACAGTCCTCCTCCTCCTTCAGTCAGCCCGACAGGGACACAGACGAAGCAAAAGCACGAAGCGAAATGTGGAAGTATTTTGCTTACGTTGCCGACAGCGAAGGCAAGCCCGGACACATCAAACGAAGCCAGTCTGTAAAAAGTGCTTCAACGCGACGCAGGTGAACGGATAAACAAGCAAACTTATTTCACCATTCGGAGTTTTGCCGACACCTCACTCCCCACCCCCTCTGCAGTGCCGCCCCGCCCCCCAACATACAGGCAATTTTGCTGCTAGATTCTCACATGCGAATGGAGAGGTGTTAAGGTAAATGTCCGATATTGACTTACAGGTAATTTTCCGGTACGCATGTGGGAAAACAGCTTATGAGTAGGGAAAACATGTCAGTGGAAGCCACTAGTTCAGATGTAGATGGAAAGAAGCATCAGGTTTGCTTGTGTGGCTGGCAGAAGGTAACAACTTTGAGGGGCCTTAGAATCCATCAAGGCAGGAAGAGGTGCTTGGTAGAGGGAACACAGGGGACCCCGCATTGATAATTACTTCTTAAGAAGTTTATCAAGTCAGTCGGGTGAAGTCCAGCGACAGGAAGTAACCCACAGCTCGCAGGACATCAGCACCCCTGATGTTGAGGCAGGTCCTAGCACCGAGGAAAGCAGAGAGGCCAGCCAGCCAAAAAGGGAGAAGATTAGCGGTCAGAAGCCTAGAGTTAAGTGGCCAGGTGCAGCGGAAAGTAGGAAGTGGGAAGATATCAATAGTGATTTGGTTACGATGTTAGAGAAGCTTAAAGGAACTGCTGAGAGTAAGTTGGAGAAAATGGGAGATTGTATTTATGATTATGGTAAGGAAAGGTTTGGCGTCTTTGAGAAAAGGAAGAAACTAGAGGGTGAGGTAGTTAAATCTAGGCGCCAACAAGAGATAGATAGACTTATCCAGGAGAGAAGACAGCTTAAGAGGCAGTGGAGGAAAGCTACAGAGGTTGAGAAGGAAGGCATTGATTGCTTGCAGTCAGATGTGAGGGAGCGGTTGGCAGTTTTAAGAAGAGCAGAGAGCATTAGGAAAAAAGAGAGAGCTAGAATAGCATTCTATAAGGATCCATTTAGATTTGTGAAGTCATTGTTTAGTAAGGAAAAGAATGGTAGCCTTATGGTACCTAAGCAGAAGCTTGAGGAATATTTGGAGGAGGTTCACAAAGATAGGGAAAGGTTTAGAGAGATGACAGTCCCAGCTGATATTCCACCTATTGGTGAAATAGAGAGCCAGTGTGATGATAGCCCACCAAGGTGGAAAGAAGTTCAAGAAGTAGTGATACGTGCAAGGGCCTCTTCAGCCCCGGGTCCTAATGGAGTCCCCTACCGGCTGTATAAGAGTGCTCCAAATGTGTTGCAGTTTCTATGGAAGCTGATGAAGGTAGTCTGGAAGAAGCAGGTTATTCCTAAGGCGTGGCGCAGAGCAGGGGGAATCTTCATTCCTAAAGAAAGGGACTTGTTAGAGATAAGTCAGTTTAGACCTATCAGTCTACTTAATGTTGAAGGGAAGGTTTTCTTTAGTGTTGTGGCACAGAGGCTGTCTAGTTACCTAGAAAAGAATAGGCTAATAAATACTTCGGTGCAAAAGGCTGCAATTCCCGGCTTCTCCGGGTGCTTAGAGCACACCAGCATGATCTGGCACCAAATCCAGTCAGCTAGGCGTGAGAAGAGAGACCTGCATGTAGTATTCTTGGACCTGGCTAATGCTTTCGGGTCAGTGCCGCATAGTCTGTTATGGGAGGCCTTTGATTTCTTTAGAGTGCCAGGTAGTATAAAGAGCTTAGTTAAAGCCTACTTCTTAGATATTCAACTCTGCTTTACCACAGCAGAGTACACTACAGCTTGGCAGCAGCTGGAGATAGGCATTATGGCAGGGTGTACAATTTCCCCATTAGCTTTTACCATGGCAATGGAGATCATTATTAGGGCTTCAAAATGGGTAGTGGGTGGAGAAAGGCTGCAGGGAGGCCTGCGGCTCCCTCCAATTAGGGCATACATGGATGACATGACGACTATGACGTCAACCGCTCCATGTACTAGCAGATTGTTGGATAAGTTAAATAGTAATCTGCAGTGGGCTAGAATGAAAGCGAAGCCAAGTAAGTCCAGGAGTATTTCAATCATTAAAGGGAGGGTAGTAGGTAAGAAGTTTGTTATAAATGATGAGGTGGTGCCTACAGTGTTAGAGAAACCAGTCAAGAGTTTGGGAAGATGGTATGATGCAAGTCTCAGTGATAAGGGACAGTTTGAGGGGGTGAGGCAGGAAATGATTCAAGGTATTTCAAGTATAGACAAGTCAGGGCTCCCAGGAAAGTTAAAGTTGTGGTGTTTGCAGTTTGGATTGTTGCCTCGGTTGATGTGGCCACTGACAGTGTATGAGGTTCCCCTTTCAAAGATAGAAAAGCTAGAAAGGATGATTAACTCATTCATTAGAAAATGGCTCGGAATCCCACGCTGCCTAAGCAGTGTAGCCTTATATGGGAAAGGCATATTGGAATTGCCAGTATCTAGCCTGACAGAGGAGTTCAAGTGTGCTAAGGTTAGACTGGAAATGACTCTGACTCAGTCAAAGGATCCAGTGGTTAGGAGTGTAGCGCCCACAGTTAAAACAGAGAGGAAGTGGAACCCAAAGGAGGCAGTACAGCAAGCACAGTCAGCTCTTAGACACAGGGATATCATAGGTCAGGTGCAGCATGGGCATGGAGGCTTAGGGTTGTGCATAGGGAAACCTGTGTGGAACAAGGCATCAGTAATAGAAAAGAGGAAGATGGTAGTTGAAGAAGTACATAGGCAAGAGGAGGCAGTAAGATGTACTAAGGCAGTGTCGCAGGCAAAGCAAGGACAGTGGGTGAACTGGGAGAGTGTAGAGAAGAGAAAGTTGAAGTGGAGAGAGTTGTGGAGCATGGAGGCCAGCAGAATTAGATTTATTCTAGGGGCTACTTATGATGTGCTGCCATCTCCCCAGAACTTAAATCAGTGGTTGGGCAAGGATGGTGCCTGCCCGTTGTGTTCTAGTGTATGTACACTGAGGCATATACTGTCAGGGTGTAAGGTCAGTCTCTCCCAGGGGCGTTACACCTGGCGTCACAACCACGTGTTGAAATGTTTGGCAGCTGCAGTTGAGGAAAAGCGGCTAGAAGTAAATTCTCTAGTTGCTAGCAAAGAGACTAGACAGATCAAATTTGTACGGGAGGGAGAAAAGATTAGACCAATTAAGGTCAGGCACAAGTTAGGGCAGCTAAGTGTAGGTGGAGCCTGGGAAATGAGGGTTGACTTGAATGAACAGCTAGTCATCCCAGCATATATAGTTAGCACCCGGCTACGTCCGGACTTGTTGCTGTGGGCTGAGGTAGAGAAGAGAGTTTATTTTATCGAACTCACAGTCCTGTGGGAAGATCGAGTTGAGGAGGCTTATGAGCGCAAGAAAGCTAGGTATGCTGAGATGGCAGCAGAGGCAGAGCAGCGAGGTTGGAGGGCTCGAGTGCGGCCTGTAGAGGTGGGCTGCCGTGGTTTTGTGGCAAAGTCCGTTATTGCCTTACTAACTGAGTTGGGCATTCGGGGATGGAGCCTGAAACTTGCGGTTAGCAACATGTCTCAGGCAGCAGAACGAGCAAGTGAATGGCTGTGGATAAGGAGGAAACATGCTAGCTGGGGAGCTCGCTAAGGTAAGATTGATTGTTTGTTGTTGGTCATGATTAACGGTCCGCATCAACAGGGCTGAATCATTGACAGTGGTGGTGTAGTTAGGAATTGTTTGTTGTTGGTCATGATTGACGGTCCGCATCAACAGGGCTGAATCATTGACAGTGGTGGTGTAGTCAGGAATGTCATACCGAACCGACCTGGATAGCTAGGCTTAGATAGTGAGGTAATATGCAGTTGTGCGGTGGTAGCATGGAGGGGGGTGTTTCCAGGACGCTGGATTACACCGTTAAGCCTTCTTGAGGTGTCGTGGGCCTAATTTAACGAAACATCGGTGAAGGAAGGTGCCCACTTGAAAACCCCAATGACATGCTTCATACTGCTGTTGGCTAGGGTAGGTAACTGGTGATTTGTGTCTTGTTTATTAGTTTGTTAGCCTGTTAGCTTGTTTTATTCTGGATTGGGCTTCTAAATGTGTTTTTCCTCGGATTTTGGCACAAGGGATAGTAACATCTTGTCCTGTGTATTAATTAATTCCAGTCTGTTCATCTCACTTCAATCATTTTTATTGGAGCAAAAGGGGATTGTCAAGCAGACAGACTGACCAACAGTGTCATAAACACCTGTCATAAATGTTGCATGCACTTGACATTTTGTATAATAAAATATCACGATGCTTGGCATTCGATACGATACGATATATTGCCCACAAAATATCATGATAGTATGCTGTATCGGCTTTTCCCCGCACCCCTAATAGATAGATAGATGGATAGATAGGTGGAGATAGAAAGATAGCAGGGCTCCAGAGTGTGCCCATTTGGTTGTATTTTCACACCCTAAAATCTGCCATTGCGCTAAAATATTTCCATTGATCGCACCGGTGCAGGAAAGACCTGCCCCACTCTTGTGCCACAGCGTGCTGTCAATCTATACCCCCGCATCATGCACACACAGAAGACGGGGATACCAAAAGAAAACGTTTCCAATGGCTTCTGTGTGCTTTATACTTGTGCAGAATCGTTTTATTTTGAAAATATTCGACTGGAAGTTGTATTGTTATTATCGCTAACAAACAGGAGAGTAGCCGTTCAGTGCGGTCTGCGTCTCTGCTTCGTTAGCTGGTCTTTCTCTCTCGTTCGATTTTACATTTTAATAAAAAAAAAAAGCCCGTCAGCCAAAAAGCAATATTTTTGTTTTGTTTATATATTTATTTAATGGGGCCCATATTTTCCTAATATAATGTATTATTATTTTATTGTTTGCTTCCACTAGAGTAGCTTTGCATCATTCATAGTTCAAAAAACTCATTGTTTATCTTGTACTGGCTCTCACGGCCCCCTTCAGTTCACCCTCTGTCTGAAACACTGTTTGTCTTCTTCTGCATTTTGCTGCGGCAGGGAATAAACCCGCTCGTCGTTTCCAGTCTTCCTCCTTCCTACACGTTATAGCCAGACGCAATGCTACAATATCTCTGTCTTGTCTGTCTGTCTACAAAGTGTTTCCCATACATAAAGGAATTTGTGGCGGGCCGCCACAATAATATTTTGACCGCCACAATAAGATGTTGACCAATTTTTTTTTTTTTTTTTTTTTTTTTTTTTTTTTACAGTGCACCTGAACGCAACATGCAAGATATCCGCTGAATAAGTGTCCAATAAATGTTCATGTCATTCTGGCCAATACTTCTGTTATAGCATTTCAGTCTGGAATATGGAATATCTTTCAATAATCTATGATTTAGCTGCTAAATTGTCAAATACCGCCATCTGCTCACTACCCAGGCACTTATGTATGTACTTAACCTAACTAACTTAACCTAACTAACTATCCGGTGTGCACAACACTGTCAGCCTAAACTCCGGCTGACACCCCAAAAACCTACAATCCGCTACAGAAAAATGTATATTGTTTGTTTATTAACTGGCCCCTCGCCTTCTATCATTTCACGAAAGTGGCAAAGCAAGTTGAGTATCCCTGACCTATAGGGAGATATTTGTTTGTCATTGTAAACCCACAGCACAGTAATGATGACATGTTCTTCATAGATCTACCGGTAGCCTTTTAATTTTGCTCTTAAGCTTTCTCAAAGTACACCAAATTCATGCATTTTACTTTAAAATGTTTAAAAAAATCTGTCCACATCGCAGTACAACCGATGCTGGAATGAGACGCATATTTTCAGAACTTACCACTTCACTCCTACATACTTGCTCACTTCCAAGTCGTCTCCTTGTTTTTGCGGTCCTGAATCCGTTATTCCATGAGACTACTGGTGTGTGCTAGCCAGTCTGACAGCCAGGTTGGCAAGGCAACAAGGACTATCTGACGTCGCCTAGACCCGTGGCTCTCGCACAAATCCCGTGCCATCTCGTGTACGGGATTTCATGGGGGGCGGGGTTTCATGGGGGTAACATTCAAACACTTTCACCTATTTATTTGAAGCTTAGTCCACGTTTAATATGACCATCCAAGAGTGTAACAGCATATGATAAAAAATTAAGAAATGCATAATAGGGCCCCTTTAAGTTTTTTTTTCTGTGTCTAAAATAGACATTCTGCACTGCTTAGTTTTTTGTGAAGGCGACAAGGTTTGGCTCAGCTGCCGTCATAAGCACATACGGTACATCTTTTTTGTTCAACAGTTAAACAAACTTGAACTGCCCCGTCGGACTGTCTCGGAGAGTACTTGGAATAAAGATTTAATTGAGGAAAACATGCTGTCTTTACTATTTTCTGGCAAAGGCATTTTGTAAATATAAATATATATATATATATATATATATATATTAGGGCTGTGCCGATTCACTTATCTCCCGATTCGATACTATCACGATTAGGGCTGGCACGGATCACGGATAATCCGTGACCCGTACGGATCAGCCCCCACTATGGAAGCCCATAGCTGACTATATTCAAATGATAATGTAAACTTGAAAATGGTAATGTAATTCCTCTATAACATTATCATTTTCAACACATGTGTGTGTTATTTCAGTCAAAATTAAAATGAAAATGGAATAATCCAATTTTCATTTTCATTTTCATATACTTGTAAGGGCTTTCTATGACTATATAAGAATTAAAATGACAAGCTGTTTGACATTTAATTTTCAAAGTCCATAGCCCGCTCTACAATGGACTATATTCAAATGGTAATTTAAATTTGGTAATGAAAATGCAATCCGAAAAATGCAGCCTAATGCTCCATCTCTGCAAGCATTATTTAAGTCACAATTCAAATTAAAATGCATTTTTGTAGAAAATGTCAAATGATAATTTAAATGGTATTTGACATTTCATTTTAATTTAGTCATACTGCTTTTCAATGGACTATATCAAACTTGTAATTTAAATGTGGAAATGTAAATGCAATCCAAAAAATCCAGCCTAATTTTCCATCCCTGCAAGCATTATTTAAGTCACAATTTAAATGAAAATGCATTTGTATTTGACATTACATGTTTGACATTCGACATTACATTATCAAAGACTGCCCATAGCTGACTCAATTCAAATGATAATTTAAACTTGAAAATGGTAATGTAATTCCTCAATAACATTATCATTTTCAACACATGTGTGTGTTATTTCAGTAAAAATTAAAATGAAAATGGAATAATCCAATTTTCATTTTCATTTTCATATACTTGTAAGGGCTTTCTATGACTATATAAGAATTAAAATGACAAGCTGTTTGACATTTAATTTTCAAAGTCCATAGCCCGCTCTACAATGGACTATATTCAAATGGTAATTTAAATGTGGAAATGTAAATGCAATCCACAAAATCCAGCCTAATTTTCCATCCCTGCAAGCATTATTTCAGTCACAATTTAAATGAAAATGCATTTGTATTTGACATTACATGTTTGACATTCGACATTACATTATCAAAGACTGAACATGCTTTGCAATGTACTCTATTCAAATGAAAGACAGCAAAACAGCGCCTCCCGTGTATTGCAGGTTCACTTCGTGCGTTATCTGTGACAAAAGTCAATTTGAAAATGCAATGTCAGGCCCGCTCGTCAAGGCGGGTCTGAAAATTGGGAGGATGTCACCCATTGGCTACTTTCAGGCTGCCCCAGTTGACCGCGGAAGTAAACAGACCCACTTCTGGTCTGTCGCCTTCAACCACCGCAGTCAGGCATGTAGGAAGGAAGACGCGAGGCGGATTGTTTGCTATGGTTACCATGGTAACGTTACCCTCTGTATGGCTAATGCTAACGTTACGTTAGTGAGTGAGTAATATAGGACGTAAATATCTACAACCACAGGCTGTCAACGGAATAACTGGAGAAATTAAACCATGCCAGACATAAACGGCAAGAAGTGGCTGTGATGTGGATTAACGCTAATGACGAAATGGACGAGATGACGAAATGGTGAGTGTACGTTAGCATGTTGCTTGCTGCTACTTGCAAACGAATTTGATCATCTAGAGCAACCTAACGGTAATGTTTGCAATATAAAGCAGCGTCAAGCATAGTGCTATAAATTATACTACTTATGCTAGTTGAGTGTCAATTCATAGTAAGGTGAATGTGCCAACATTACTTCTCTACTAATGTTATTTAATAATTCACATGGGGGAGTCATTAGATTAGATGTAGCTACGCTACTAGTCTGTATGTAGGCTACCTCTAAAACTGAAGATGAGCTTCAGTTACATGAAGTGAGTTTATAACCAACCAAGCAGCTTCCCATGGTATAGCTAATCACTTTCCTCCAGTCTGCATGTGGCGTGACTGGTGGTTGGTCATCCTATGGCTGTACTATGAGTATAATAACTGCTGGGCTCGCATGTAAATAAATATGAATAAATAAATACATACATATATACACACACACACTGTGAATAATTACATATCTAAACTAAACATTTCATTTTGCTGCTATAGGCTATGCCAAGTGCAACATTTTTCTGACCATTAAAATGATCTCATATCTCTTCCTGTCCTTTGTGTGTGTTCCAACATCTACAGGTGGCCATTAAGTTTGATGGGAACATGAACGTCACCTGGGTTTATCGGACGCTACATTTTCATGTTGATGCCACAAGAGCCACACACTGAACAAGCAGCTCTTCGACATGCTGACTGGTGGTTCTCGTCAGGAGGATATGAAGCAAACACATGTGCATTTTGTGAAAGTTCACATGCAAAACAAAACCCTGCCATTACAGCGAACCACGTGAGACCTGCCAACAGCAAATCCTGTACCATCTGTATAGTCCTGATTTACTGTACGTCTCATTGTTTGTGATGTATCTGTTATGAATTACTAATTTTGACAAGGTAAAATAAAACATTTTTAACGTAACTGCACTGGCTGCATGAAAACTTTTGTCTTGATCAGAGTTTGTCTGTTACAAATATCAACATTGCTGTATTAATCTTATCTATAATAAATCCGTAAAATCAGTGACACCAGGCATACTTCAACATTCATTGTTTATTTACATGAAGTGAAATATACCTGCCAGTAGTATGTATGCATGCTGTTCTTGCTCTAGTACTTAACAGGGTAAGGGAAAGCAGTGAGAGGTAAAACGTGTGTATATATAAATATATATATATAAAAACAGCAACTGTGCAAATAGTGCTGAACATCGTAAAACTAAACGGGTAGAGGTATTTTAAAAATAACATGACAAAACCTCAAAATAACTTACTTGATAACCAACTAATCTAACTATCTAACCTCAAAATAACCAACTCAAACTGACATGATAATTAATGGATGAAGTTGATTGAAGCAGCTGCACATGGTAAGGCTATATTGCGTTGGAATATGCGGGCAATGGGCCAATGGCTTCAAGTGATGTGATAGCCAGTAAATTATGAGGCGGTGTTACGGCCTGGGCCAAAGCCTGGGTTTGGTGTGACTTTCAGTTTCTTTCCTCACTCCATCCTTGTCCCAGACATGCCCCTCTCCTGCCGATTCCCTCTGCTGCAATGGTTAAGCCCTCACCTGGAGCTGGTTCAACAATCAACTCCAATTGGCTGTCGTCACTGCTGATTGGCTGCTTCAGATGTACCAGGCCTACATAAGCACCAGTGTTTCAAGATGGCACTGGGGATCAGTGTTGGCGGAGTGCTCTGCGTGCTAGCACTGGTCCTCCATGTCCACCCTCCTTTTGGCATTTTGCCCTTGTGTAGGCTTCACAGAAAAACAATGCTGACTAATAATTCTGCACATGATCTTGCACATATCTGAAAACTATGTTTTTGCAGACATTCATCTAGTTTGACAGTAAATGAGTTGATTTAGTTGTTGAGTAGACATCACTGGTCCACAACTTAACTCTAATCAACTCAATAGATGTCAAACTACATGACTGCAAAACGGTATACAGTTTTCAGATTTCTGTGAGAGATCATGTGAAAAATAAAAATCAGTATAAGCCCTTTTCACAGCTGCCATTTTGTGTCTAAAAGGCAGGGGATACACAGGTGCAACCAACTCACTAATTAGGGCCCCAGCACTGGAACACCTAAATGGATTGGAAGTTGGAAACCCTAACGTTTGGTGCACCTGTGTTACTTCATAGCTTTTAGACACAAAATGGTGGCTGTGAAAAGGGTCTATTTTAAGTAATGTAATGTCAGTCCACTCCAGTCCAGGCGGGCGGTTCCAAAAACTCGAAGAAGGCAAGGCGGGCGTTCACTTAGGACGATGTCACTCATTGACGACTGTCTCATCCAGCTCAGCATTGCTCATGTTGGCATACAAGTCAGATATTCTGTATGTAAGGAAGGAAAACATGATATAATCACATAACTAAGCCCTGTAACAAAACATAACACAAAAAATCACTACTAGTGGATATAAAAACACTTTTAAAACGATATAGGCCCTATTTAGGCTATTGTTATCATTGCAGTCGGACGCCCAAAGACGGTGACAGCTCACTAAAGCCGTTTTCCCACATGCGCTTTGTACCGCTAAATGACCGGAACGTGGTCTAATGCCTGCATGTGAGAAAGTCGTCGTGCCGGTATAAGCGCGACCCCGTCATCGCCGACATTTCACCAGTTTCGAGCCAGTCAGAAGAGCGGTATGCTCTTAAAGGCCTAAACATGGTCGTCCGTCAGAGCCTCGCCCCGCCCTCCCCGTAGGACGGCGGGTGGAGCGCCGTCCTACGGGGAGGGGGCCCCGTCGGCTGACGGGGGCTGCTCGAAAATGTGACTTCACGGCGACGATACGTGCGTGACGTCAGCTGCAGGAGAGTTGTGATTGGCCGTTGCCCTGGCTCATCGTCGTAAAGTCGCATTTCAAAGCATGATGTTAGATTATAACGAACTAGTTGTGTGGCTTAGCCTTCCCAAATGTTGAGGGTCGTTTTTTAGAATTTAATACATAGAATTGGGAACGTTACATTCAATTTCATTCAGACTGCCTGGCACACAATCTCCGCCATTTTCACACGGAGCTTCCACAGGAGGGAGGGAGGGAGGGCGTAGTGGCGTCCGAGCATGTAGGGCTAGCTGGCGCCGGCAGACGGCGAGACGGCTCCAATTCGAGGCGGACGGACGACCATGTTTAGGCCTTAAGGGGACGCAAGTGGAAACGGGTCCAGTCATTTTCCGCGACAGCAATCATGGGCGAGGTGTAGCCTACACACGTTGCTTAATGTTCCAGCGGGCATAATCTAATCATTCTTCGCGCACATTAGAGCAAACTGGCGAAATGATCTTGTGATAGCCTAATAAGAGCAGTATGTCAGCTTGCTGATTTCCGAAGGCAACCCCGGACACATCAAACGAAGCCAGTCTGTAAAAAGTGCTTCAACGCGACGCAGGTGAACGGATAAACATCGAACCAGCAACTATTTCTCTCAGACACGGATCCCAACTTCTTCAAAGTGCATCATCTAATCATTCGCGCACATCAAAGCAAACTACTTCCACATTTCGCTTCGTGCATTTGCTTTCTCTACATACATACAAGCGTTGGGCAGCTTGCCTTGCAAGCCTCTGCCATTCTCGCTGTGTCTGTCCTGTGTCAGGCTGCTGCGAAGTAAGGAGGACTGAGTGAAGGACTGGCCTCTCTCAGAGGGGAGGGGGGAAATCGGCTGTGTTTATTACGCTGGCTTGACGCTGCTCTTGTCAAACGAGTGTGATTTATTGTGTGGCAAGTTTTGCCGACCCCCCAAATAAGCTCCCCCCTCCCCCCGCCCCCCAACATACCGGCTATTTGACGACTAGATTCCCACATGCGCGCGCTAAGGTGTTAAGGGAAATTCAGGGAAATGTCCGATATTAGGCTCTTTCATACACAGATCGCGCAAAAATTGCCGTTTAGGAGTCCCGTAAAGCGAGCCGCCTCGCCACAGAAATTGCTTTCACACGAGCCAAGCAGCACGGCCACATTACCGTGCTGCTCTGTACTTTCAGGTGAAATCCCCTGCTCCCGCATTGAAAGGCGAGCGGAGGGAATTAATTCGACAAGACTTCCCTCCTAGTCCGCTGAGTGCACTCGCATGGTGGGCGGGCAGATCGATATGGTGTCCTACTAAAATTGGAACGATACACGACCGCTCGCATATCAAACAGCTGCAGTCTGCATAACGTTCGTCGGGGGAATAGTATAGGCTATAAATGCACATGACTACTTAACGTTAACTAATGTCAACATCGTTTGAGCATAAAGCCTAACCGCACGGAGCATTCCTCCTGGCTTCCCTGCAGTCATGATTGTATAGGCTACTTTTTTTACTTTCACTCGTGCACTTTCTTGATCACATGAGGTGATTTCCCCTGTCATTTTTTTTATGAATGAGCTGACCATTCGCACATTTTCCGGCTCGCTGCGACGACCTTTCAAGTGGAGGCGGGTTGCCCGCCAATACGGCGATGTTACAACCTTTGGTGCCGGGACAAAAGGCGTACAAGAATTACCCACCAACGCGCATTCATGCCTTTCACATCGGAGCCGTGATTCCTATTTTACGTGCATTTTTCGGCTTTCAAGGCCGGTGTGAAAGACCCTATTGACTTACAGGTAATTTTCCGGTACGCATGTGGGAAAACGGCTTAACAGAAATGTTGTTTAACAGATGAAGATCAACATGCTTACCTCAGTCCTTCTTCCTGCATCCTTCGATAGATGGTCCTCTGACACACGCCAAAAAGATTTGCTATGTCTTTGACTTTTATACCTGATGGGGAAAATTTAATCACAAGCATATATTTAGACAATCAATAGTTAATCAATATACTAATATAACTGCATTTCAGATAATACACAATTTTCATTTGATGCTCATAGTTCATTTCAACTTTCTCCTACTGCTCCCCGTACAGGCAACAGAGTAGATAGAGCTGCAGAAGATCAGAATGTACGACATAACAAGTGTAATCTGATCCGTGCCCCCTGTATAGGTACGTTGGAGATGTGTTGTTGACTCTATTCAGTATTAAAGCCTAGTGACATGCACACCTTTGGCTAAATATTTCTACAACAATACCTGTGGTGAGGTATGCTTCGATGACGTCCATCGGGATGTAAATAGATGGCCTTCCGCGGACACGGGGTTCGTCGGAAAGTTCGTCCAGCACCTGTCGTAGGTTGGCGAAGACCCCCTCCTCGACCTCATGAATAGCCGAGTATTCAGCCAAACGATCATTTAAGAGCTCTGCTCTGTCATTTGCCTCTGAAAATGTGATGATGTTGCTCTGTAGCCTGTCGGCTAAAGAGTTCAGCTCCCCTATCAGCCAAGCCACTGTGCGCACACACACGCGCGCACACACACACACACACACACACACACACACACACACACACACACACACAGTTAGTGACGTCAGCTTACTATCGATACATACCATGTTTGTCCTCTTGTCCTATACGAGGTTTAATGAGTCAGTGATCACCCATGACTAGATTTTATGGCACAAATATTCATCGCTTCTACGTTAGTCGGCAGACCACACAGCTGCATGCTATATAAATTTGATTGATTGATTGATTTATTGGCTGGCTACAATGGTTATTATTGTATCATTATTACAAACATGCCCGGGGTAACGTGAGAACAACTAGCTAGCGTGGTTCGGCCTGGCTAGCCGTGGTTAGCAGTATTAGTTAGCAGTGACTTCGGGTGATTATGCTACGCACTTCACCCGGTCGGATCGGCCGACCGTCTATCTGAAAGGAGCCAGTTCGATGCGCACCACCCGCCAAGCGGCCCCGGAGGGCAACACGACGGGCGGACGCGCTACCGACCCATCACTGGGCAGGGGCAGCCAACACAGAGCCGAGCGAGCCCTCGTCTGAGGGATTTCCATTAGCAGTGACGTTAGCTTAGCTATCGATAGTAGCATTAGCATGGGCCGAACGACTGTGCGGCCAATGGACATAAGGTGTTGCTTATTTAAGAAAGTAATAAAATAGTGTGAGAGGTGTTGGTGAGATGATCCCGGCGTATATTTACCAGCCATTTTCTTCTTCTTTCTCAGCCGTTGACTCGCTAGCTCCGTGATCTGTCCATGGATGTAAACAGGGACACGCCAGGGGTTGAAGGCGACAGACCAGAAGTGGGTCTGTTTACTTCCGCGGTCAACTGGGGCAGCCTGAAAGTAGCCAATGGGTGACATCCTCCCAATTTTCAGACCCGCCTTGACGAGCGGGCCTGACATTGCATTTTCAAATTGACTTTTGTCACAGATAACGCACGAAGTGAACCTGCAATACACGGGAGGCGCTGTTTTGCTGTCTTTCATTTGAATAGAGTACATTGCAAAGCATGTTCAGTCTTTGATAATGTAATGTCGAATGTCAAACATGTAATGTCAAATACAAATGCATTTTCATTTAAATTGTGACTGAAATAATGCTTGCAGGGATGGAAAATTAGGCTGGATTTTGTGGATTGCATTTACATTTCCACATTTAAATTACCATTTGAATATAGTCCATTGTAGAGCGGGCTATGGACTTTGAAAATTAAATGTCAAACAGCTTGTCATTTTAATTCTTATATAGTCATAGAAAGCCCTTACAAGTATATGAAAATGAAAATGAAAATTGGATTATTCCATTTTCATTTTAATTTTTACTGAAATAACACACACATGTGTTGAAAATGATAATGTTATTGAGGAATTACATTACCATTTTCAAGTTTAAATTATCATTTGAATTGAGTCAGCTATGGGCAGTCTTTGATAATGTAATGTCGAATGTCAAACATGTAATGTCAAATACAAATGCATTTTCATTTAAATTGTGACTTAAATAATGCTTGCAGGGATGGAAAATTAGGCTGGATTTTTTGGATTGCATTTACATTTCCACATTTAAATTACAAGTTTGATATAGTCCATTGAAAAGCAGTATGACTAAATTAAAATGAAATGTCAAATACCATTTAAATTATCATTTGACATTTTCTACAAAAATGCATTTTAATTTGAATTGTGACTTAAATAATGCTTGCAGAGATGGAGCATTAGGCTGCATTTTTCGGATTGCATTTTCATTACCAAATTTAAATTACCATTTGAATATAGTCCATTGTAGAGCGGGCTATGGACTTTGAAAATTAAATGTCAAACAGCTTGTCATTTTAATTCTTATATAGTCATAGAAAGCCCTTACAAGTATATGAAAATGAAAATGAAAATTGGATTATTCCATTTTCATTTTAATTTTGACTGAAATAACACACACATGTGTTGAAAATGATAATGTTATAGAGGAATTACATTACCATTTTCAAGTTTACATTATCATTTGAATATAGTCAGCTATGGGCTTCCATACCCCACGGTTCGGAACGCGGTTCGGAACATCAATAGTCCGCGGACCCCCCCCCCCCCCCCCTTCGTTTCATTTAACGTTTAATGTTAGTGTATGAGAACGCCCAGCGCAGCCAGACACAGACAGGCATAATCATGGCAAGCACAATTGAGCTTCCTCATCCCTTGTCGCTGCTGTAAAGTATGTCTGAAGGCTGTGGCTAGTGGCTACTAAAGACAGAGTCACACAAACTTATTTCAACACCTCTGAAAAAGCACAGGAATGCGATCAGCGTGTTGCGCGCTGCACAAGATAACGAGAGCCACAACACACACACACACACACACACACACACGCGCACACCTTTCACAAACACATTATCACCGGACGGTGAAATGTTGCCTTAGGACACATAACAACAAAACAACACGTGGGGCCACTGAGTAGCTTAACGTAGCATCAATGTTATATTTCCAGACTGACCTGGTCTGGTCTGTAGGTCTGTACCCGTGTCATGTGACTGGTGCAAGCAACAGCCACGAAGTTAGGCATAGCAGTGCCACCTAAAACAGGAAGTTGGGTCGTTCTGCCTTCAGAGTAAAAGCATACATTGTGTCACTTATGAGAAAAAAATATTTTTTGAGCTGTGCAGGGCAACAAATGGTTAGAGAATTATAATAGTATTAAAAAAATCTAATCGAAAATCTAATTTTGAGAGAAAAAATCTGATATATATTTTTTTTTGCTGATCCGAAAAATCTGTGATCCGTGGCTCAAAATCCGTCACGCGATCCGATCCGTGGGTTTTCTGATCCGTGCCAGCCCTAATCACGATACTTGGGTGCCGATTCGATATATATTGCGATTCTACGATTATTGCTAGGGATGTCCCGATCCGATCACGTGATCGGAGATCGGGGCCGATCACGTGATTTTTAGAAGATCGGAATTGGGGGGAAAAGATTAAGAGTAAAGAGTAATTTTTTTTTTTTTTTTTTTTTTTATTCAACAAACATGACCATGTTCACGTCTTAAACTCATCCTGAGGCCTTAGTTTTGGTTTTAAATTACATATCATCATTCATTTATTTAGTGTCGCACAGAGCAGAAGAATTTACCAAAACAAACGCATTTCCTGATTTACATTGTTATTGCACTATTCTGCACATCATTTGTTTTAGTTTACATGGTTATTTTGTGGTGCACCACTGATAAGCTTTATTTTATTTTGTTTTAAATTTTGAATCCATGTTGGATATAATGAATACCGGTACTGTTAAATAAAAAAGCCATATCCATGTTGGATATAATGGATAGTTAGTTGGATACTGTTAAATAAAAAAACAATCTTAAGGGTCAACTTGATTGCAGTTTTTTCTTTTCTTTTTTCTTCATGCATTGCCGAAAGATCGGATCGGGAAAAATCTGTATCGGCAGATACTCAAAATCACATGATCAGGATCGGATCGGGAGCAAAAAAAATGTGATCGGGACATCCCTAATTATTGCGATTTGATATTACGATTTATTGCGATTTTTGTTTCTTTTTTTCTTTTCTTTTTTCAGTTTGTTTTTTACACTAGATTAGAACATGGGAAAAGTTGAATCATACACTTCTAGAGACTGTATATTATATCATGAGTAGGGCTGGTTGATATAGTTAAAAAGTATATTGATATAACATCTTTCATATCAGTCTATATCGATAATTATTGATCATTTTAATTAATAAACAAAAAACATGAGAAGAAAAAGGTTGCATTTAGCCACTTTATTTTGAACCACCTTATTTTCAAGGCACACAGGTAGGTCTAATTTGTCACACACACACATACATGCTCTGAGTGCAACTGCAAGCAGTAATTTACAGACATGGTGACGTTTTACTTTGATGACAGCCTAGCGTTGCCAGCCTCCTCAAAGAACGTTTGGTAATGTGTATTTCCGGGTTGTAGTGTTAACGTTAGGTGAATCAGAGGTGTGGAAAAGCCTGGGTTTTGCTGCTACAAATATGCCATAGGCTTACAGTATGTAGGGCTGGAGGGCGACCGCGCTGGGGACCGCGCGCCGTTGGTTCGGCGAGAAAAAGCCTTGCCTGGCTAAAAATGCGGTACATTTCTCCATATCAGTTTTATATACGCATCAAGACTCCGCCCAAGCAGAAGACAAAGTCATAAGCGATAAGCTGTGTGCTCAATAGATGACACAATGAGTTATTCCTCCTGTCCCAAAGTACAAGTAAAACCTTTCCAACAGTTCAACTTTGTCTCTACGAATTTAGCTGCGGATGCCATTCCGTAAAGTAACGTTGCAGACGTCCGTATTTGTGAAATTGGTGTCTTAACATTAACTTTAATTTCCCGGGCGCTTATTAATAGATAGGACTAGGGGTGGGACAAAATATCGATACTCACGGTATCACGATATTTCCACTTGCGATACGTTATCGATACACTGGCACCAAGTATCGATATGTTTATTTTTATTTTTTTATTTTTTATTTTTTATTAATAAACAGGCTAAAATATTATGTTGTGTGTGGTAGTTGAAACATAGTTTCAAGTTGATGTTTATTTATGTTTGTAGTTGAAACAAAAACATAAATACTGTAGGCTACATGAATGGAAATGTTTGATCATTAATATCTACTTTTAGAAATTATATAGGTAGGTAGGTTATATAGGTTTTCTTGTTTTAATAATAACAATAAAAAGACTTAATGTGTAACTTTTCCTCCGTGGTATCGAAGATGGTATGAGTGAGTGAGTGAACTCTGAGAGAGTTCATGTCAATTTTCCTAATAAATACATAATACCTGCTTCTTGCCTTTTAGGGGTATTTTTTTCTCTTCAGTTACACAGATATCGTGATGTATCGTAGGTTAAATTTCTTCCAATATATCGATTATCGCAGAATCGCTGTATCGTGATAATATCGTTATCGAGGGCCAAGTATCGTGACCGTATCGTGAATTACTCCACGATTCCCACCCCTAGATAGGACACATGTTAACACGTTACGTTAACACAAATTGAAACTCAACCACATCGAATTATTTGTAACACCGGGTGAGATCAAACGAGTGGTGTCAGCGGAGGACCAAAATGCGAGACTCGATCATTAGCCAGGAATGGGTCTCGCGCTACTTTTGCATGCTAAAATAAAGCTGATAATATACAATTTCATTCAAGGGGGGGAAAAACCCTTTCAGAGTACAACACAAACTGTCTATTTTCCTGCAACTCGACAGTGGAGATGTCGGGACTCTCGGCTCTGGATCAAGGGATATGATTTGCTATGTGTGAGTGGGGGCGGGTCATAGGGCGGGTGCACTAGGAGTTTGTCTGTTAAATGATTGGTTGTTTCCGTGTCACTTGTACTAACAAGGTACATGATTGGCTGTACGAGCCACGGAGCAGAGGGAAGCGCTCTATATGTGATTGATGAAAGTGGGAACATTTCATACATAAACAGAAAAAATGCGATTATCGATTCTGGAATAAAAGATCGATTAAAAAAATCGTGACATTAAAAATCGCGATACTTAGGTGAATCGATTTTTTCTCCCAGCCCTAATATATATATTGGGCTGTCAAACGATATATATTTTTAATCGCGATTAATCTTGCGATTAACTATAGTTAATCGCATCTTTGTATCGCATGTTTAAAATGCCATTATTTTGCATTTCAAAGCATTTTTTATTAGATAATAATTATTACGAGTGTGTCGTGATTTGGAATCAAATTAATGCAAATAAATGTACTTTGTGATCTTCAATTTTAGATTTATTTTCAATTCAATAGAAGTGCAATGTAGACAGGAGGTAACAATGTCTACAAAATATATCTTGAATAGAAAATAAATGCACAATTGTAAACAGTGCAGTACACGCCCCAGAACCGATACTTCCGGCGGCGGCGCTGTGGAGCAGTCGAAACCCAAAATGACACAGCCGAAGAAGGCTGTGTCTGAGCTAAAAACTTTGGCACTTCCATGTGAATAATGGATCGGTATTGGAAACTGTATATTGATAACGTGTATATCGCGTGAAGCCATTGGAGCCAACCTCCCAGTGGCTAGATGACCCGCGCATCCGAGACTCTGAAGGAAAGATATTGCAAAGATATTGCAGGATTTTCATGCTTGTGATGGGTTATGTATACTTTCCCGGCAAATTGGGCGGATGTGACGTTCTGCATGTTCACGAGTCTGCCTACTAGTCCTCATGGCTCCGCCGGAAATGCCAACGAAGAAGACTGCTAACAGGAAGTAGCTAACGTTACGTTCGTCGCTAGCAAAAGCAAACGACAACAACACAGACTCCAGAGAAAAGTCCAAACAAAATAAATAAATAAATATTTATCTAGTGAAGCCCGTCTGGCCAGACAGCAGCAATGTGACCGACATTGGGGGGAAGCTAGAGGAGGGACCTTGCTGCTTGTAGCTACTGTAATGTGGTTTTGACCAGATAACGTTAGCTGCTTGCTAATGGATTTACCACCTGGTCAGAAACTCCGCAAACATGACTGTCTTGTGTGAAGTAATGCAACCCTAACGTTACGACCGTTATGCTTATGGTCATGGAACATTATTGTTTGACTGCAGTTAGCTGCAGTGGTGAGTCTGCCTATTATAACGTTAGCTTGATGCTATACGTTATAATAGATTTAACTAATAAATCTATAACTAATAGATTTAGCTATATTTATAAAAATTACCATCAGCCCCATTAATAACGTTACCGTCATGTGTTGCTAATGAATGTAACAGTCGTAAATATGCCTAACGTTACTGTCTGTTCTGCTTACAGTACATTGTTTGACTGTTCAGTTTGGTCAACTATTAGACGGTACCGGGGGAGAACGCTCTGACTGCAGTTACTGTAGCTGCAGTGGGACTGCACATTAGTATAACGTTAGCTTGATGCTAATCGCGGCTAACTAATATTGATTTACATTTATAGAAATTACCACCGAGCTCCATTAATAACGTTAACGTCTTGTGTGGATAATGAACGTTACTGTTATGCTTATGAAACATTGTTTGATTGTTCAGTTTGGTCAACTCCAGGCACATACAGGGGAAGCAGGGTAGTTGGCTCACGGTAACGTGAATATCCTTATCCATTTCCCCGCAGCCGATGTAAGCCAAAACATGGCTAAACATGCCACAATAACGTCCGATAATTCATCCAGAATCCTTCCTGGGCATCTCAAGGCTGATCTGACCGATAAATTGTCCAGGTTGCCGTTTTCAAGTGACTTTTATGAGTTAACGTTACAAAGCAACCAACACCTCTGCTGTTGCCAGGCAGCTGCTTGTGCGCGTGCGAGTATGGTCTCGCACGCGCGAGTGGCGAGTATGCAGGCAGCTGGTCTCCACGCTGCCTGCAGTTACTCTTAACGGCCACCGGTGTCGGTAATAGTTAGAACTTACGGATAGGACCTTTAAAATTCTGAATGATTTATCAGTTATGGGTCTGGGTCCGCATAGGGCAGCGTCGCGTCTGGACCCGGACCGCGGTCCGCCATTTAGTGATGCCTGACATAAAGCATTGTGGGTAGGAAGTCAAGTCAAGTCAACTTTATTTATAGAGCACTACCATGACCAGTAGCCGATCAAAGAGCGATAGGCCCTGCTACATTTAATACATGTGATAAATTCCCTGTTGTCCATTCAGAATAGACTACTTGCACAAGTCCACTACTTCCTGAAATGAGTAGGGCATCTTGGTTTCCTGTCCTACACTATTGGATGAACTGATTAATGTCAGGTGTGCCTGATCACTGTTGTTGTGACTGCCACAGTCAGGCACACGTGACATTAATCAGTTCAGCCAATAGTGTAGGACAGGAAACCAAGTTGCCCTACTCATTTCAGGAAGTAGTGGAGTTGTGCAAGTAGTCTATTACATTCTCTCACTCCTGCTGTCTTTTGCGCATGAACACAAAGGACAGAGAGAGACAGACAGAGCAGAATGCCTCCACAGTCTCTCAGCTGCTCTTTTTCCCCCTCTCTTTCAGACGCTCAAGGTCACTGTGTGGGGGGTTGTATGTGTTGTTGCAGTGTTTTCGTAGCTATGTGCTCCAACCAAGGCTAGGTCAGCTAGCAGCTAAAACCTAATAGCTGTCAATGGGTTCTCCTGCTGTTGATTCTTTGACTCCTTCAGTCAATAGAACGCCTGGAGAATAGAGACACTCGCTCTGGGTATCGCCATTGATTTCCCCATTGGCTATGATTCCGATACACAAGGTCCTCATTCGATTTCCGATACGATATCGATATTTCATTTACAATACAAATTTTGCATGGATATTAGGGGTGGGGGAAAAAATCGATTCACCTAAGTATCGCGATTTTTAATGTCACGATTTTTTGGATCGATCTTTTATTCCAGAATCGATAATCGCAAACAGCAGCCTGAACAGCAGGCCAGGCGCCGCCTACTGGTTTACTAGTGGTTTTATTACTTTATTAGTTAGTCTGAAGTAATAATTACACTTCAGGGTTAAAGTGGGTGCATCTCATTGTAAAATTGGACTTCAAACGGCCCAAATCTGGCTTCAAACGGCCCAAATTTCACGCGCGTTGGCCCATATCGGCCTGGCCTGCTTGGTATCTAATGCCCGGCCTGAATTATGATCCCAGTCCGCCCCTGTTTTTAACTATATCGCCCAGCCCTACTCATGATATATAATATACAGTCTCTAGTGTATGATTCAACTTTTCCCATGTTCTAATCTAGTGTAAAAAAGCAAACAAACTGAAAAAAGAAAAGAAAAAAATAAACAAAAATCGCAATAAATCGTAATATCGAATCGCAATAATCGTAGAATCGCAATACTTAAGAATCGCAATATAAATCGAATCGGCACCCAAGAATCGTGATAGTATCGAATCGGGAGATAAGTGAATCGCCACAGCCCTAATGGATATGAAAGCGATTCTCAGAGAACTAATGCTATAAATTGCACAATGAACCCTCTAACCTTAGCATTATTAAAAATATTAATGTTAAACTTTACAGATGTTTACCAGATCTCGTTGCGCTAAGAAGCAAACCACGCGAGTCTAATGGGGTTAAAGTAGGGGTGGGCGTCGCGATATGGCAAAAATATCATATCACGATTTTTTCAGGCAGGATCACGATCCACGATCTTATTACAATTCTTTTTCATATTGGTTTTTAAGACTTATTTTGCAAGTTACTGAACAGTACACGTACAACCAAACTAATTTCAGGGTTCGTAATTATGGTCATGAGAAACCTGGGAAAAGTCATGAAAATTTAAAATACAACTTGTTTTATAAATATTTTCATGTCATTCATTTACGCTGAGTTTACAATAATTCATGTGCTAAGAAATAATGTTGTTCACAAGCATGCAAACACTATCTTTCTATCTATCTCTCTCTCTCTCTCTCGGTTCACTATTATTATTGTGCTTGCAGATAGGCAAGCACAATCTTAGAATCTCTCATACTTCTTTATTATTATTGTGCTTGCAGATAGGCAAGCACAATCTTAGAATCTCTCATACTTCTTTATCTTTCTTTATTCTGTTTTCTTCTGGTCAAAAGTTTGGTTCGCCATTTCTCCTACAGTTTTCACACTACACAGACATGGGAGACATCAAAACGTGCGGCTCATTGAGGAATCGTGTGCATTTGGATTGCTAAGGGTTTCGTTCGCCGGTTTTCGCGATATTGGCGTTAACGTACGATTTTTTTCCCCATTCACTTGAATGGGGTTTCAAAATCGTTGGCATTAAATTAGCTCTAGCTCAGACACCGTATGACCTGCTATTACCAAACTTTGTAGGTAGGTTTACAGAGTCACCTTTTACTCTGTGCGGGAAAATTCCACTATTTGACCAGATGGTGGCGCTATAACAGCCGTCCTTACGTTTTGGTCCATAACTTTTGAACCGTAAGGGCTACATTCAAAATTCTTTTTTCCCTGGATTCCTTGGGTCATTCCGCATCTGCTGATATAGGCCCCGCCCATTTCCGTCTAACTAGATTTTCCGCCATTTTGAATTTTGTCGAAAAGCGTTTTTTCGCTATTTCTCCTTCAAATTTTGCCCGTTTTTCACCAAACCACATCACAGAGCGTGTGTGGACTGTCCCGCACAAAACTTATTTCGCGTTTTTTTGAAATTCCGCACCGTTGCGATATAATCGACCTCCAAAGTTCTGTGGGTGGGGCCTATTTCACAAAGATCGTCCGATGCTAACCAAACTTGGTACAGGTGTGGACGGATGTACTCTGAGCCTATAGGACAAATATTTTGTCATTTCGCCTCTAGGGGGCGCTATAGCAGCATTCAGTACCTGTACCTTCTAAATTGGTTTATTTTGAAAGGCGGCAGGAAGTGCTGATTCATTGGAATTATGGCCAGCCTTCTTTCTTGTATGACACTTGACACTTCTGAGCTGATTTCAGAAAAGAAAGTGTCATTTGGCCTGTAGGGGGCGGGGGTGGGTGGGGCCTACTTCACAAAAACCACCATAACTCCGGACCACATTGTCCGATCCGAACCAAACTTGGTCCAGGTATGCACATATGTACTCTGAGCTGATAAAAATAAAATTGTGTCATTTCGCCTATAGGGGGCGCTATAGCAGCATTCAGTAGCTGTATCTCACAAACTGTAAGAGCGACTGTTCCCAAATTGGGTACATAGGTTCATAGAGTACTCTTCTAATCTGGCCTAAAAAATTATACCAATTGACCTCACGGTGGCGCTATAGCTGCCCTCTTTACGTTTTGGTTTGGAAGTTTGGAACCATAGCTTCTACGATCAAAATTCTTTCTGCCCTGGTTTCCTTGGCTCCTCCCGCTTGTACTCACAAAGGCCCGCCCATTTCCCGCCCACAACTACTTAGTACACCCTAGCACCGATCTACGAATGCCCTATACCGATGAGCCGAACACACCATACCATCCAGTTAATACACCCTTGCAACGGCCTAAACACGTCCTAGCTACACATTGCCGATTGGGGCTGTATTGATAGTGGATGGGAGGGCGGGGTCTAAGGCAGGGGCGGTGCAAGGGGGGCGGAGCATCACGGGGGAGCAAGCACAATCAAATTTGCTTCAGCAAATTTAGCCCGTTCTAGTTTATTATTCTGTTTTCTTCTGGTCAAAAGTTTGGTTCGCCATTTCTCCTACAGTTTTCACACTACATAGACATGTGAGACGTCAAAACGTGCGGCTCATTGAGGAATCGTGTGCATTTGGATTGCTAAGGGTTTTGTTCGCCGGTTTTCGCGATATTCGCGTTAACGTACGATTTTTTTCCCCATTCACTTGAATGGGGTTTCGAAATCGTTGGCATTAAATTAGCTCTAGCTCAGACACCATATGACCTGCCATTACCAAACTTTGTAGGTAGGTTTACAGAGTCACCTTTTACTATGTGCTCGAAAATTACACTATTTGACCAGATGGTGGCGCTATAACAGCCGTCCTTACGTTTTGGTCCATAACTTTTGAACCGTAAGGGCTACATTCAAAATTCTTTTTTCCCTGGATTCCTTGGGCCATTCCGCATCTGCTGATATAGGCCCCGCCCATTTCCGTCTAACTAGATTTTCCGCCATTTTGAATTTTGTCCAAAAGCGTTTTTTCGCTATTTCTCCTTCAAATTTTGCCCGATCTTCACCAAACCACATCACACAGCGTGTGTGAACTGTCCCGCACAAAACTTATTTTGCGTTTTTTTTTTTTATTCTGCACCGTTGCGATATAATCGACTTCCAAAGTTCTGTGGGTGGGGCCTATTTCACAAAGATCGTCCGATGCTAACCAAACTTGGTACAGGTGTGGACGGATGTACTCTGAGCCTATAGGACAAATATTGTGTAATTTCGCCTCTAGGGGGCGCTATAGCAGCATTCAGTACCTGTACCTTCTAAATTGGTTTATTTTGAAGGGCGGCAGGAAGTGCTGATTCATTAGAATTATGGCCAGCCTTCCTTCTTGTATTAACACTTGACACTTCTGAGCTGATTTCAGAAAATAAAGTGTCATTTGGCCTGTAGGGGGCGGGGGTGGGTGGGGCCTACTTCACAAAAACCGCCATAACTCTGGACCACATTGTCCGATCCGAACCAAACTTGGTCCAGGTATGCACATATGTAGTCTGAGCTGATAAAAATAAAATTGTGTCATTTCGCCTATAGGGGGCGCTATAGCAGCATTCAGTAGCTGTATCTCACAAACTGTAAGAGCGACTGTTCCCAAATTGGGTACATAGGTTCATAGAGTACTCTTCTAATCTGGCCTGAAAAAATTATACCATTTGACCTCACGGTGGCGCTATAGCTGCCCTCTTTACGTTTTGGTTTGTAAGTTTGGAATGATAGCTTCTACGATCAAAATTCTTTCTGCCCTGGTTTCCTTGGCTCCTCCCGCTTGTACTCACAAAGGCCCGCCCATTTCCTGCCCACAACTACTTAGTACACCCTAGCAACGATCTACGAACGCCCTATACCGATGAGCCGAAAACACCATAGCATCCAGTTAATACACCCTTGCAACGGTCTAAACACGTCCTAGCTACACATTGCCGATTGGGGCTGTATTGATAGTGGATGGGAGGGCGGGGTCTAAGGCAGGGGCGGTGCAAGGGCGGCGGAGCGTCACGGGGGAGCAAGCACAATCAAATTTGCTTCAGCAAATTTAGCCCGTTCTAGTTTAGGCTATACAGTAGGGTTGGGCGATGGGACACATATATGAGCTATCTGCCATTGAGTCAACCGTCGGTTGCTTTTGTTGGCTGAGCTTTCACGTGATTGTTGTCATTGGACAGTGATTGGACACTGGTACTGGCCTACAGGGCAGTCCACACGACATCAGGGCCTACAGGGCAGTCCACATGACAGTCCCTCCGTATCTGCAATCTATGGTCAGGTTCCAAACATCGCATCGCTCCCTCCGCTCCTCCACCCGTCCAGATCGCCTCGCCCCTCCACCGCTACGTGGGCTCAAAAGTCACTCGTCCCGATCGCGACTCTTCTCGTTCCTGGCGCCACAATGGTGGAATGAGCTCCCCCCTTCGATCAGAACGGCCAAATCGCTGCCCATCTTTCGGTGGAGACTAAAAGCTCACCTTTTCAGGCTACACCTGGGCTCTTCTTGAACTAACAATATTTTAATAAAAAAAAAAATCCTTCCTTCTCAAACTTACTAATGCTATGCTACATGTTACTTATTCCTTCTCAAACTACTTCCTACATCGTGAACTCTAGCCTATCAAAATGTCTTAGCTGTCATTGATTGTGTTGCATAGTTGTAGGGCTGTCTTCAAAACGATTTTTTCCAATTTCGAATATTCTATTGAGGTTTTCCCCGAATGTTCGAATATCTGATTTGATTACTAAAAAAAGAAGGGAAAAAAGTGATTCATTGAAATAAATTAGTCTTTTGTTCAATCAACTATCTTTATTGAATATAATAACTGCAAACTTGAATAATGACAATATATGACTGGAAAAGTAGTATTTTATTTGAAATGCACAAATACAAAACATGCTGTTGTGGGAAATTGTTATTACAATAACAACTAGAAAAAACATGAGATTGGAGATAAGGCTTATCTTGAAATAGAATGAGTTACACCGTCACTTAGATTTACTTTGAACTAAAAGGTTTCTCAGCAGTATAAATTCTCATTATGCATCTTCAGTTTTTCTTCAAACTCAAACAAGAAGACTTTTCTTAGTCTATTTTTTATGCATCTTCAGTTTTTCCTGTCAAGTAAACAGTTTTGCCAGAAACTCAATTGAATGGTTTCTCTCCTGTATAACTTCTCATGTGTCTCTTCAGAGACTTGTTCAACTGAACTACTTTCCACACATTGAACTTCAACAAACAAAGACGTTTCTTTGTCTATTTTTGAAAAAAGAAAAGAAAAGAAAAAAAAAAGCGATATGAGATTTCATCTCAACGATACATATCGTGACGTTTTACTATCGCGAAATTTCGTGGGACGATATATTGTGACACCCCTATAAATTAGCATTAGGATTAGACTGTTGTGATGTCATTATTCAGTTTTAACCATCAATAATTGTTCCTTTTCTCATTATTTCATTTCAAATAGTGTATATTTATTTTGAGATTTTTGTCAATTATTTGTGCTGTTATGGTTATAATTAGCCTACCGTAGTTACTCACTTCTACACTATCTTAGATTGTGTTACTTATGGATGGCATGGAATTATAGTGAAAATAGATTATCCCCCCTTTTTGCTGGGGACCCCACTTTGAAAACCACTGGCTTAGGCTAGAACTGTTGCGAGAAGGTTTCAGGATTTATCTCTATGCATTAGGCTGTGATTACTATTTATATAAATCTATTTATTCACATAGATTCATGATATATTATGGTATTCAGCCTACCTGTGACATCAATGTTTTGATTAATCTGCGCCAGTACCGAAAATGTAGCCTATTACTGCATGACTGATCCTATGATGTCATTGTAATCACACTCAGGTGTGCGTTCACAAGACAGGTGTTGTCCATTCAATCAGCCCACCTGTCTTTATAATGGCTGTCTTGCACTGTTTGTATGATACTTGACAAAGTCTATGGCCGAAACTGTTGTCAAATAGCGTTAAATTACACTTTATTGCATCTGGAACGAGAGTGTGTCTTCCCCTGCACTATCAACATACTCGTTTAGTTACATTCCAATTCATCAACTTTGGAGCGTTATTTACCCCCCCTTCCCGACATGCTAGGTTGACATGCTTCGTCCCAATCGATTCCTTATTTCTTCTACTTTCATATGGTATAAAGATCACCACTCAAGCTTTAAAAATTAGCTTGCTGTCAGCCATCGATTTACAGGCCAAATTCAGTTAAAAAATGTGGGAATTTAAGGTTGCGGGTTTTATTATAAAAAATTACAGGATGAAACTTCAATACGACAAAAATAGCGCTGCTCGGTTAACCATTTCCACACCGAATTTAATAGAAGGCCCGGATAACTTGAAATCAATTGACTTACTTGACTATCCATGCCGTCTGTAGTGGAACCGCTGCAGCCGAGACGTTGCAAATATTCCAGTTTTCTGACATTGCAAATATCCCAGTATCGCGCACCGCAGCGCAAGGCTCCCGCAACTCGAAACTTGTTTTGGGTCGTAATCCAATGCAACGACTGTCTGGCTTGTGAACACTTACTGATTGATAAAAAAGTAAATAAAAATAAGGGGGAAATATAATATGCTGCTACTGTCGTCAGTAAATGTCGTAAATCATTCCTGTCAGGTCATCACAGCCAGCAAAGTGGATTTCATTTACTACCGTAATTGATTCAGCGTGAGAGACCAGTGGACGATACAATGTCAATCTTAGCAATCTATCCAACCAACAACCAATTAGATTTCACCTGGTTTCACCAGGCTAAGGGTGTGTTCCGCTCCAGCTCAATCTGATTGGTTGGAAAACACATCACTCTCACGTGTTCTCTGTGAATTGCAAGTGTTTTTCAACCAATCATATTTTTTCATTAGATAAATTACCAAATAAATAAATGCCCACAGGGCGAATGTTTTTTTACCCTCCTACTCCAGGCTGGGACCAGGGCCAGAGTGACTCGTCTGCATGGAGCTCTCCTTTCCATCAGTGCCCTACAGGTCACTAGAGATGCTGCGATCGAGATTTTTCAATTCCGATCCGATTCCGATATTTTAGCCTCAAAACCGATCCGATTCCGATCAAATTTCGATATCTGATTCGATACCGATTTCGATCCGATACCGATACAGCACATATTTAAGCCTCTCTATGCTGTCTGATAGCTAGCAGGCAACAAACATTTTTAGGGTTAGGTATGTATGTGTGTGCTTTGGTAATATAGTATGTAAACGATTTAGTTCATCTAATTAATTTGATGTAAAACTAAAACATAACAATCAAATACACACTTATTTTGTAATGGGTGAACACTGGACACAAATAATTATTGTTTCCTCACACATACACCCCCACTCTGTCTCACACAGGACACATACACACACAGCCCTGTCCCTGTCTCTCTCTCTCTCTCTCTCTCTCTCTCTCTCTCTCTCTCTCTCTCTCTCTCACACACACACACACACACACACACACACACACACACACACACACACACACACACACAGCCCTGTCCGTGTTTCTGTTTCTCACACACACACAAAGTTTGTGCATACATTTCCACTGCCAGATTGGAGGAGTATTTTGTCATTTTCTAATGTTACTTCTCTTCAGTGCAATACGTTTTGATAACGACCTGCTGTACAGCGCCGTTCGCTCAGTCAACTGTTACGTGTCGTTAACGTTAGTTTAGAGGAGAAAGATAGCTGGTGTTAGCTAGCTAATTAGCCATGTTAGCTGCCTCAGTGGGTAACGTTAGCCTATAGAGAGTATTTATCTGACGTTTATGTTAGCTACTCCTCAAACCTGCGGGTGGAAATGGTTTATGCGATGCGATGTATGTTGAAGCAAGACAACGTTTTAATGTACCTTGAATTGGACAAATTACGACGGGTCGTGCTCGCCTCACGCAGATCTAAGCCCTGGCCATCCTAGCCTCAACGCGAGACTCATCAGTCATTCGGTTGAGTCTCGCAAAGTTACACACAAAGTTTGTGCATACATTTCCACTGCCAGATTGGAGGAGTCTTTCGTCATTATCTAATGTTACTTCTCTTCAGTGCAATACGTTTTTGATAACGACCTGCTGTACAGCGCCGTTCGCTCAGTCAACTAACGTGTCATTAACGTTAGTTAGAGGAGAAAGATAGCTGCTGTTAGCTAGCTAATTAGCCATGTTAGCTGCCTCAGTGGGTAACGTTAGCCTATAGAGAGTATTTATCTGACGTTTATGTTAGCTACGCCTCAAACCTGCGGGTGGAAATGGTTGATGCGATGCGATGTATGTTGAAGCAAGACAACGTTTTGGCCCTGGCCATCCTAGGCTCAACGCAGCCTCAGTGTGCTGCATGCTGGATAGAAATCCTGGAGCGGAGTCATGGAATGGAGTGCTTATATCGGAGCCATGGATCGGTCATTTTCGCTGGAATCCGATCCGATCCGATCCATGTTTTTTGGCTGATATCGCGCCGATATCCGATCACATGATCGGATCGCAGCATCTCTACAGGTCACTGTTGTTGAAGCATTTTAAGAATATAATTAATGAAAAAATGAGCGTCTGCACATAAGAAAAAACACATTTGATTGATATTTTATTATAAAAAAATATATAAAAATTGAAAAATGAAAAATAAAAAAAATAAAAAATTATAATATTTTTTATTTATATAAAATCCCCAATCTAATAGAGGAGGACCTATGCCTCACTGGAAAAACCTCCTCTGGATTTAGGCACCCAACAAACAGCAAAGACAAACTTTTGGGAAAGTGCTTTTTCAGAACGACAGAAATCCAGAACGACTGGATCTCTGACCATTTCAGAATTAATTTATGAACATAACCAAGGAAGGCTGACGAACAGCTGCTCGGATGTTGAAAACTTAATTTCTCTGCCTGGATTTCGTTTTTTAACTTTCGCTTTGCACATCCGTAGCTAAGAAGGTCTATTCAGGCAAAATTATTCACAAGTGTGTGTCTATGTTTATGTCTTTGACATAGACATAGACGCACACAGGCTTATTCACCTTCTGTTCCAACTAGGGATGGGTACCGTTCACATTTGAACCGATACCGGTACGATACCGGTACCTGGAATTCGGTATGGTACCCAAAACGGTACCATTTTCGGTACTTTACACACTCTAATAACAAAAAAATTACAGTTGTAAAAAAAAAGAAAGTCCAAACTTCTCAATTTCAACATTGTTCTTTATTTAGCACATTATTTATTTAGCACCAGACAAAATAAAACTCCTCCCTACAATACCTCCCTACCTCTCCCCTCCCAAACCAAGAGTTGTAGCAGCAAGGTTAGTTTAGTGGGGTTGGGGAAATGGGGGGGAATAGTACTTGATGTCCAACACAGCTTCCAGCAGGGCCTGGTCTTCATCTTCAAAGAGCTCCCCAAGTGCTGAAAGTTTCTTCTGCTTATTGAGTCGTATCTGAAAATAAAAAAAGGCATCGTGATTCATCAAGCATTATTTGTGTTATCAATAGAAAGAAGTGTCAGTGCTATGCACATCTTAATAGAAATGACAATTTATTGTTAGTAACATAGCTTAGGCTACACTATGAATAACACACCCATTATCACTCGTCATTATGCAAAATAATAATTTACCTGAACCATATCCACCGCTGAGAAGAGGGTGAATCGTGTCTCCTCCTGTGCGGCTGTCACTGGCACATGGTTACCTAGCAATGAAAGCAAGAGTTTAACGTTAACACGTCTCACGGTCGGTGATACGAGCTGATGATAATTATTATAGAACGTAAACAACGCTAAGCTATAAAGCTAACTCAGCCAAGACAGTGAAAAGCCCCGTTATCTAACAACCACAACGGCAGTGAAACAACTTATCCAGCTAACGCTAGCAAATTAAATAACGTTACCTGATGTTGTAGAAGTCGATGCCTCTCTCAAGTTCCGTCATCATCCTCCTGCAAGATTTCAGCTAACGTTACAGCTGAGGAGGTGCTGCTAACTAGGGATGGGCATCGAATTTCGAATTTTCGAATAATCGTTGTTATTATCAAGGTCGACTTTTATTATTGAAATTCGAAATTCGTTTTTTTTTTTTTTTTTTTTTTTTGTGTGAAATGTTGCATTGTCTCCCCTGATTCTAAGAATAGTCGAATCGCTTGGTTTGAGCAAGTAAAACAATTTTTATAAGCAACCTCTCCCTTTACTTCATGGGATTTCATCCGCCATTCATTTTTCCATAAACCTTGCTTAAAATGCTTATAAAAATTGTTTTACTTGCTCAAACCAAGCGATTCGACTATACTTCGAATCAGGGGAGACAATGCAACATTTCACAAAAAAAAAAAAAAAAGATTTTTAATTTTTTTTACATTTTATTTTTATTTTCGAATTTCGATTAAAAGTCGACTGGCCAGCGAATTTCGAATAGTGTTTTTGCTAGAAATGCCCATCCCTACTGCTAACGTTAGCTGCGGTGTCTTCTTCATTTACCCTCAGGCTATCTAACACGTTAGTCGTCAGCATTTAGCTAAATATATCTTGTGTTTGACCATGCTTCCTCAAGTTTGAGGTGTTTGCCTAGTCAGCTTTGCAATTCACATCACAAATGTTGCAACCAGTGTTGTCTGAGTCTATCTTGGTAAAGTGTAGCCACATTTTTGGACCGCTTTCGGCTGGCCCTGTTTTGCTTTCAGGACCTTCAGGTAGAGTGACGTACTGACGTAACGCACTCTCGCGTGTTGCCTTAAGGTTCCGTCGGAATTTCTATTTTACCCACTCTCTTTCTATTACTCAGTTGCGTTCAAGTACCGAAATTTAGTACCGTTCGTTTTTATGTGAACTGGTACGGGGCAGTACCGACGTATTTCGGTCGGTGCCTGTAAAAGTACCGAGTTCGGTACCCATCCCGAGTTCCAACACAGGGTTCAGCCAGTTACTTCCTATTGTGTTTACACTTCCTGTGACAGTACAGTACTAGTGACCAGGTAAAACGGACTGTGTTTTGAACAGGAAGTCATGACACAACTGGGTCAAGTGGGCGGGGCTACATAAGGTGAATAGACAGTAGGGCTGTGAATCTTCACTGGCCTCACGATTCGATTCCGATTCAGAGGGCTACGATTCGCACGTCCGCATCGCGATGCATCTTATAATCGATTATTTTTGACACCCCTAATAGACAGTCCATATTAGTGTTTTCACTGACGCAGCAGTCACGTCACCTTATTAACTCATTGAGTGCCAGCCACTTTTGGAGAACGGACGCTCCCAGTGCCAGAGTTTCAGAGCGTTTTCAGTGATTTCTCGAGGCCCACAGAATATTGTGTGATATTACTATGTAAACACTGAACACGCACAAAGAACGATGAGACTCTATTCTATCATCTGCAAAAAAAAGTTTATTGATCCCATTTTCCGTTCTTTAGTTATGAGCCGGAGAAGATAGCTTGATTCATCCAAAAACAGCAATTTTTTTCTAGAAGCTGAGATAATTGGCCTTTTGTGAAATTAATCATTTCAAGCACATCACTGACTCTGAAGCTAATCTTTTCTAATGTAGTCACACCTCAAAAATAATTTCCTTCAATAAAACAGTTTAGGCCAGGGAATTTTGTTTGGCAGAATAATATTTTTAGCTACAACCAGCAGCGCTGGCCCCTGCGTGCGCTGCTGGTTGCAGCTTCTTGCTGGTTTTGATTTGCTGCTGGTGGGTATCGGATATTCTGGCTTGCGTTTGTCAATCCTGTCCTGCTGCCTGGGTCTGTCTGGGTGTTGCGTGCTGCTCTGCGTGCCCCCCCCCCGCCCCGCCCCGCCTCGCCTCGCCTCAACTGCACACTCCTCCTCCTGTCTGTGGTGGCTCTCTGCTGAGTTTGCTGTGCGCACAGTGAAGGGTGCGGAACAGCCAGGCTTTTTTACAGCGTTCCGCTGTGTTTGTCACCGGCAACGATGCTTCCAGTTGAGAATAATAACAACTCCACGGTGTGGATGTGCAGATGTGCTGTCGCAACCGACACGGAGCGGCTCAATTGTGGGAGCAGATTGGCTGCTGCAGGCACAGCTGCAGTAACGTGCTTCAGCATATCGATGCATACGGATGCGATGCGATTTCCGTTTCCATAACGACTTCTTCTTTGTTTTTTCCTTGCCTTTCTGTTATGTGGAGAGCACTGTCGCCACCTAAGGGTTCTGTAAAATAGGTTATAGACCTCCAATAGCTACAATAGTTGTACCAGAGATGTATCAGGGATTGATCCACGTCCCACCGTCAAAAAACGCAATTGACGACAACCGTCGTCATTGGCACTCTACGTCAGTATTTGAATTGACGACAGCTGTCGTCATTGGCATTCAATGAGTTAAGATCGATTTCAGATTTTATGAATAGAAAAATATTTATTTGCTGTTTGCTATGTTGAAATGTGCCACTGGGGCAACCACATCAGCTGATCATCTTATTCAGTGAATACAGCCTACCTCCCTAAATCTATTTAAGCAACCGGTCGGATGAGGCCAGCAGGCAGTGAAATCACTGATCACCGAGGTTTGGGGAACTCCCTGTTAGCAAGTGAGCTAACGTACTGTTACTTACAGCTCTCAAATGATTTGCCAAGCTCGCTAGTAGAATGATGGTACGTTCATTTCACTTTGCAAAACTGGCAAATCACTTTTTTTGGATCATCATCATTTGCGATCTTGAAGTGCTTCCAAACCGGCGATTTCTTTTGTTCTGACATAGTTGCATGCCGCAGCCGCTTTCTCCTCTAGCTTGGCTAGTCCATGCATAGATGTATTCTGCTGTCTTGTTGTGACGTCTTAATTGAGCGCCATGATGTTGACATCATGGTTGGCATCTAAGTGTTGCATCAGCTACAGTAGGCCACACACAATCCTTATAGTCAATGAATGGATTAATTTATTTAATTCCTTATCCATCCATGAATGAATCAGCCAGAGGGAGATTAGGAGTGGTGATTGGTTGGGCTCACTCTAGCATCAACCGTATTTAACGGCCTGAATTATAAGCATTATGAGCGAATATTCGAATATCCGAATATTTGAATATTCGAGAACAGCTCTACATACGGTAGTTGTTTTCTGTACTGTTGACAAAATGTGATATTGTAAGTCGCTTTGGACAAAAGTGTCTGCTAAATGACATAATGTAATGTAATTTTAATTTGTTAGTTTAATGGAGAGAGAGAGAGACCGACAGACAGACAGAGAGAGAGAGAGAGAGCTCTGTCGACATGCGGCTCGGCACACACACACACACACACACACACACACACACACACACACACACACACACACACACACACACACACACACACACACCCACAGCAGTGAGAGAGGGGGGAACCTGAGCAGTAACACGCTCACCTGGGAATACGAGGCAGGATGACAGCAGATTAACACATTGACTGCCAGCCGTTTTTTTTTTTTACTGTAGGTAGCTTCTGCCAGGCCTTTTTTTGAGGATTCTGGCTCATTTTACAAGAGCCGAGCATAATTTTCTGGTTGGACTTTGTGAACACAAAGTTCAGAAAAGTACTAATAGAATGTGTGCTTTCTCTGTCTAAAAGAGTTAGTTTGTAGAGTTAGTAGTTATGTAGATATTAGCCGTTGAGTACAGCATGGTTTCAGCGTCTGGAAATTTATTCAGAGATAAATGGCTTTTTGTGAAATTCGATAGAAAAGTCACTTTAACCATTCATTTTTGGCATCAGTAAGACCGTCAGACATTCTAAACAATAGTTTTGAACAGTAATTTCCTCCATAACAACAGGAAACACCCCTCTCATTCAAACTCCTCCCTCCGTGTGTCTTCTCCTCCTTCCTCCTGGCTCTACAGCGGGCGTGTCAGAAGCGCGTTGCTGCTGCCTGCCTGCCTGCCTGCGTGCCTGCCTGCCTGCTTGCCTGCGTGCGGACGCTCCTTGTGCGAGTCAAGATGGGCCGGGGAATGCGTGGGCGATGGGCAGATGTTGATTCTGGCCTTTCTGAGGTGTTTCAAAGTGTGTTTCACCTATAATCTATTTTGCAAATCGCTCTCCGCTCTCTGTGTGCTGCTGCCTGCGCGGTCGCTCTCGGGCAAGACAAGTGTGGATTACTGTAAAATCGCCTCGCCATTTCCTTGAATGGCTTGCTCCCGCGGCAGTTTTTTCTTTGATTTCGCTCGTCTGGGGGAGCACTGTCAACACTTAGTGGGTCGGTAAAATAGATTATACACATTCAATACCTCCAATAATTGTATAGGAGACGTAAAAGGGATTGATCAACGCCCCACCGTCAAAAAAAAAAAAACGATTCTGCTTGACGTATCAATACGTCGTTGGCAGTTAACGTGTTAATAGCAATGCGTCCTCACATTTAAAATAACTGCCCAAATCTGACTGAAGCAGACACTTTTTCCACTCTATCTGCCTGTCTTTCTCTCTACCCGCATGTTTGTTTAGTGTGTGTGTGTGTGTGTGTGTGTGGTTGTAAAGAGGTTTCATTTGCGTTCGTGTCATTTTCATCGCCGTTCATTGTAACCATCGACATAAATAAGATGGACCGAGCGTGGCTATCTCCGCCCAGCAGGGTCGAGTGAAGCCGAAATCCTGCCAGATCAGTGAACCAGATTCTGCGCACTAGCTCCGTTGAGTTAGAACCTCTGTGAGGTCCCCGCCCCTCTGAACTCTCTTATGTAGAGCTGTTGTTTCTAGATTTGCGCACAGTGCGTTGTGTATTTATATACAGTCTAGCTCTGTAAATATGGCACTTTAAGTTGTAATATTTTTTGTCTCGCCAAAAGTAACCAGGAAGCTTCCCACTTAGGCTTGTGGCGATCGGATCGTGTATTGCCGATTCTATTGCTGAAATGACGATTGACTTTCCAAGCCGATGTCGATCGCCCCTCCCCCCGTGTGTGACTGCTCCCTGATAGCAGAGATGCGACGCAGCAGTTTGACTGAGCAGAGTGTGTGTTGATCAGACCAGACTAGGGTTGCCACGGTGTGGTCATTTTCACACCGGGTAATAAACACGTGTCAACATTAGGGCTGGGCAATATAATCGATACGGCAATATATCGCGATATTTTATTTCCCGATACTGTATCGATACTTGGACGCCAAGTATCGCGATATTATTATTATTATTATTATTATTTTTTTTTTTTTGCAGGCCATGCCATGCCAGGCCTCTGCATCTGGTGATTCCCACCCCTAATTGATACTGTATCGATATTTCCCATATCGATGCGTTCAGTAACACTCAACACTCAGTAGTTTTGACTAAATTTGTCCACTAACTTATCAGTATAAAGTGATGTACATATTATTACACTACCTGGGTGGTACACAGTGTGTTGTATCTTTAGCTCTATTATTTAATTTTGAGTAAATTCTGTAGAATATTGCAATATATCGCAATATGTATCGCATCGCAATATATCGTGATACAATCGTATCGTGACCCAAGCATCGTGATACGTATCGTATCGTGAGATCCTTGCAAATACCCAGCCCTAGTCAACATGTCGCATATAAATATATATAATATAATATAAAATATTAAAAGAATATAACAAAAAAAATCCTCAGCTGTCCTCACAGTCCAGTCAGTCAGCTCCTGTCCGCAGCTGTGTTAGCTTGGACGCTCACAGTCACAACACTGGCTACCACACAATACTTGGCTGCATCCAACTCGAGACAACTTTTCAGACCCTCCTGGAGACAATCTTTCTCAGCAGAGACTAACGTTACCAGCAAGCAACAGTAAGCAGGCAATGACAATAGCTGGGTAAGTCCCGCTAGCATCGATGCTAAGTTAGCAAAGTACAGGGAGAGTGCAGCTGAAGCACATGGCTAATTAATATGGATGTTAACGTCCATATTAATTAGCCATGTGCTTGCACGATGACATCGTGCATTGGCGATGTCAAAGGGTGGCGATTGGACGATCTGACTGAGCTCAAGATCGCGCAACTCTATTCCCACTATGAGATCAGTTTATCAAAATGACGCCTGTACGAAAATCAGATTTTCGTTGTCGGAGATTGAGCTGTATCAGCCAGACAAGTTGTTTGCAGCTCTGTGTTGATTAGCCTAATGTTTCCATGGCATTTTGATTAACTTTATGATTTAATTCCTTTTGGAGCAAATGTTGGTTTAACAAATCTAACCGTGCGGCTACGTCGTTGTACTGGTACAGTGTGGGTAGGGCAGCCAAACCTAACGTTAGCCCATTGCATGAGCCAGGCTGCCTGGTCTCTTCTCAGACTCTGTATATCCCACTGAGCTATATCTTATTTATGCCAATGGTATATCGTTACTAAGAGGAGCTTGTGAAGAACGAACATTCCCACAGTCAAAGCATTTCCCTGAGATATCCATATAAAAACGTGTATTGCTTTAATACCAAAAATAAAATCTCCAGTATCTGTTTGTCTAAGCTAACGCTAACCTGTTAGCGATTAGCTAATGGCTGGTGGTTGTGTAGGCCCCATCTTATACCCGGGAGTTAACGTTATAAAACACATAACATTATAAAACACTAGGGGTGTCACAATATATCGTCCCACGAAATTTCGCGATAGTAAAACGTCACGATATGTATCGTTGAGATGAAATCTCATATCGCGAGAATTTTTTTTTTTAAATAGACTAAGAAACGTCTTTGTTTGTTGAAGTTCAATGTGTGGAAAGTAGTTCAGTTGAACAAGTCTCTGAAGAGACACATGAGAAGTTATACAGGAGAGAAACCATTCAATTGAGTTTCTGGCAAAACTGTTTACTTGACAGGAAAAACTGAAGATGCATAAAAAATAGATTAAGAAAAGTCTTGTTGTTTGAGTTTGAAGAAAAACTGAAGATGCATAATGAGAATTTATACTGCTGAGAAACCTTTTAGTTCAAAGTAAATCTAAGTGACGGTGTAACTCATTCTATTTCAAGATAAGCCTTATCTCCAATCTCATGTTTTTTCTAGTTGTTATTGTAATAACAATTTCCCACAACAGCATGTTTTGTATTTGTGTATTTCAAATAAAATACTACTTTTCCAGTCATATATTGTCATTATTCAAGTTTAAAAAAATATTGTTAAAATCGTATCGTATCGTATCGTTATCGTGAACCCAGTATCGTGATACGTATCGTATCGTGAACTGAGTGTATCGTGACACCCCTATAAAACACATTTCCTGTCAGTTGGACAACCTGGTCAGTTCTGAAAATATGTCTATTATTGTGTTATTCCAGCTATCGTTATCGGTTAAGTTATAGTAATATTAAGCTGACAAATAATGCAAAAACAGCTGGCTAACTCAAGCGGCTAATGCTAGCCTGCATCCATTAAAACCATTGTGTATTAAAATAACCAATAACGTAGCTGGAGTAACTAATAAAACACATATTTACTGAACTTACTTGAGTCCCCAACCAACTAACAATGTCCTTTTTTTTGCGGCCCATCGATATGTACAAAATTGTACTAGGAACTCTAACCTGGTGCATCATTCAAAAATATTACATTAATAATTCACCCCAAAGCAGTTACAAAATACAAATATACTTTTTATTTTATTTTTGTCATGACCATTTGGCCCACAATCAAACTACAGCCCTGAACAACACAATACTGTGCTATGTGCTGCAAGTTGTGCAGACTCTCCAGTCAGCATCAGTGTGACAAGCAGAGTGACTGACACCACCAGTGCTTTCTTTAGTAATGCAGTCAGTAACTAATACGGAATACGGGCGTATATCCTTGCATACGAAAGTTGCTATAGCCACGGTTATTTTTAGGGCACGTGGAGAGTTGGCTGGTAATTCCAATGGATCGTTCAGTCTATTTTGTTTCAGTCCGGAGATAGCAGGAGATCTGGCTCGCAACACTTCACACACAGACCCGGTTGGCTGATCTTGTAAATCGCTTTGCTTTTGTCAAGCTCGTTTTTGTCTTTGAATCCGAAATTGTTCCAGACATACTGTATCTGCCTTTAGTTTTGCCGGCGTCCGCCATGTTGAATGTTTTGACTTCACCAAGAGAGATCGGTTTGCGCATGCATGAAGAACGAGAGGCTGGTGGTGCGTTCACGGCCGAAAATAAAAAAATAAAAAAATCGATCTCTGGATGTATGAATCGATATCAAAGGATTAAAATAAAAATTGATTCAAAATCGGAGAATTGATTTTTTAACCCAGCCCTAATCCTGACAAAGTGCGAGACTAGCATCGATACTAGAGTTCCTAGTACAATGTCCTTCATTTAGGAGCCCCACACCAAAACATGCAATATCCTGGTTGCTGATGTGGTGCCTCCTCTGGTCGTTAGGGGCGCCTGTTCGGAGGGAGGGCAACTCGTTGGAATAGCGTCATCCTCCCACGTGCTATGTCCTACCGGTGAAGCTTCCCCTGTCAGGTGAAAAGAAGCGGCTGGCTAACTGCCCATGTCTCGGAGGAAGCATGGAGCCAGTTTCGGCTCTCCCCAGATCGGCAGAGGGTGGAGCAGCAACCAGGATAAATAAATTTAAATTAGCACTAATGGGGGGTAAAAATGGGATAAAAAATGTTTTGGGAAAAAAAAGGCATTTCTCAGCCTACATTTTTTTTCACTTTTGCTTTGCATGTTCGCTCAGTATTTAGACAGATCGCTCATCGTGCTTCAAGCTAGCGAGCGTTGTCCACAGACGAAGGTAAATCTAAGACAAAAAATGTCAAATTTATTAATGCTGAACTTCAAATTCAACTTCTGAAGTATTACAGTCAGGAACTAAATTAATTTTGCAAACTAGGGGGAACATTCCCCCCTTATGTTCTTCAGATAGGAGGGATTTATAGACTTTGGGGGGGATCTGTAGACTTTGGGAGGGATTTATAGACTTTGGGGGGAAGACATTAACCCAAGTAACTACGCGTCTTATGTGCAAGAGGTGGTGGCATTCCAAATTCCAAGTGAAAGTGCAAAACATACTACTACTGACGGCCCCAGAGGGAATCCAAACTGCTCACACTGGTATTATTAGTGCCATGCTTTACCCACAGAACCACACAGGAGAGCCAGGAGAGGTGAAGGAAGATAAAGTTCTCTCATCTGTGATTTTACCTTTCCTTTTTAATTCTTCCGTGCTTGTTTGTAATTGTTTTGCCTTATTATACATTTGGTCTTTGGTGTGCAAACACTCTGTAACCTTGTTACGAAAGGTGCTATACAAATAGTTTATTTTATATTATCATAATGCTGATGGAGGACATATCCCACAGTGTAACATCGTAAAGCAGACACTGACAGTGTTCTGAATAAACACCTGCATCAGGTTAGACAAAAGTGCCCCTGAACTGACCAAAGACTACTAAACGTTAGACACACTGGGTGTTGTTGAGTATATCCAGCTAACGTTAGCTGCTATTAGTTTGATAAATGAAGCAAAGATTGTTGAAACATAGCCGCATATTCACATAGCTGCTAACTTATAAATGGTCTACCAGACAGCATGCATAACGATAGCCAGATAGTCAAGTCTTTTTGAAGATTGTGAGCGGCTAGCTGCTTTCACGACTGTTGTTGCTATACTGCAAAGCATGTAGCCTATACAACAAGCGCTTAGGTCTCATTTGCTTCCCGCATCGGTGAGGACCGCGAGTGTCCGCACGGAAAAGTGAGTCAAAGCAGACGCGCCCCTCCACAAGGCTCCTGTGCAGACGGTTTTCGCCAGGCCGTGCACACCCCGAATTGTGTAACTACGTGGACGCGGCTAGGCGGACAAAGTGGAGATTTCAAGACTCCCGCTCACTTCCGCGAGCAGAAACCCACACAGTGTATAAAAGCTCCACAGGTTTCCTCGTCAAGATTCAGTGTCTCTCATTTCCGTGCAACAGTCCAAACTTCAAGCATAATTCCAGCATAACGCTATACTGCAAAGCATGTAAATGGTAAATGGCCTGCAATTATATATCGCTTTTATCCAAAGCGCTTTACAATCAGTAGTCTACATTCACCCATTCATACACCGATGGCGGCAGGCTGCCACGCAGGGTGCCTACACACCATCGGGAGCAGGGAGGGTTGGGTGTCTTGCCCAAGGACACAGCGACGGCAGCTGGGAGGGAGCGGGGATCGAACCGCCAGCCCTTGCGTCATTAGCCGACCCGCTCTACCTCCTGAGCTAAAGCCGCCCCCCCCCCTACGCATGTAGCCTACAACAAGCCTACAACATACACCTCAATCAGGACATCCTTCAAAAATGTTTTACCACCGCGTATATGTGCTGAGGAATGATTTGCATCCCTGCCTCATGATCATCTGCCTGTCAGCCTGTCATACGGGCTGAGAGAGAGAGGGATTGCAGGGCCGCTTCTGGGCCTTTTGGGGCCCTATGCAACATCAGAGTGGGGGCCCCAAACCACTGTCATCATAGTATCCCTGAATGAACATGAGGAGGCATAGGCTACTTCATTATCAATAACTCTTTTAATTAATACATTAAGCACAATATGAACAATAACTGTTAAAAAAATATATGAAAATGAAAGTTCACAAATATTAGTTAAACAAATCCTTTCAGTGCAAATGCATTATAAAAACAAAAAATAAGATTTGTTTAGAAAACCAAATGACACAAATTTATTATTATTATCATCATTATTACTACTACTACACCCAGTGCGCACACTGAATAGGCCTATTATACTATATACTATAGACTATTATACTTACTTTTCTGTCACATCGTCATTATTAAGCCGGCTTATGACTGCATAGTATCTTAATTACTCAAAATATAAGGCGACTAAAATTGGGCAACCATATTTTTATTCGGGCAACCAAAAGCTCATGCCAGGTTGCCCCTCCGGCAACCACTTTTAAAAGTTAACGTCGAGCCCTGACGATAGAGCCCTTCCGCTCTTCCTATGACGAGTGGATCACATGCTTTTTTCAACGGACACCATTGGTTCCGCCGTGCAGTGCTGCCTTCATGTGCAACTCGAAAAGACAAAAGACAACCACAGCATTAAAAATTAGACATTGCCGCCTCCAATACAATATGAAGAAGAATCGATTCTTGGGAGTTGGGAATCGATCCAGGAATCGTGGCATTAAGAATCGCGATCCTTTCAACAATCGATTTTTAGGAGCACCCCTAATATCGATACTGTGTGAATTAGAATTTGTCCAATTCATTGTGTAACGGAGTTGAAATCTGGTGTACACATTTTATGTCACATGAAATATCATAAATATGGAACTACCGTAAATTCCGGACTATAAGCTGCACCTTTTTTCCCGTTTTTTGGCCTTTTTTGGCCCCTGCGGCTTATATAACGGTGCGGCTTATCTATGGATTAAAAAAAAAAAAAAAAAAAAAAATCTCTCTTTTTTAGCACTCTTTCTAACTATAAATCCACTTCTGTTTTAATTTCCTCTCTTGCCCTCTTTTCACCACACTGTATGACACTGTGTGCACTGTAAAAAAACAACACAGGTTGTGTTATGTTGTTTTGTTGAAATGTTAATAAATGGGAGCTTCCTCAAACAGCCATCTCTTTCCCGACAATCCCCTCTGTGCATGAACCCTTACATATGGTAATTAAACATTAAAACACAATAAAAAAAAAAAAAAAATACCATTAAAACACCCGCGGCTTATAGTCCGGTGCGGCTTATATAAGAAAAAAATAGTCAACTTTGCAGGTGCGGCTTATACACCGGTGCGGCTTATAGTCCGGAATTTACGGTATATAGGCTATATGCTGCCAGCAAAAAGCTTCCAGGACACAACTATGGTGAATACTTTAGCGCAATACTATAAAATAATGAATTGAGTTCCTGCAGTAACGCGCATGCGCAAGTAATTAGTCGCTAGCTGCTCTGGGCTCTGGGCAAGCTATGTTATTGTAACAGACTGTATACGAGGCTCTGTGTCGCCCCTGAGTTTCCGGTGTTAAATTAAGTTAACCTCTGAAGCCGTACAGCCTGTAGCAGACGACGCACACACACACAGTCAACAATTTTATTCTGTTACATAATATAATAGTCTGGTACACATGATATAAAATACACCTGCCCCATGATCATTTAGCCTGTGGTAACGTACAAACGTGTACAAGTTGTGTACGAGATAGAGTATATATGTGCCTGGCGACCATATATTTTCAGTGAACGGATAGCTCAGTTGGGAGATCAGCGGTTCGAATCCCATGTGAGGCATTGCATTTTTAAATTAAGATCCTGGTGAAATATGGTCTAAATGTGAACGTTCAGTCAACGTCTGCAAATAGTGGGTGAAAAAACATTAACTTTTGAACCTTTCTTGCACGTCTTTTCAACGTTGACCCCCTAAATGTTTCTTAAACGTCTTTTCAACCGAAAAATGCTTGCTGGGTTCTGTCTTGTGTTGTAAATCGAGTGCATCGGTGTGCTCAGCCCCTCCCCCAAAGCCCAAAACACAGTTTCGTTTCAGCTCGAGTTGTGAATGTGAACAGAGCAGAGAGCCACGGCATGTAGGGGTGCGCCAAAAAAAGATTCTTGACTATATATATATAATCTGTGTGGCCTACTGTAGCTGTAACAATGAATTATTCCACTAGGTGGCGGTGATGCAGTCATAGTCTCTCTCTCCTAGGGCTGGGTTAAAAAAACTCAATATCATGATATCAAATCGATATTCATTTGAAGGAACTGATATGGATTCATAAATCCCAATATTGGTCTTTTAACACATTCACTGCCAACAGTTTTTTCCAATCAGTAGGTAGCTTCTGCCAAGGTTTTTTTTGAGGATTCTGGCTCATCTTTCAAGAGCCTAGTCCTAGCCTTTCTGCTAGGACTTGGTGAACACAAAATATCTCAAAAGAACTAATAGAATGTGTGCTTTCTCTGTCTAAAAGAGTTAGTTTTTATCATGTTCTGTTATGTAGGCATTAGCAGTTGAATACAGCATGGTTTCAGAGATTTTCAGAGAGTTTTGAGATAAATGGATTTTTAGAACCACCTCACGTGCCTGTGATTATGGGTGCCCTTGGGCAAGTGTGTATACTGTATTGTGTCTGTGTGTGTGTGTGTGTGCATGCGTGCGTGCGTGCGTGCGTACACTTATTCCACAGTAAGCATAAGCTAAGATAGAGAGAGAGAAAGACAGAGAGAGAGAGACTAAACTACCGTAATAGTTTAGTCCAATATAACAGCACCCCCCCCCCCCCCTCTCCTGCAAACTCCTCCCCTCCGTGTGTGTTTCTCTGGGGGTCTGCAGGCAGAGTGTATGCCAGGCGAGTCTCTGCCGCTCCAGCGAAAGCGTTTTCGCCGCGTTTTCCTCACGCTTTTTTCTGCTGTTTTTGCTCGGCTTTCTCTAGTCTGGAGAGCACTGTCGCCACTTAGTGGGTCGGTGGAATGGGTTGTACACGTTCGGTGGCTCCCATATTTTTATAGGAGACGTAGGGGGCTTGGATCCACGTCCCACCGTCAATTTTTTTTTTTTTTTTTTTTGACGAGTTAACTCGTCCACGGCAGTCAACCGTTGGTTTCTGCTTGACGAGTTAACTCGTCCATGGCAGTGAACGTGTTAATATAATGCCTTTTCCTGTGGATGCTTGAAGCTTTAACCTAGGGGCGGGCGATATGACGATCTTAGATCGTTAACAATTAGAATGGCTCCACGATCTGCCTTTCCAGACAGATCGTTAGAATCGCGCTACATGCAGTGCACATTCTATCAGTTGCATTTCTATGTCTGAAAGATGCTTCCAAAGTTTTCCTCCCCTCCCCCTTTTCACTAGAGGGGGAGTTGGTTTGACACACACATACACACTTAAACAGGGCTCGACACTAAAGGTCTTTGCACACACAGTCCGATTGTTTTTTAATCCATCTGAAAAGACAGACGGGTCCCAGCTCGCAAAAATCTATTGACTGATGCGAAAAACGCAGAAAATCGAACCTGTTGTTGTCCGAAAACTTAAATGAAGGACGTAATTGTCGACTCGGTCTGTCAATGAGGATTGACACAAATTAGGTCGTATTCTTTTTTTTATCGTGTGACCAACTGCAAAATTTCCACAATGAGGAGGACATGCTGGCGTGTGTTTCCTTTTGGCTGCAGCCCATCTGTCTCTCTGCCTTGGGGTGCGCGCACATCACGTGAACGCATGCATCGTGCAGCTGCAGGTAATTGACCAAACAAGAAAAGGGGGAGCCGACCGGCGCACATAATCGGCTATGTGGACTGACCGGCGCAGGTCACCGGTTGAGGCCGATCAGCTGAAAATCGGCCATTTCCGGTCACGTGCCGATCGATCGGTGCATCCCTACCCCAAACGCATCTTTATAGATATATACAAGCTAGACATTCTGTCCGATCCAAGATTCACAATTTTGAAATTCTCCCAGATGAACATGCTTTTTTTGAGGTTTTGTTAAGCCCTCCCAACTCCAGGCATCTTATTTCTAGGTTTGTGTGTTTGTTCGACGATTGCATTAAGGCCCCCACTGAGAGGATCAGAGAGGCGTGGCAGGAGGAACTTGGTGTTGATCTGTCTGAAATCATATGGGACAGGAGTCTGTCTGTGGTCCAGCTCTGCTCAGTTAAAAGCAGACATCAACTGATCCAATTTAAAGTTGCTCACCGTCTTCATTACTCCAAGTATAGGCTACACAAGATATATCCTTCTGTCTCACCACTATGTGATAGGTGTCGGGTGTCCGAGGGCACACTGTCCCATGCGTTTTGGTTTTGCCCTTCATTATCAGGATTCTGGGCTAAAATATTTGACTGGTACTCTAAGGCCTACAAAATAACCCTCCAATTGGAGGAGGAACTCGCCATCTTCGGCTGCTCGGAGTCCTCTTTGCGCCTCCCAACACAGCAGTGCAGCAATCTCTAACACGCGTCACCTGGCCCATTTTTTTTTTTTTTTTTTTTTTTTCAATTTTTTTTTTTCTCTGGCTGTGAACAAGCAATTTCAAAAATTTCAACGGATTCGAAATTTAAGATTTTTTAAGAATTAATATATATTCATATTCCCCACGGTAAAGCCGGCCTTTAACGTTATGTTTAAATGATGATGTGGATAAGTTATCGACATGATTTATGTTGGTGCGTTTTACTGACATTGTTCGAGACTTTTGAACTTGTGTAAAATTCACCCTTGTGTTGTCTGCCTGTCTCTTTATGCCTGTCGTTCTGTCTGTCTGTCTAAGGCTGTGAAGATGGGGGGTGAAGCCATGTCCCACCTGAACAGCTCCTCAGTGGGCGTTGAACCCTCGCTGTTCTTCCCCGGGCAGAAACGACCTGGAGACGACGGAGGTAAGGCTGACCTCACAGCCAATCAGAAGGCTGACCTCACAGCCAATCAGTGTGTCTTCCATCAGACTCTATTCAATCAGGAACGAGACGAGCAGCTACCACTCTGTCTCTCTGAAGCCTCTCGGGGCCAACGAGCCCGGGTCAATAGAGAGCCCAAGTCAAACCCACTTCCGGGTTAAGCATACGAACGAGGGGATTTCATCTGCCATTTCTTTCTTTTTCTCAGAGACACTTTGTAAAATGTTTATAAAAAAATGTTTTACTTGGTCAAACCAAGCGACAGCTATATTTACAATCAGGAGAGACCAAATAACATTTCACTCGGACAGTATACCGCAGGAATGAGTCCGGAAGACCTGGATGTTAGCACTTCTGGCTCTTGCGGGTCAAAGTCAATGGCCTAATGGTTAGACAACCGAGCTTGTGACCACCAGGTCGTCTGTTCAATCCCCGGGACCGGCAGGATAAATTTGGGTTGGGAAAGTGAAAAGGCAGTGCTTGCCCCTCCCTCATTACCACCACTAACCATTCGGAGTTTGACGAGTAATGACCCTCTGGCAAGTAACGTTATTGAGTCCTGACGCCGTTTAATAAGTGATTAATATCTGGTTGCAAAAATATCAAAGAAATCGCATAAACTTAAGTATAGGGGACATCAGATCATGGTATACCATGTAAAAGCTTTAATACAGGGTATCCACGGGGTCTTGAAAAGTCTTGAAAGTTGGGAATTTAGGGAAATTCAAGACCCTTTAAATGTTTTTTTTCGATGTGAATAGCATATATGTCCAAAGATTATGATAAAAGTTTACGTGAATTAATTTATTTTGGTCCTCACAACAGCGCACATGTTTTGTTTATCAAGTCATTCTCCGCCTCCCCACCAAGGGTGTAGGCCGGGTCCCCTTTAGTGAAGCCGTTGCATGTTAGATCGCCGCTCTGGCGGCAGGTGCCAGTATAGGTCACAAGGCCCGCCTCCCCATGTTAGTGGATGGGGAAATGGACAACCGAAATAATCACAGTACACGTCGGATAATTTTTTTCCAAAGGTGGTTTGTATCATTTTAGATAGTTATTATCATGATAATGCCTGTGCAAGTGGTCATTTTTCTGATCAGTTTGTTTTTAACACGTTGAGTGCCAATGACGAGATATCTCGGCTTACAGGATCCAACCGTTGAGTGCCAAAGACGAGATATCTCGGCTTACATAAAAAAAAAAAAAATTTGACGGTGGGACATCGATCAACCCCTTTTACGTCTCCTATACAGTACCAATATTGGAGGAAGAGAATGTGTATAATCTATTTTACCGACCAGCTAAGTGGCGACAGTGCTCTCCAGACAGAGACAAAGCCGAGCAAAAACAGCCGCGGGTCCGAGGGAGAAAGCCATTCTCAAGGAAATAGCTGGGCGAAAACGCTTTCGATTTCACACACACACACACACACACACACACACACACACACACACACACACACAATACAGTATACAGACTTGCCCAAGGGCACCCATAATCACAGGCACGTGAGGTGGTTCTAAAAATCCATTTATCTCAAAACTCTCTGAAAATCTCTGAAACCATGCTGTACTCAACGGCTAATATCTACATAACTACTAACTCTACAAACTAACTATTTTAGACAGAGAAAGCACACATTCTATTAGTTATTTTTAGATGATTGGTGTTCACGAAGTCTTAACAGAAAAGAATCCTCGGCTCTTGTAAAATGAGCCAGAATCCTCAAAAAAAAACCTGGCAGAACCTACCTACAGCATTGAAAAGAGGGCTGGCAGTCAATGTGTTAAGTAGTTATTTGACATATAAAAAGGGGTGATTGACAGCTGTGGCAGCCAGTCTCAAGCCGTCATTGGCTGGACAGGCTCTTCACCTTATAGCTCTAGTTAACATAGAGAAGACACTGCTTGATCTGTCTACCAGACTGTATATCAATGGACCGCAATAAAAAGGATATTGTTTTGAGAAAGGTGCGCGAGGAAGTAACGTTGGTTGGGGACTGAAGTAGTAAGTTCAGAAAATGTGTTTTATTAGTTACTCCAGCTACGTTATCGGTTATTTTAATACACAATGGTTTTAATGGACGCAGGCTAGCATTAGCTGCTTGTGTTAACCGGCTGTTTTGCATTATTTGTCGGCTTAATATTACTATAACCCCTAACAACCGATAACGATAGCTGGAATAACACAATAATAGAGACATATTTTCAGAACTTACCAGGTTTTCCAACTGCCTGCATATGCCAGGAAATGTGTTTTATAATGTTAACTCCCGGGTATAACACAGGGCCTACACAAGTGTACACAACCACCAGCCATTAGCTAATCGCTAATGGGTTAGCCTTAGCTTATACAGACACTGGAAGTTTTATTTTTGATAGTAAAGCAATAAACGTTTTTATATAGAGATATCTCAGGGAAGTGCTTTGACTGTGGGGATGTTTGTTCTTCACAAGCTCCTTTCTTAGCTGTTGTAAGGATATACAGAGACGAGACCAGGCAACCTGGCTAACGCACTGGGCTAACGTTACCACTGAGCTATATTAAATAGAACGTTACTTGGCTGCCCTACTCACACTATACCAGTAAACAACGTAGCGTAAAGTGTCAAGGTTAGATTTGTTAAACCAACATTTGCTCCAAAAGGAAACATTAGGCTAATCAACACGGCACTGCAAACATCAGTTCATCCAATATTTTCCCCCTGAGAGCAGCCCTGGCTCCTCTTCAGCCCGGGCTGCTGGGCTGATCTTACTTTAAAATGTACAACATTTTCTTTCAAGAGGGTCCAGGGTCTATCCACCATGATCTCTCCAAATCCTCAGGGAAACACTGTTGTGTGCATGTGTGTGTGTGAGTGAGCGAGCGAGCGAGCATGTTATTGTTATAAATATACTTTTTTTTTTTAAGTTTAAATAAACCTTGCCTTTGGGTTAGTCACACAATTTATTCTCTTGAGCTTTATTCCTTCCCTGAATTCTGTTGTATTGATACAGTGCATATAAGTTACGGCAAACTAAGACCGTTTAGTTTTGAAATCTCAAACTCAAAATGTATAGTAATTGTGTTAGTTGAAGGTGTGTCGCTGATGTAATCGGTTACAGCTCGAAGTGGCGCTGGGGTCTTGAAATGTATTGGAAGGGTCTTGAAAAAGTCTTGAATTTAACTTCAGGATTGCTGCATATACCCTGTAATAACACAATGGCCTTGATCTAATTATTGTAGTAAAATGACATGCATCAATAAAGTGATAGCATAGCAAGTGTTCATTGTTATAATAGGCTACAACGTTGGTCAGTGCTCAAAAGCAGGGCAGGGACAAGTTGGCCAAGTGAAAGTGGATCCCTGGATTTAGAGTCAACCACTCCTGCAAAAGATTCAAGATTTTTATTGTCACTCCGTAGTACAAGTATCACGTGTGAAATTCTTGTGCTGTGGACTCCGTTACAACATAGTGCAAAAATAACAGGGCATATAGGTGCAGGAAAACAAGAGAAACAACAAGCAATAACAGTAAAGCAATAAAAACAAGCCAGAAACAGTGACATTCACTGCACATAGGTGCAAATAGCATAGACAAATTTAAAATTTTAAAATTTAAATTATTTAAAACATAATTAAACATTCTGTTTGCACACAGGTGCAAATAACAGACATAAATATAGCCGCAAGCGGCGATGGGCGGGGTTCAAGCATTCCGTAAATTGCGCACCTAATAGTCCTTGAGGCAAATTTGTAGAGCACGTTCAGGTGAACATGTGGAAAAAGAAATCTTGAAAATAGGAGAAATGGCGTAGGAGTTACAAATAGGTGTGAAGTTATGGCATATTTTGTGTTAGGCCACGCCCACTTTTAGGGTCTGCAGCGCCCTCTTTTGCTCAATTTGCAAAATAGCATGTTAGAAATGCCATTCCAGATCAGGCTGAGAAGTTCGAAACCGATTATGCGAATGGACTTGATTTACAGCTATTACATGCTTACACCATAGACCCCGCCCAATTTCACCAATGATGACAAAACTACTGATCTTGACTAGGACATCCTCCCTGATATATCTGCCAAGTTTCGCGACCATTGGACAAACTGGTGCGGAGTCACGGCCTTTTTTGTGTTAGGCCACGCCCATTTCTGGTGTTTATGGCGCCCCCTTTTGGACAAATTGCACGAAATTTGACACGCATGGTCTGGGATGGTCTCCGAAGATCTCCAGCAACTTTCGTGAAGATTCCTTAAAGCAGCTACGAGCAACTTTTTCGATTGTTATTAAACAGTATAATTACAATATTGATGCATCACATCTTACCTATAATAGTAGCTGAGATCAAAGCCGTGTGAATTGGAGATTGCTCCCTTGGATGATTATTAAGTCTGTGTCTGTCTAAACTCGCGTCAACAGGGGGCTCTCTCTCTCTCTCTCCTTACCGCCGGCCCGGCTACCCGGAAGTGAAACCCGGAAGTGAAACGCAGCTGCCTTCCTCGCCGTTTGCGCTGCCTAGCAACATAACATAAACAATGTGAACGCCACGCATATTCTCGCGAACATCTCTAGTTATATTCTAACAGGTTTTTTGGAAGTTATTTTGTGGTTATGGCCGAAGTGGCTGCTGCAAACCGTTTCATTTCACTTCCTGATCTTCCCTGGCCACAGACAGCCTACACTGGCCGATTCACTCGGGGCTCAAGCGAGACTACTCTGCGTTGGTCTCGTCGACTATTAGAGGTAAGATGTGATGCATTGATATTAAATTTATACTGTTTAATAACAATCGAAAAAGTTGCTCGTAGCTGCTTTAATCGGTCATGAAGTTATGACAATTTAGCTGAGGCCACACCCTCTCACAACTTTAACGATCAATATCTCCGAAACTTCAAAAATCCACAAATTTTCCACAAACACGATTGTAGAGCTTGCTCCATAGATGCTTCCTGGCGATTTTGGTGCCAATCGGTCCAACGGTCTAGGAGGAGATGTCAAAAATGTGTTTTCCAAACTTTTCCAAATATCTCAAAAACTTTCCAGGCGGACATTAAGGGTCCTTATGGCAAACTTGTAGAGCAGTTTCACCTGAACATCTGGAAAAAAAAAAGTTTGAAAATCGGACCAACCGGAAGTTATGGCCTTTAACGTAAAACCGTGGATTATAGCGCCACCTTCAGGCCGATTCGAAAAATCTTTCAGCTACCAGCCAACAATATCTGTCATTGGGCCACATTTCAGGTCTCTACCACTAACTCACGGGAATTTGCATTGAGGCAGATGAACAACAAGAATAATAACAAGAATCATAAACCGGCAGAAAAACAATAGGGTTTCAGCCCCTTCAGGGCTTGAACCCCTAATTAAACATATGTAATGGTAGCAGCTGCAGTACAGCTACTACATGATTGCTGGGAGTTTATTTGTGTATGTTTGTGTGTGCTCTTGGGACCCTGTATCTCCTCCCTGAGGGTAACAGGGAGAACAGACTGTTGTGGGGGTGGTTTGTGTCTTTGATGATTGCTGGTTGTACAGTTCCTGCAGTTCTGGCAGCTCACATCCTGTTGTGCTGGGCCACGCGCCTCGCTCTTCTTAGCGCCCTGTGGTCCATGGTGGTACAGTTCCCGTACCAGGTGGTGAAGCAGACCAGAAAAGCAGAGCAGAGTGAAGCAGAGCAGAAAAAATGTAAATGGTCAAATCGATTTACACTTTAACTAGGGTAATTACGTTATGGCGGGGCGGCGCTCTCTCATGTACGCGTGCTGCTTAAGGTAGGCTCGTCCCTTCTCCCCGCTGTAAAGTCTCTCTGGAGGCTGTGACTACTGGCTACTAAAGACTTGAACTTATTTCAACACCTCCAAAAAGCACACAGTGTGAGCAGCGTGTTGCACTGCGGGCTGTAGCTGTACAAGACAACGATTGCCACACACGAACACACGAACACAGACGTTATCACCAGACGGTGAAATGTTGCCTTTATAGTTCACATAACAAAACAACACGTGAGGCCACCGAGTAGGTTCTGCTTCTGCTTCATGGCTGTAGTGTAACGTTATGTTACCAGCCTCACTCACCCTGTCTGTCTGAATTTCCTCTTAACTGCTATCGCAGTTCCCTGCATACCTGTTGTGACTTTGTGTTATTCTAGTACAGATATAACTCAAGAGCGCGGGTGGTTGCTTAGCTCTAGACACTGCTGATATAATTATATAATTATGTCACAGAGCCACACGCGCAAGAGTCATCGAACCAAGAGTATCCCTCCAACAGAGCACAGAGTGCACGATCAAATCCACCAGTGTCAAGTGACTGCAGGTTAGCAAGCAACAGCCAGGAAGTTAGGCATAGCAAGTTAGGCTAAAACAGGAAGTTGAGTTGTTCTGCCTTCAGACTAAAAGCATAAATTGTCACTTGTGAAAAAAATAAGAAAAAAAGAGCTCTGCAGGTCAACAAATATTTAGAGGAGTATAATAGTATAAAAAAAATCTAAATCGAGTTTTGAGAGAAAAAATCGTACATTTTATTTACGCAGACATGACAAGACATGTTTGTTATGGGAACTTTACTCATGTCTATGAATGATTCAGAACTAAGTAAATGAACCGTATGCAGAACACTTTCTGCTTTGTTCTGGGTGAGTTTGTTTAATCATGATCCCTCTTGTTTATGTTTTAGGGACTGTGCAAGCATCTAGTTATGCTTGGATGTGTGTTTTAGCATGTTTTACCGTTCTGATGTGAGTTATACAAGCGACCTCGGACAAGGGGGTGTAACATTATTGAGTCATGACGCTGTTTAATAAGTATAGGGGACATCAGATCACGGCATCAGATCACACAATAGGTTGAGGCGATGTCTCGTCGTAGACGCTGGGTTAGCTGGCTCAGCCTGGCTGGGGGCGTTGTCAGGGTGGGGTAAATCTCAGGTGAAGTGAGACTCAGACACTCACCACCTCCGACTTACTTAGCTGCTGCACTGACGCTGCACCAACGGCTAACAGACATCAGTTCGCGCAAACGGATGCAGGATTATTCCCGCATCATAAATTCAAAATATGCAGGAATTCCAGAAAATATGCGGATTCCCACAATCCCGTGCCCAATTTCAGCCCCCTGGAGACCTTGTCTTCTGTAGTATCTTTATAATAATTCTATAGTGAAATGGACAACCCTCTCCCCCCGCATTTCCTAACACGCGGTGGGGGGGTGCATTGTTCGTTAACATCTATGTATAGGCTATAGTAATCTTGTATCCCTTGCTTTCCCTCTCACCCCCACCCACGCGCTCACTCCACACATTCCTGAAAATGAGCCGCGAGCTGCTAAACTAGACCCGCTGTGCCAGCGACGCAGACTTTGCACTTGGGGCTTCGGTGGGTAAGGTCCGTACTCGCCGGAGCGCGCTCATACCGGACATTTGTTGCTTAACATGCAGGCCATTCGAGTAATGTTCAGGAATTCACTGCATGTTTTGAAATGGCTATAATGACAAATGTCGGTTCAGTGAGTTTGCATAAAATCAACCCGGTTTGTTTGCATAAAATCAACCCAGTTTAAGCTTGTACACCGGAAATCGACCCATCCCTCCAGTAGGGCTGGGCGATATATCGAATATACTCGATGTATTGCGGCTTGTGCCACGTGAGATGTAGAAATGACTATCGCGAACATTCGAGTGTAATTGTCACGCATTGTTTATAACTTAAGCCGCCGGCATGACTCGCTTCACGTTTCCTCTTGCCAGCTCTCCCTCTCAAGGGAGAGAGCTCTGTCACACTCAAGGGAGGGGGAATCACATGGATACGTCAAACGCGTCAAACCGCGTCACACACCCGTCCCAGCAACCAACCCAAGCAGAGTGGCGAAACATGGCCGCCTCCAGACATGGCTGACTGTTTCAAATTATAACAAAACAACCACTATTGCAATTTGCAATACATGTCCCGCAAGGTTTCTGAGATTAGGGGAAAGTCTGAGCTGGCGTTACGCTAAACCAAACGTGGGGAGGAGGCTGCGGATTTGTTTGGCGTTAACGTTAGCTGTTGTGTGGTGGCTAGCTGGTTGTGGCTACCTAGTAGTTCAGCAGGCAGCGGTCCACAAGCTTGTTGTGACCAAAATCCCCGCATTTAAAGCACTTCATACTCCCAGAGCTGGCCTAAACCATAGAGAACCTCATGCATTACTCAAAATGAAACGTCCAGGGTTTGTGTCTCCAAAAGCAACCGCTAACGTTACATGCAAGGTAACGTGAAGCTAACGTAGCTACGTTAGCTTGCATGTAACGTTAGCGTTAGTTGCTTTTGGAGACACAAACCCTGGGCGTTTCATAAAAGTCAACATCACATTGGCTCACTCAACTCACTCATTGTCTTTTCTTTAATCTAGAGGCATCATTTTTCAGTCAAAAGTGAAACGACACAGATATGATGGCGTATAGTGAGGCTTTCCATGCCTCACTATAGAACTGGCCCCAATGCAAAATTCAGACAGCTTATATGTTGCCATCATGCCAATACGAGTCTAAATTGCCTTTTATGTTTTATCTGCAGACTAAGCAGCTAGGCTTTCGGTTCTATAAAAGCCATTATTTTTTGTATTGACTATTGAGTGATACACTTTACTAAAACAATCATATTATATCACAATAGTGATGTCAGATTTGCTTAGGTCAGAGCTATGGAATATTAAAACATCCATCTTTGCTCACAACATCTGCCCTTTCTTTCTTCTTCTTTTTTACCCCAGGTGTGCATAAAATACAGGTTAAGAACTTATGGAAAAGTCATGGAAATCCATTGGTCAAAATGTGTATGAACCCTGAAGGGTTAAATTGAGCATTTATGAGATATTTCAAAAATATCGAGATATATATCGTGTATCGCGATATAGCCGAAAAACATCGCGATATTCTTTAGAGGCCATATCGCCCAGCCCTACCCTCCAGTCATGTTTTCCAGACTCATTCCTGCAGTACTCTATAGATGGTTTTAACTTGACAACATAAACATTCTAAATTGCCCCTAGCTTACTTCCTGTTGCAGTGTTTGCTAATACAATAGTTGACAGGAAATAAGCGAGGTTTCAAACTGTTACCAACACAATTCCGCGAATCATAATCATCATCATCAGACATGTGATCTGCAAGGAAGTGTCCCAGATATTTAGCTCGAGGAGATAGAACATGCCCTGACAGTCTGTCTGTCTCTGTCTCTCTCCCTCTCTCTCAGTAGGTAACCAGCTAGCAGCCATGGGGCATCAAAGGTAAGACCGGTAGTTCATATTGCACACACACACACACACACACACACACACACACACACACACACACACACACTGCCTACCAACATAGGGGTCGCAGGTTCGAGCCCCCGTGTTACCTCGGGCTTGGTCAGATGTTCCTACAGACACAATTGACCGTGTCTGCGGGTGGGAAGCCAGTGAGATATGTCTCCTGGTCACTGTACTAACGCGTCCTCTGGTTGGTCGGTGCGCACTTTCGGGGGGTGGGGGGTTTGGGCAGCAGCAGTGTGATCCTCCTGTGCGCTAGCTTGTGCTAGTCTACAACTCTCCCCAAATTGTCAGAGGGGGTCGAGCAACGACCAGGTCATCGGGGGGGTTGGAATAGACCCTTTTCACAGAAGGTATTTTGTGTCTCAAAGGCTGGAAGTAACAGGTTTAACCAAAACCTTAAAGGAACACCAACATTTTGGGAGTTTTGCCTATTTGTCATATTTCCAATAGTAAGACGAGAAGAAAGATGCCTTTCTCTTCCCTGTGTGTGCATTACAAAGTCGCCACGCATTGCTCCTGCTAACTACAATGGCAGTGAACAGTACTACAACCTACCCCCGTTCAGTCAACAAAAATACACATTCCAACAGCGCCAAAACACTCATTATGTTGTGTACTCCCCACGCAATGAAATAATAATCCAAAGTTATGGGAAACTGTCATTTTCAAGTAAATACCTACCAGGAAGTACTGATGAGTGCACACAGCGCATGCACCCCAGTCAATGTGGAGGTAACTTTAGTTCCTCCATGTTAGTTCTGGCTATGGATTTACTTTGAAAATGACCATTTCCCGTAACCTTTAAATCAGGTCCGCGATCCGCTTGTTGACACACTTCAGGTGCGCATTGATCCAGCGTGTGAAGGTGTTCTGCTGGATCTCCTTCCACGGCGCGTCCTCCGCCAGGTCCTTCTCTGTGGCCGGCATCTTGACTTGCTTCCTCTCTCCGTTAGTTCACTTTATTTTTATGCCTCCGCCGGCGATAGCCAGGCCGGAGGCATTATGGATCCGGGTTGTCCATCCGTACGGCTGTCCGTACGGCTGTCCGTCCGTCCGTACGATGTTCCATGTTTGTTAACGCGATATCTGAGGAACGCCTGGATGGAATTTCATCAGATTCGCCTTAAACATTCACTTAGGCTCAAGGATGATCTGATTAGATTTTGGTGGTCAAAGGTCAAAGGTCAAGGTCACTGTGACCTCTCAAACGCCATTTTCAAGCTTGTTAACGCGATATCTGAGGAACGCCTGGACGGAATTTCATCAAATTTGCCTCAAATATCGACTTGGACTCTAGGATGAACTGATTCGATTTTGGTGGTCAAAGGTCAAAGGCCAAGGTCACTGTGACCTCTCGAACGCCATTCTCAAGCTTGTTAACGCGATATCTCAGGAATGCCTTGACCAAGTTTCATCAAATTTGCCTCAAACATCGACTTGGACTCAAGGATGAGCTGATTCGATTTTCGTGGTCAAAGTTCAAGGTCACTGTGACCTCACAAACGCCATTCCCAAGTTCGTTAACGCGATATCTCAAGAACGGCTTGATATAATTTCTTCTGATTTGGCTCAAACATCGACTTGGACGCAAGGATGAACTGATTCCATTTTAGTTATCAAAGGTCAAGGTCACTGTGACCTTTTGAATGCCATTTTCAAGCTTGTTAACTTGAAAATCTCAGGAATGTCTTGATGGAATTTCTTCGAATTTGCCTCAAACGTCCACTTGGACTCGAGGATGAACTGATTACATTTTGGTGGTCAAAGTTCAAGGTCACTGTGACCTCACACACCCAATTTCCAAGCTCTGTAACAACATCTCAGGAGCGCCTTGATGGAATTTCTTCCAATTTGCCTCAAATGGCAATTTGGACTTAAGAATGAACTAATGGCGGAGGCATAAGTCCGCGTTACGGTAGTTCTAGTTGAATATGAAATTAAACTTTATGTCAGTACACGAGTCACAACATGTACATGGGAGTGTTTTGGCGCTGTTGGAATATGTATTTTTGGTGACTGAAGACAAAAAAAGATTGCCTGGATGCAACTGGGACGCATCCTCAGTGATGTACCCTGGGGTCATAGGATGTTTCGGGTCTCGCAACATCATACACCCTCGCCCAGGTGACCCAGGCGGGGCTGGCCAAGCCCCAACTTACGTCCCAGTAGCTACCCATGGTCAGCCCTCTAGGAAGGGTCGAAGGTGGTCACGTGGTCAGGGCCACTTAATCCGCTGCTCCGGAACTACTCTGCCGGGACCGAGGGGGGGGGGGGGGGGGGGAGGGCTCTGGTACGTAGAGGGACCGGGCTCTGTGGGTTGCCACCAGGCCGGGCTCCTCCCTCGTCTCACCAGGTCTAGGACCTGTGCGCTGCACCAGACTCCCCCACTCCAAACATCTCATTCCGAGGTGATGGTATCTTAGTGGATACCATGCAGTACCAGTAATTGGTGGCACTGCAGTCTCCACTTGCGGTTTGAATGGCCCTCCTAAAAGGCCTCTCGTGGGTTGTTGGGCTTCTTCCTCACGGAAGACGCAGGCTGGGGAGCTAACCCATACTGCTCCCGGGTGCCGTCCCTGTTCCGGCTGTCAACTGACTCTCCAGTAGTCACTAGTCTTTCCTGGTTGTCACGTAGTCTATTCCTATGAGTCACTGGCTAAGCCAGATTAATTTATAAAGACAAAAAAACATTGCATGGATACAACTGGGACGTATCCTCAGTAGGGGTGTCACGATACACTCAGTTCACGATACGATACGTATCACGATACTGGGTTCACGATAACGATACGATACGATACGATTTTAACAATATTTTTTTAAACTTGAATAATGACAATATATGACTGGAAAAGTAGTATTTTATTTGAAATGCACAAATACAAAACATGCTGTTGTGGGAAATTGTTATTACAATAACAACTAGAAAAAACATGAGATTGGAGAGATAAGGCTTATCTTGAAATAGAATGGGTTACACCGTCACTTAGATTTACTTTGAACTAAAAGGTTTCTCAGCAGTATAAATTCTCATTATGCATCTTCAGTTTTGATTCAAACTCAAACAACAAGACTTTTCTTAATCTATTTTTTATGCATCTTCAGTTTTTCCTGTCAAGTAAACAGTTTTGCCAGAAACTCAATTGAATGGTTTCTCTCCTGTATAACTTCTCATGTGTCTCTTCAGAGACTTGTTCAACTGAACTACTTTCCACACATTGAACTTCAACAAACAAAGACGTTTCTTAGTCTATTTTTTGGAATTTTTTTTTTTTTTTTTTTTTGCGATATGAGATTTCATCTCAACGATACATATCGTGACGTTTTACTATCGCGAAATTTCGTGGGACGATATATTGTGACACCCCTAATCCTCAGTGATGTACCCTGGGGTCAGGATGTTTCTGGTCTCACAACATCATACACCCTCGCCCAGGTGACCCAGCCGGGGCTGGCCAAGCCCCAATAGGTGTAGGCTGTAGTACTGTTCATTGTCATTGTAGTTAGCAGGAGCGGCGTGGGGCTACTTTGTAATGCACACACAGTCTTACTATCGGAAAATAACAAACTATATTATCAGGCCGTGTAGCTGGTGGACTCCGGCCCGGTATTGTGTTGTGTAATGTCTGTGTGTTCTGGGTAGTTCCCAGCAGCACATTCCCCCAGTTTGAAGTCGACATAAACCACTTTTTGTGTTTGCTAGTAGGTGGCGCTATGCCAAATTGCATGAAATTCAGCACTGCACTCATCAGGTCCCCCTAAGCACACTCCCAAATTTGAAGTCGATCGGACAAACGGTTCTCGAGATAAACCGCTTTTTGTGTTTGCCAGTAGGTCATGCTATGCTGAATAGCACGGAATCCGGCACAGAATTTTGCCAGGCCCCCCTAAGTGCACTCCCCAAATTTGAAGTCGATTGGACAAACGGTTCTCGACGTAAAGCGCTTTTTGTGTTTGCCAGTAGGCGGCGCTATGCCGAGTCTGTGTGTGGTGGGGTGTGTGTGTGGCGTGGTATCGGTCGGCCGGGCTTGATTAAATCGTGACTTTTACAGACACCGCCCCCTCCTGCCCGTCCACATAGGCAATTTTATTATAGGATAGGCGAAATTCCAAAAATGTTGCCGTTTTCGTTTAACTCATTGAGTGCCAATGACGACTATAGTCGTCAATTCAAATAGTAACGTTCAGTGCCAATGACGACTATTGTGTTTTTTGACGGTGGGACGTGGATTAAAGCCTGATCCATCTCCTGTGAAAGTATGGTGGATGTTGAATGTGTAAAAGCTATTTTACAGACCCATTAGGTGGCGACAGTGCTCTCCAGATTACAGAAAGGCGAGGAAAAAACAGAGAAGAAGTCATGGGGAAACGGAAATCGCATCCGTATGCATCGATATGCATGAAGCATAGCGTTAGCTGTGCCTGCAGCAGCCAATCTGCTGCCACAATTGAGCCCCTCCGTGTCCGCTGCGATAGCCCATCCGCATGATTAGTGGTGGAGTTGTTATTATTCTCAACTGGAAGCATGGGAGCCGGTGACAAATACACGCGGAACGCTGTAAAAAAGCTGGATGTAGCGCACTTTTCAGTACAGAGCAAACGCAGCAGAGAGCCACCAGAGACACTCCCACGGAGGTGGGGTTTGCAGTTGAGCGGGGTGGGGCACGCAGGGCAGCATACAACACTGACCCAGACAGACCCAGACAGCAGGACAGGATTGGCAAACGCAAGCTAGAATATCTGATGCCCACTAGCAGTAAATCAAGACCAGCAAGAAGCTGCAACCAGCAGCGCACGCAGGGGCCAGCGCTGCTGGTTGCAGCTAAAAAATATTATTTTGCCAAACAAAATTCCTTTGTTTTCACTGTTTTATTGAAGGAAATTATTTTTGAGGTGTGACTACATCAGAAAATATTAGCTTCAGAGTCAGTCATGTGCTTGAAATGCTTCATTTCACAAAAGGCTAATTATCTCAGCTTCTAATTTGAAACCTCTCTTTTTGCTGAAATCAACCTATCTTCTCCGGCTCATAACTATAACGGAAAATGATATCAATAAACTTTTTTTTGCTGATGATAGAAGAGAGTCTCAACGTTCTTTGGGCGTGTTCGGTGTTTACATAGTAATATTACACAATATTCTGTGGGCCTCGAGAAATCACTGAAAACGCTCTGAAACTCTGGCACTGGGAGCATCCGTTTTCCAAAAGTGGCTGGCACTCAATGAGTTAATGATGGTTTCCAACTTCCATTCCATATTAGGTGTTCCATTGCCCGTGCTCTCAATGTTTTGTTTGGACCTGTTTACCTTGCTTTGTGACACAAACTGGCTGCTGTGAAAAGGGTCTTTTGGGTGAGAAAACTGTGTGTGAGATAAGTTTTATAGATTTGCCCCCTACAGTGTACATCACCATACCATAATCACTTATTGACACGTCTGTCTACACACGCACGCACGCACGCACGCACGCACGCACGCACGCGCGCACACACACTCACACACATGCACGTGCGCACACACACACGCCCCTGTCTGACTGGATGCATGTGTGTGTTACAGGGTGATCACAGAGGATTACAAGGTCCCTGACAGGATGGTGGGTTTCAGTAAGTACCACACACACACACACACACACACACACACACACACGGCTAACTGTCAGCATGGAATGAAATGTTCCTATAAGGAGCTCATTTCAAAACCTTAAAGCCCCCCTCCAGTCAGTTTTGTCATGTTTAAGATATTTCATGTGTAGCTGTGTTTTTTTCCTGCTCTGCTAATTAGCCAAAGTTTTCACCACTGTATTCTGTTGACAAATAACTAGGGCTGTCAGCGTTAACGCGTTAATCCGCGATGCGATTAAGGGCCGACTATAACACGTAATTTTTTTTTAAACATGCAATACAAAGATGCGATTAATCGATGCGATTTTATTAATACATTTATCGTTTGACAGCCCTACAAATAACATTATTTTGGCCGCAAAGTTAAATGTGGTCAGGCGCTAGAAACGGGTGCTGACGTCAACGGGTTGTCAACGCTCACGTATGCAGACGTGTCACAAATGCAATATTTAATATTACAGTGAATACAATCTGCCGTTACCTTGGCCATTACGTTTGCTAACGTAGTGTTCTGACCGTTCGTTCTGGCTCAAAACGCCGCGTTAGTCACTTTTAACCAGTTCGAGTTACGCTCTTTCCATATCTTTTCCATATAAGCCCACCAGCTTTGATATCTGTTAGCTGGTAATGTTGATATTTATTTTAACAATATTGTGGCTTCTGGACGAACATTTTGCGGAGATAGAGGCAGCCATACTGTTTCCGTTCTACCGGCTGGAAGGGAGACAAAGATTGTATTGAAGGTAGGAGCGAGGCTCTTATCCTTTTTGGACAACAGTGCTCCAGCCATGATGGTGCAGTGGAACAAGGTAGAAGTAGACGATTAATCAGCCGGCCGATTATTGGCATTTTAAATTGATCAGCATAGAGCGACCTATGCTGATTTATTATGCTGAGCCTGCGCTCACAAGGCTGATTATTACGGCAGGGTAAAAACATTTAGCGTGACAATAGAGAGCCCAAGTGGAACGTCACTTCCTGCTTCAGCACTGTACCAGAGATTTTCATCCGCATTTATTTTCCCATAGACATTTCGTAAAATGCTTGTAATTTTTTTTTTACTTTGTCAAACTAAACGGTTCAGATATATTTAGAAACAGGAGAGACCACATAACATTTCACTCAGACCAAAACGTAAAAAAATCACGGATTTAAAGAAAATATTTTTTCGTTGGTGTTGCATTTTACGAAATGTCTATGGGAAAATAAATGGCGGATGAAAATCTCTGGTACAGTGCTAAAGCAGGAAGTAAGTCACTTTGCCTCTATTTATACTCGATGTAATAATAATAACAATATGTAATGATCATATATTCTTATTATTATTATATTCTTATTATATTAATAATATAATAACAATACATGTAAAATAAAAAATCTAAAGCATGTTACTGGCTAAGATAACCATCTTATATTAGATGTATTTGTTATATTAGATTCTCAATGTGCATGGAATTATGCTAGGCAAACTAGGCATCTCGCACGCTACGCACGCTCGATTCCTAGGCTTGCCCCCTGTGCGGGCTTGCTAGCTCGGCCACTGCGCAGCCTCGCCCGCCCTGCATCTCGTCGAGCTGACCCTGCAGCTTGCATCGCAGCTCAGCCACTGTGCGGTCGAGCTCATCAGTGACATCATCACTGAACTTCTTCTTCTTCGTCTTCTTCTTCTTCAAACTTTGCACAAAGGTCCAGTCCCATGCCCCACTTCGTTGACGCGACTATTTCGCCAATAGTCCTGATGGTGGCACTACAGCGACCATCTAAAGTTTCAAACTTTGAAAATTCATAACAAATCAGGCATACGTGGTACGGCTTTGCAACTTTCACCGAAATGTGGGCCCAGGTGAGGAGAAACTTTTGTACACTGCAACCTATGGCCAATTATGAAGTCCAAAGACTGCAAAACTGCAAAAACTGCAAAACTTATTAAACCCTACTCCTACTGTAAACGGTACTGTAAACAACTACTGCAAATTATCGCTAAATGTTGTGTGTAAAGTCTCGGAATTTTATCTCAAAAACTGAATTTTTGACACTATTTTGAGTCCTGCCCTGATGTATAGCCTAAAGAGCATCGATGCCTTCACCATCCTGGGGAACGGTGGGACATGCCCTCACTATCCTGGGAAAACACGCACACACACACTGATGATGTCATAAGTGATGTCACTTGAGCAATTGAGCATTGTGACATCATTGATGATGTCATCAGTGATGTCATCAGTGTTGTAACATCACTGATGATGTCATCAGTGGCCGGCCACGACCCATTGCTGCGCAGCAGCTATAATAATAATTATGGCCCATTTCCACCGCTGGTATCAACGCGGCCCCGCACAGCTCGTCTCGCTTTTTTGTCTCATTCCACCGATCAAAAACGTGGACAACCCGGGTTGAGTCGGGGTTGAGTCGTGCTGCTTTTGGTCCCTGCTCTGTTGAGGTTCTAGGGCTGTGGACCCGGTACTATATGGTGACGTGAAAACACTGCAGACGACTGATTGGTCAGGCACAATCGTGTTTACTGTAGGCATCTACTGTCAATGCTGGATACCAGTTTAGTTAGCTTACCTTCTCTTCTGTTATGTTATTTCCATCAGTCTTTTGTGTTGCTGCCTTCGGCACTGGTGAAATAAAATCGATCTCCTTGCTCAGCTTTAACATGCGCTCCTCGGGAAGCCCTTTGTAGTTGCCTCCGCTAGGCCGCAGGCGAAGCCGCGGTCTTGCCTGTTGAGCTGCCGCTGGGGTTCTCCTCGTAGCGCCTCTCCCGTCCCCGCGCAGTGCATGCATGTGAGTTTGAGTAACAACAAAGTGATATCCATTCTCCTAGCCGATTGTCACATTTGCCCATGTACACTGTAGGTCATTTAGAGGCACCAGTATTTCATAATCAGTTTAAAAGTTCTGTGTATTGATTTCATTTTAACGTTATACTTATAGCCTACTTCGGCTATGGGCGGAGGGCAGATATGCGGTCGATATGACGACCAGGTGTGGGCGGAGGCAAGTAAACTTGCTATGGAAACAGAGTCTATATTAAGTAGAGCCGAGTAATACCAGATAGAGTGGAGCTGTACTGTGCTGTTATATGTGGTGGAAATGAGCCTTTAGTGGCTGGGCCAGCGAAGCGGCACCAATGTTCAGCATCTGCATCGTTAGACTGTCCTACACAAAAAATTTTCGATTGATAAAAAATTTAACCCACAGTGCATCAAAATGTTTTACTGTAAACGGTACTGTAAATAGCTACTGCAAATTCTAGCAAAATAAAGCTTGAATCTTCACAGAAAAAATTGACAAGATTTTGCTGTCACAGTAGTTGAAGTGTGCACATTTTAGGGGGGCATGGTGGTGCAGTGGTAAGTGCTGTCGCCTCACAGCTAGAAGGTCCTGGGTTCGATTCCCACCTGGGACGCTGTGAGCACTGAAGGAGTGCGTGCCCGTCCGTATGTCCTCGAGTGCCCACCGCCCGGGTGGGGTCGTCAAAGGGGCCTTTCTGTGCTTCTGGGGGTTTCCTTCATATAGGAACCCCACACCAAAACATGGAATATTCTGGTTGCTGATGTGGTGCCTCCTCTGGTCGTTAGGGGCGCCTGTTCTGAGGGAGGGGAACTCGTTGGAATAGCATGATCCTCCCACGTGCTATGTCCTACCGGTGAAGCTTCCCCTGTCAGGTGAAAAGAAGCGGCTGGCTACTGCCCATGTCTCGGAGGAAGCATGGAGCCAGTTTCGGCTCTCCCCAGATCGGCAGAGGGTGGAGCAGCAACCAGGATAAATAAATTAAATTAGCACTAATGGGGGATAAAAATGGGATAAACAAAATCGGGGGGGTGGGGGGGAAGAAAAAATAATTGTATCTCAAAAACTGAATTTGACAGTATTTTGAATTCTGCCCACATGTAGCCTAAAGAGCATCGTAATTGCCTAATGACGTGATGTCACTCGAGCAATGAGGTCATCAGTGATGTCATCAGTCATTATGTCATCAATGATGTCATCCTTTCTGGCTGAGCAGACTGGGTGGGTGATGTCATAGTTGTTGCTATGATGTCATCGGTGATGTCATACTTGCCAAAGTATAATTAACCAATGTTTCAGTCTATCTCTCTCTCTGCCCACTAGCTCCACTGTCCTACTCTCTCTCTCCGCTTCACTGTTCAACTTCTATGTAGTTAACCTGCTGCCTTACTTCTGCCCCAGCCCTGTCACGCATGGCAGTGTTCTAAACAGACTGGATTGCATGCAGCAGATGATAGAACGCTCATCCTTAAGAGACTTGACTTGGACTTGTCACTTTGCTCAGTTACTTAGTGCATTACCTTCACTAGTTTGGCGTGTAAAGCTGAATGGTGATCACGCAGATGTTGAAGTAGGTTAAGGTGTTGGAGCTGCGACTGCTTTTCAGCAGGTTTTGCAGATTGGAGAGCCGACATCTTTGAACAACCCCCCTGGTCGTCCTTTCTATAGCCGAAATGCTCCCACACTGATGACTTCAGACATGTTTTGGGTGGAAAGAGATCGCTTGGTTCTGGTCAATCTGCCGTTGTTTACCATTAGCTATGTAGCGTAGCCACTAGTCATGGACGTTAGCTACCCCAACATAAATATTGCTCCCGAGTCCCGTGAGCTGCGACAGCGTCGTCTACACGAACGGTGGTCCCCGTCTCATTACATTACATTACGTCATTTGGCAGACGCTTTTATCCAAAGCGACTTACAATAACACACTTTTTGTCAGCAATAGAGCAATCAACTATGGAGCACAGTCTATGACAACTACAAATCCGTCTATCTTAATTTGTTTACTTAACTGAGATCGGTGTAAGCCAGTGATACTCAACTGTGATATAACTTCTGTTATAGCATTTCAGTCTGGAATATGGAATATCTTTCAATAATCTATGATTTAGCTGCTAAATTGTCAAATACCGCCGTCTGCTCGCTACCCAGGCACTTATGTATGTACTTAACCTAACTTACCTATCCGGTGTGCACAACATTGTCAGACTAAACTCCGGCTGACACCCCAAAAACCTACAATCCGCTACAGAAAAATGTATATTGATTGTTCATTAACTGGCCCCTGGCCTTCTATCATTTCACGAAAGTGGCCCCCGGGCAAAGCAAGTTGAGTATCCCTGGTGTAAGCTAATGTTAGACAGACTGCAGACACATCTTCTCTCTTCTCCATTCTCCTCATCTCCTCTCATCTCCTCTCTACCCTCTCATCTTCTCCTCTCATCCCCTTTCCTCTCTCCTCATCTTCTCTCTCTCTTCTCCTCTACTCTCCACATGTCCGCTCATCTTTCCTCTCTTCTCATCTCTCCTCTCCTTCTCCCCTCTCCTCCCCTTCAGTAATCGGTAGAGGAGGAGAACAGATCACCAGGATCCAGTTGGAGTCCGGCTGCAAGATCCAGATCGCTGCTGGTGAGACTTCTGTCTGTCTGCAGGCTATCCGCGGGGTCTTGAAAAGTCTTGAAAGTTGGGAATTCAATTTAGGGAAAATCAAGACCCTTGAAAAGTATTGAAAAGTCTTAAGTCGATTTCAAATTCAAGACCCTTTAAATGTGTTTAAATGTGTTCTTTTTTCGATGTGAATAGCATGTCCAAAGATTTTGTTAAAAGTTTACGTGAATTCATTTATTTTGGTCCGCTGCAGTGCTCGGGAAGCCCTTGTGCGTGTAACGTCGGCTCCGCTAGGCCAGAGGCCGGGGTTTAGTGAAGCCGCGGTCTTGCCTGGTGAGAGGCCGCCAGGGTAGTGGCTTCCCTTCTCCCCGTAGCGCAACTCCCGTCCCGCGCGCAGCGCAAGCCGGGGTGGTGGCTTGGCTTCCCTTCTCCCCGTAGCGTACATGCATGTAGGCTAAATAACAACAAATTGATATCCATTCTCCTGGCCGATGGTCTCATTGCCCATGCAGGTCATATAGAGGCAACAGGATTTCCTAACCAGTTTAAAAGTTACGTCTATGGATTTAATTTTAACAGTATACGTTATAACCTACTTGGGTTATGGTATGGGCGGAGGGCAGATGTGCGGTCGCTATGACCACCAGCCGGGGCTGTAATGTAAATATGTGACATGAGTCACATGATTTTAGATGGGTGAAAGTAATATTTCCGATGTGTCTTGCCCATTCTATGGCCAGGCGAGTTGTAATATATTGTCATGTCATGGTGTTTTGGGGTCATTAATAAACAAGATTGATTGTTATTTTTCTATAATTTTCTGGGGTAGTGCTATTTTACATTGAAGTCAACGTGGAAAGGCTTGTGTTTTCACCCTAAAAGGGGGCGGGGCCTAATTGCCGATCTGATGTATTGGCTAATGGGGCGGCTGGACTGGACTGAGTGTTGGGATTTTGACAGTGCGGTGAGGTTTTTTGTGTCAGTGTGTGCGCTGCATAGAAGTGCATAGAAGTTATGGCAAACTAAGACCGTTTAGTTTTGCAATCTCAAACTCAAAATGTATAGTAAGTTTTATAGTAGGGTCATCTGTGGCACTTCCGTGACCGTGGAGAGCGAAGGTCCGTTTCTCAATGGATTTGTCATCTAGGAGGGTTAATAAACAAATTTAGCCGGGGTGTATTTTTAAAAAAGGCGGGGAAAATATTTGAGACCAAAATCCAAAATGTCTGCCGTGGAAATTAACTTTTTAATGGTTTGACCTACAATGATGCACAATACATGGTTTCAGAGCTTATTCTGGTCAAGGAATACATATTTGGTGTTTATATAATGATTTGACTTATTTTTTTACCTTCAAATCCAAGATGGCTGCCAATTTTGAGCTCTAAAAGGCAGTTTTTTCAAAATCGTCATAGAGCCTTCATATTAGGCTTGAATGACAGGTCTTCTCATGATGAGTTGAATAATATACAGTATAAGTACACAGAAGTAATCTCTGAGGTCATTAAAGTAAATGTTTGTGTGTAAACAACAGTTGCTGATTTGCGGTTTCCCATTAAATAGGGTAGGCTACTGAGAATATGGTGTCCAGTTCATCCCATCACATTTTCATAATGAACCAAAAACTATTTTGCACTATAGCCTAACATAAAATAATATTCTGTATGCAAAGCTAGCAAGGTTAGTTGCTTGAGCTGAATTTAAAGGTCAACTCAAAACAAACAATGAAATTAACTTTGAAATTAAAACTGAATCCTAGGCTACTAAATTTCATCAGCACACAGTAAAGGAAACTTGTCTTTGAACTCAGCTGACTGTCTAGTCCTAATCCCTGTTGTGCAATGTCCCTTTTCAGTGAAGTTTTAGTTTTTGTTAAGAGTATGGACTTTTAATCTTGACCTTGTTGGTAGGCAACGGCCCTTTTTCAGTCAAGCATTTTCAGATTAGCTCAGTCAGTCTGTGAAGCAGTCAGTGTCAGCACTTGCGCGAGCTCGCTTTTTCTCTAACTAATGTTAACATTACACACTTTAAGACACTTTGTTTGAGGATATAAAAGGAGGTACGGTGGTGTAGTGGTAAGCACTATCGCCTCACAGCTCGAAGGTCGTGGGTTCGATTCCCACCTGGGACGATGTGAACGCTGAAGGAATGCGTGCCCGTCCGCATGTCCTCGAGTGCCCACCGCCCGGGTGGGGTCGTCAAAAGGGCCTTTCTGTGTGGAGTTTGCATGTTCTCCCCGTGCCTCCCGGGGGTTTCCTTCATATAGGAACCCCCTTCACCAAAAACATGCAATATCCTGGTTGCTAATGTGGTTCCTCCTCTGGTCGTTAAGGGCGCCTGTTCAGAGGGAGGGGAACTGGTTGGAATAGTGTGAACCTCCCACGTGCTATGTCCTACCGGTGAAGCTTCCCCTGTCAGGTGAAAAGAAGCGGCTGGCTAACTGCCCATGTCTCGGAGGAAGCATGGAGCCAGTTTCGGCTCTCCCCAGATCGGCAGAGGGTGGAGTAGCAACCAGGATAAAGAAATTACGTTAGCACTAATGGGGGATAAAAATGGGATAAAAAAATCGGGGGGGGGGGGGGGGGGGATATATATAAAAAGAAAACTTTGTTTGAGGTTATCAACGTTATTCACTAGTCTACAAGAACATATAAAACAAAAGCAAAAACAATTTTTATTTGCAGAAGTCATCATTGATATTTGGTGTTAGCTAACGTTAGGTAACGTTATTATTTTTAGCTAAAGTTAATGTTATCTGTCTCCACAATTCTGTCAACTGACATATGCATTTGCTTTTGAAAATAAACAGCGTATAACAGCAATACAATATAACAGTAATATAATAGCGAGTTGCTTTCCCTCCCAATGAAAGACAAAGCACACAATGTCCTATGAATGTGTCCTAAAATGTGACAAGCCTTGCAAGCCCACCGATACAATAAATCAAGGCAAATGGGACAGCTTACAATTAAAAGCCCAAGACTGGTCAGGACTTGATAAATTTGATGATGTTTACACCACCACCTCCTGGGAAGATGGGGCAACCAATCGGTACATGCATTCGTCATGTTATATTTCTATTTAATCTTCAGTTATGCTTAAGCAAGCCAGGCTGTTTATTTTCAAAAGCAAATGCATATGTCAGTTGACAGAAGTGTGGAGACAGATAACATTAACTTTAGCTAAAAATAATAACGTTACCTAACATTAGCTAACACCAAATATCAATGATGACTTCTGCAAATAAAAATGGTTTTTGCTTTTGTTTTATATGTTCTTGATGGTAGAACTATCTTTAGACTAGTGAATAACATTGATATCCTCAAACAAAGTGTCTTAAAGTGTGTAATGTTAACATTAGTTAGAGAAAAAGCGAGCTCGCGCAAGTGCTGACACTGACTGCTTCACAGACTGACTGAGCTAATCTGAAAATGCTTGACTGAAAAAGGGCCGTTGCCTACCAACAAGGTCAAGATTAAAAGTCCATACTCTTAACAAAAACAAAAACTTCACTGAAAAGGGACATTGCACAACAGGGATTAGGACTAGACAGTCAGCTGAGTTCAAAGACAAGTTTCCTTTACTGTGTGCTGATGAAATTTAGTAGCCTAGGATTCAGTTTTAATTTCAAAGTTAATTTCATTGTTTGTTTTGAGTTGACCTTTAAATTCAGCTCAAGCAACTAACCTTGCTAGCTTTGCATACAGAATACTATTTTATGTTAGGCTATAGTGCAAAATTGTTTTTGGTTCATTATGAAAATGTGATGGCATGAACTGGACACCATATTCTGAGTAGCCTACCCTATTTAATGGGAAACCGCAAATCAGCAACTGTTGTTTACACACAAACATTGACTTTATTGACCTCAGAGATTACTTCTGTGTACTTATACTGTATATTATTCAACTCATCATGAGAAGACCTGTCATTCAAGCCTAATATGAAGGCTCTATGACGATTTTGAAAAAACTGCCTCAAAATTGGCAGCCATCTTGGATTTGAAGGTCAAAAATAGGTCAAATCATTATATAAACACCAAATATGTATTCCTTGACCAGAATAAGCTCTGAAACCATGTATTGTGCATCATTGTAGGTCAAAGCATTAAAAAGTTAATTTCCACAGCAGCCATTTTGGATTTTGGTCTCTCAAATATTTTCCCCGCCTTTTTTAAAAATACACCCCGCCTAAATTTGTTTATTAACCCTCCTAGATGACAAATCCATTGAGAAACGGACCTTCGCTCTCCACGGTCACGGAAGTGCCACAGATGACCCTACTATTAGTTGAAGGTGTGTCGCTGATGTAATCGGTCACAGCTCGAAGTGGTGATCGGGTCTTGAAATTTATTGGAAGGGTCTTGAAAAAGTATTTAAAAAGTCTTCAATTTAACCTCAGGATTGCTGCATATACCCTGGTCTGTCTCTACCTAATAATAATAATAATAATAATAATGATAATGATAACAATAGTAATAATAATAATAACACACGGGACTTAAATAGTGCTTTTCAAGGACTCACACTAGGGATGCACGATATGGATTTTTTCAGCCGATATGATAACCGATAAATATCTGCTTCTTCTGGCCGATAACTGATAATTATTTCACATTTTTGCATTAAAAAAAGTTCTTAACGTGTATTTTATGCACACCTGGGGTAAAAAAAGAAGACAAAAGGCAGATGTAGTGAGCAAAGATGGATGATTTAACATTCCATAGCCCTGACCTAACCAAATCTACATCACTAACACAAAACAAAAGCCACTTCTGATATAATATGATTGTTTTAGTAAAGTGTATCACTCAATTAATGGTCAATACAAAAAATAGCGGCTTTTATAGAACTGAAAGCCAATGACTGCTTAGTCTGCAGATAGAACACGATGACGAAAGGCACAGTAATTTATTGTCATGTTACTAATGTTTGAATTTTGCATTGGGGCCAGATCTATTGAAGTGAATGGGGCAGGCATGGGAAGTCCCAATATAAATGAAAAAAGGTAGAGCCTGCACACTTACTCCATGTCGTATAGTTTATTGAGACACAAGAATAGACAACGTTTCGATCCTATTGGATCTTCTTCAGGTCAGAAATGTTTGGTGACTGACACCACCCATATACAGTATATAAACTGCCAATCATAGGCTAATAGGCTCTATGGGTGGCTGGTGTGGGTGGTGCAATCGGCACACCTCAGGGTGAGGCATATCCAAACATAATTGATACAGGTTACTCAACCCAGGGGTCGTATACAAGTGCATACAAATACACAGGGAACAGAGAAAGAGCAATAGGGACTTGCAACAAATAGCAAGTGCTGAAAAAAAGCAAGTGCTGGAAAAAACAACCTAACACAAGATGCCAAGAGAATATAAAAGTAGGGGTTGTATACAATACATTGTAATATACAGACCGTAGTAAAAATGATTCCACACATAAAAAGATTACGGTATTTAATAAATTGGAAAAGTTTTCAAATTTAAATTTGATAAAACGGGAGCAAAAAGGAGCACAAAACTCCCTAGTATGTAAATAACACAAAGGGAAGCAAAGACATATTAGGAAAGAGTATTATAAGACCATTAGAAAGGGGTATTCATCACCTTGATTGGATTTTTGGGCTATTTATAATTACAAAAACATGTTTTTAGAGGAAATGTTTAATGTCATACTCCTGATTCAGGCCTCTGGGTGTAAGAGTCTGGAGAGTAAATATATGGAAACTCTCCCTTCTGAGAAGGAGGGCATTCATATCACCTCCTCTTCTTGGAGTTTTTACTTGTTCTATCCCAATGTATTTCAGGGAGGACACTGGATGGTTTGCCTCACTGAAATGGACTGCCAACGGATTACATGGGTCCTGATTACGGATACAACTCCTATGTTCTGTAAATTCTGGTTCTAAGGGCCTAGGCCCCTGTGTTTTCCCCACGTAGGCCAGGCCACACGGACATTTGATTAAATAAATCAAATTTTTAGTTGAGCAACTTATCATGCCCCTTATCAAGTCCCACTATAAACCATCATGTCTGTGTCGTTTCACTTTTTATTGAAAAATGCTACCATAATGTAGGGCTGCTCGATTATGGCAAAAATCATAATCACGATTATTTTGATTGATATTGAGATCACGATTATTTAACACGATTACTCATTGACATTGAGAACATCATGAATTTATTGAACATTGACACTGGCTTTTCTTTTTAACATTGGATGTCCTCGGATTTTAGATATAATTGAAAATAAATAAATAAGTGAAAATAAATAATAAAAGTGCAAAGATTTAGAAATAAAATAAAAACTAAAATAAATATACAGTACATGTAGGCCTACTATGTTGCAGTGAACTGCCACAACCAACTGCAACTATTAATCTACATTCAATATGTTGGTAAACATCTGAACTAGTAGTCCTTAAACCTCAAATCTAACCAAATGAGAACGCTATTGAGTAACGTTCGTTTACATTACATTAAATTACTCATTTGGCAGATGGTTTTATCCAAAGCGACTTACGTTTAGGTTTATAATAGGCTATTGTTAATGTTTATCTGTGAGCTCGTTAGCTGTTGAATATGCGGTCGCATTGTAAAGAGTGTCCTGAATCGATGACACTTTGCGGTGGCAGGAGTAACTAGATGGGGCTTTGTCTCTTTGTTCGTTTAGCGTTATTTCTTGGTCATAGACCACTTTGTGAGTGGATTTCAAGTGATTAAACGAAAGAAGGAGAGGTCGTGTTGTGGGGTGCTGCCACGACCGCGCATATCTTGACAGGTGGGTCAAAACTCGCATCGCAATTCCGTGCTGTCACTCTTGATGTGTTGATGTGTAATGTAACACATCAAGAGCGATGCGAATATACAGCACGGAATTGCGATGTGAGTTTTGACCCACCTGTCACAGCCACAGACTTGGAACAAACAGTGCAAGATATGCGCAGTGTAAGGTCCTTTAAACTCGGCGAAACCATAGTGTTTCCACCCCACATACGTTGTTTCACGTCTCTTCTCGACCAGCGGCTCTCTTTCTGTGACTTCTGTCATTTATTCTTGTGCTACCACGGAAATAAGCGGGGAGGAGAAACGTGCAGTGGCTCTTCACACGACAGTCATTTCACAACTCGAGCTGGTGTGCTTTGGGCTTTGGGGGAGGGGCCGAGCGAAGGGGTGCGCTTGATTTATAACACAAGACAGAATGAGAGAGACAAGAGCCGCAAAATCGTTTGATGTCGATTATCTTGTTTTCATAATCGTGGACAGCCCAAATCATAATCATGATTAAAATTCGATTAATCGCCCAGCCCTACCATAACGCGATATCTGAGGAACGCCTTGACGGAATTTCATCAAATTTGCCTCAAACATCGACTTAGACTCAAGGATGATCTCATAGATATATATAAAGGCGTTAGCTGTGCCTGTGAACAGCAGCCAATCTGTCCCACAATTGAGCCCCTCCGTCTCCGCTGCGATAGCCCCTCCACATTATTAGTTGCCAGAAAAGGAGCACGACACCAGCGTCTTTCTGAAAAGCCAAATCATTCTCAGCTGGAAGCGCTGGGAGCCGGCGACAAAAACGGCGGAACGATGTGAAAATAGAGCTGGGTGTAGCGCACTTTGAAACATGCAGAGCAAACGTGCAGCAGAGAGCCACCAGAGACACTCCCACGGAGGAGTTTGCAGTTGAGGGGGGTGGGGCACGTAGGGCACCATACAACACCGACCCAGACAGCAGGCTAGATGGACAGATTGGCAAACAAGCAAGAATACCTGATGCCCACCAACTGTAAATCAAGACCAGCAAGAAGGTGTAGGGTCTGCGCACGCAGGGGCCAGCGCTGCTGGTTGCAGCTAAAAAATATTATTTTGTCATCAAAATTCCTTTGTTTTCGCTGTTTTATTGAAGGAAATTATTTTTGAGGTGTCACTACATCAGAAAATATTAGCTTCAGAGTCAGTGATGTGCTTGAAATGCTTCATTTCACAAAAGGCTCATTATCTCAGCTTCTAGTTTGAAACGTCTGTTTTTGGTGAAATCAACCTATCTTCTCCGGCTGATAACTAAAGAACGGAAAATGATATCAATAAACTTTTTTTTGCTGATGATACAAGAGAGTCTCATCGTTCTTTGGGCGTGTTCGGTGTTTACATAGTAATATCACACAATATTCTGTGGGTCTTGAGTTATCACTGAAAACGCTCTGAAAGGGCTGGCACTGGGAGCATCCGTTTTCCAAAAGTGGCTGGCACTCAATGAGTTAAGACTATTTTGCAAGTTACTGAAAAGTACAAGTACAACCAAACTAATTTCAGTGTTCGTATGGCCATGAGAAACCTAGACAAGTCATGGAAATTTAAAATGCAATTAGTTTGATAAATATTTTCATGTCGTTCATTTACGCTGAGTTTCCAATAATTCATATGCTAAAAAGTAATGTTCATAAGCATGCAAACACTCTATCTCTTGGTTCACTGTTATTTTTACAGTAGGGTTGGGCGATGGGACGAATATATTGGCTATCTGCGATTGAGTTGCGTGATTGTCATTTGTCAATTTGCTAATTTAATGGAGAGAGAGACTGACAGACAGAGAGAGAGCGTGGGGACAGAGCAGACATGCGGCTCAGCACACACACACACACACACACACACACACACACACACACACAGCGTTGAGCAGTGAGAGAGAGGCAGGGGGGAAGGAAAGTGAAGGTGGACCAGAAACGCGCTCTCCTGAGAATATGAGGCAGCAGGATGACTGAAGCAAATGAAACTCAAACTATCACAAAGAGCAGCCGAGATTCTGACACTTTTTGCGCGATGAGTTCCGCTCTATCTGCCCGTTTGTCTCTCTGCCAGTGCCCACATGTCTGTTTAGTGTGCGTGTGTGTGTGGCATGTCATTCTTAATGCTGTTCACATAACCAGCAGAGCGTGTGTTTAGGCTATCGTCCGGCTCCGTCCCCAAATTAATTGTCATCGTCCCTGACGCTATTTTTAACATCCCCGCGATGACGGGACGTCCGTGTCAAGGCAAGCCCTAGTTAAGTGTGTGTGTGTGTGTGTGTGTGTGTGTGTGTGTGTGTGTGTGTGTGTGTGTGTGTGTGTGTGTGTGTCTCTCAAACTAACTGCCCCTCCGTGTTGTCGTCCATGCTGCTGCACTTTGCAAAGTGAAAAGGGGGAGGGGAGGAAAACTTGGGAAGAATCTTTCAGACATAGAAATGCAACTGATAGAATGTGCACTGCATGTAGCGCGATTCTAACAATCTGTCTGGAAAGGCAGATCGTGGAGCCATTCTGATCGTGAACGATCTAAGATCGTCATATCGCCCGCCCCTAGCTGCATTGAGTCATTCTGGTAAGAAAGTAATGGTGCATCATGAGAATACGGTACTTGAATTGAATTACCGGTACACTAAATTGTAATCTATCAGAGATTAATCATTGTGTCCTTAAAATTCTTTATGTGCTCCTAACTTTTTCAATTTAGGAGCATAATGTGATGTGATAATCACACCACATGCTTCAATACTTAAAATGCAAAGGCTTCCATCAATGGGCCATAGGCTCAATGCCCATTGTGCTAACTCAGTTGGTGATAGAAAGTGACTTAACAGACATTTATTTACATGAAAATCTTTGAGCGTATCACTTTAACACATTGAGTGCCAAGGACGTCTGTGCACGTCCTAAAAAAAAGTAACGAGGAGTGCCAAGGACGTCTGTGGACGTCCTAAAATCATAATTCATATTATTCCATAATTCTGCTGTTTAAGGTCGTACCCAGCCAGTGAGCATGAATCCCTTCAAGGGATCACACGGCGCCACCTTAAACATCGTCACGGAAGCTGCGCCACCCACCTCAGATCCTTTACTTTGTGCAGGAGAAAGCAGGGAAAGACGTGATCAAAGAGGAAACCGATGCATGCTTCAGCCAGAGCCGTATATATTGCTCTGTCTGCAGCGGAGAGTGGGCTCGGCTGCATCCGCGCTCACAACTGAGCTCTTATGCTTCTATCTATCTCCACACGATTTCCTGCCAGAAAGCCAGCATCCGAAGCCGAACGGCCAAGCCTTTTCGTTCAGTCGCGTTTGCCAGCGCGCATCATTTCCTTGATGCGCGCTGGGATCCGTCCGGGGCAAAAACGGAGTCGAGAAAACAAACTCTGTGCGTGTGGGAGGAGCCCGCAGCTCAGAGGTGGAGAGGGGGGGGGGGGGCACGCAGGCTGCACAGAAACCACACCACGCCACCACATCAGAAAACACCAGCCAGAGTCAGTGAATGTGCTCGAAATTAGAGTGCAAAAGGTATTCATAAAAGTGACTATATCTTGGAAAGTAAAAAAAAACGACAGAAAACCCTTGAAAGTGCACTTTTTCAGAGGCTGTCATTTCATAATGGAACTGTCTAGAAACAAAATTTCTTCTTTGGAAGAAGCAGGAGTGTTCAATGTTTCATTAAAGTCCAGCCCCGTCAATATAGCCATAATAGAAAAAATTCTATAGCTGTTTTCAACTGAATGGAAGTGAATCTGGCACAGGCTGCAGACAATTTTACTGAAGCGCTGTGGCACTCAATGTGTTAAGAAATGACCAAAATGACAAAGAAGGTAATGTTTAAAATGTATTATTGTGCTGCCAAAAGGCGTAGTGAAAAATTTGGGTGCAAAAGTAAGGCGTACCGGTGCACCCACTGTAAAAAAGTTAGTCTGGAGCCCTGGTGGTCTCTGATTCTAAATATAGCTGAATTGCTTGGTTTGACCAAGTACATTTTTTTTTACAAGCATTTTACGAAATGTAGTGGAAAATGAATGAAATCCCTTGGTTCGTATGCTGCATATGCCTGAAGAGCGGGTGACTTTGGCTCCACTCATTCTTCTAAAAGAGAGAATGTTGTTTATGCAGTGACGGGCTGCTCAGCCTTTACAGTGAGTGTGGTATGGCATCGCAATGCACGGAGTTCCCTGCAGTCAAGCAGAAGGCGGACTTGTTTTATTTTGATGCCATTTGATGTGTAACGTTAGTGAATGCTGGCTGATATTAGCGTCTTGACTCTTTAACCTGATCTCACATGCAGCCATGCTCCCCAGTGCTTCAGACTCCCTTGTCCAAGCAGCGGCCAGGTGTTTTTGAGGCAGATGTGACAGAGCGGGTCGTCCATTAATCACTTTGGATAAAAGAGGTCGGTGGTTCGATTCCCGCCTCCTCTAGTCTGCATGTCGAAGTGTCCTTGCTCCGATCAGGATTTTTCGGGCCGGTCACCGATCGCTGGAATCAGTATCTGCCGATCCGATATAACCGATCACGACGTCCATTGAAGCCTTCTTTTGATCATGTAGCATTATTAGCATTATTATTTATTTATTTGTATTTATTATTTATTACACTCTCTCTTAACCCATTGATACCGGCGCGCGTTCTCTAGAGTGGCCCTCTAAACCTACTGCACGTTTGTAAACAGCCCCTGTAAACCGGCCTTTTTCGGAGAAGTTGCCAGAGCGGTCGGCGTTCACTAAAACCTTCATATCTCAGGCTCTATAGCACATATAAACATAAAATAAAAAGCATTTGAGAGCTTAACCCTTTGGCTTTTCGTATTATATTTGCCCTAACGTAATTTTTTTTTTTTTAACCCCCAAAAATAAAAATAAAGATTCTAACGCATTTTAAGAAATGTTAATCAAGATTACGGCAAATGTAACCCTTCCAAATAAAAAGCCACGGGTTTAAGCTCTCAAATGCTTTTTATTTCATGTTGATAGCTACTACAGAAACTGAGGAAATTACTGCAGCCTAACGTTAACGTTAAAAAAGTAACGTTAGCGACCTCCGTTTTGCAGTAGTCTTGAAATACGGCAAATTCGCCAAATGTCACTCACCCAATGAGCCTTGGCTAGCGTGTCAACAGTCACATCATAATCTGGGTGTGGAATCTTCTTATTCATTGATGTCTTCGTCCTCAAAGTAAGTTATACTCCGTTCAGTTCATCAGCGTTAGCATTCACTTAGCTTACTGTCTGAGACGCGGCCATGCAGAATTGCCACCGTGCAGCAGAAGAACGTGCAGTAAAACCTTGAGGCTATTGCAGATTGGAACATGAGATAAATAAATCTGAAATTAGGTCAGCAGCATTGATTTCATCCTAAAGTTTAATGGGAAGTATTGCTGGACCGGCGCTTCCTTGATTTTCTGTGTACCGTAAATTCCGGACTATAAGCCGCGGCTTTTTTCCCGTTTTTTGGCCCCTGCGGCTTATATAACGGTGCGTCTTATCTATGGATTTTTTCAGAAAAAAAAAAAAAAAAAAAAAAAAAATCTCTCTTTTTTAGCACTCTTTCTAACTATAAATCCACTTCTGTTTTAATTTCCTCTCTTGCCCTCTTTTCACCACACCGCGGACACTGTGTGCACTGTAAAAATAAACAACGGTGGTGTTGTGTTATGTTGTTTTGTTGAAATGTTACGGTAATACGGTAAATGGGAGCTTCCTCAAACAGCCATCTCTTTCCCGACAATCCCCTCTGTGCGTGACCACTTACATATGGTAATTACGGTAAGCAAACGGCCACAAGCCCATCAACTCCCTCCCCCGACTACCAGGAGAAAATCACAAACTTCGGCGAATTCACACAAAGGAAGATCAAGGAATATTCCATCGAACCGGAGCAGATCATAAATATGGATGAAGTGCCTTTGACGTTCGACCTGCCACTCACTCGGACTGTTAACAAGAAGCGCCCTGGAGGATTCTTTCACCAAAAAAAAGCTTTGCTCGTTCTCGACAGCATGAGAACGAGCAGTAGATGATCATGAGGTGGTTTTTCAGACGTGTCGATATAGCAGTTTATCGCAAAAGTGTAATGGAAACACATTTTTCGCATTTGCACGTCATGTGACCCATATTATCCCTTGGAAAAGGAGCAGAAAATAAGTTTGGTAAGTAAGGTTCGATAGCCGTGTCAAAACCTCCGCAGCAAGTGGAAAACTTTGAAGCAACGCTACCTAGCAGAAAGACGAGTGTTGTGCAAAAGCGTAGCCGGGCAAATTAGATAATGTTTAATGGCAGAAATCGGTCCATGGTGACAGCAGGCTGCCTGTGTGCGCGCATTTGGCACAGCGGCGAGATGAGAGGATGAAAAGCACACACTGGTGCGGTGGTGCTGTCTGAAGTGAATACAGTGACTGTGAGTAGGCTAATACATTGCACACGTTTCAGGTGCAATTATAGAACCAAATCAGCCTTTTCCCCCCTCCATCTCTAAATCGGACCAGTTGTAGGCTATTAGGCTACCTTTTTTCCTCTGCCTGTCGCGCTGACTGCATTCACGCAGCCAGCAACATTTTGCGACTCATTTTCTTTTGAATTGATAATCAGGCTCGTTTATATGCATTGTAACTTCATGTTGGGATTTCCATTGACCATTGGTTGGATTTGAGCATGCAGGGGACGGGATATGGGGCAGATCCCCGTGCGTAATCACTGTGGCAGCTGCTGCAACGGGGAATCACTCAAACGCAACTTCAATGGAAACGCCTACAAGTCGCAATTGTACATTGTCGAAGTTGTAGAAATATCGCAATTCTTTTGCGAAAAACTGTAATGGAAACACAGCTATAGATGAAGAGGAGTTCGTTGGTTTTGAGTGACAATGAAGGAGAGAGGAGAGTGGTTGACGAAGCCACCCTGAACCTGTTCGTTTCCGACACTGAAGATGAGGACTTTGGTGGTTTCAGTACGCAGGAAGAAGAGGAAGACGAGCATTAGTGACTTGACTTCTCTGGTTACAGGTTTGCTGCACATATAGCCTATTGTTGTGTGATTTTGTCTGGGGATTAGTGACCTGACTTTTGTTTTGTTTTGTTGAAATGTTAATAAATGGGAGCTTCCCCAAACAGCCATCGCTTTCCCGACATTCCTCTCTGTGCACGAACCCTTTCATATGGTAATTAAACATCAAAACACCCGCGGCTTATAGACCGGTGCGGCTTATAGAAGAAAAAAATAGTCAATTTTGGTCCCGCGGCTTATACACCGGTGCGTCTTATAGTCCGGAATTTACGGTAGTTCGAGCTTTGAAAAACTGTCCACACGGTCGAGGCAACAATAAAAATAAAAAACTACAAAACCCACAATGCATTTCACCTCCGCCACGTCTATTTCAGCAAATCATGATGCATGTAATCGGTCACATGTCTTGCACGGAATGGGACCTTTAAGTTTCGTTTCTGCTTGATATCTATTTTACTGTTTCATTGACACAGTACCAGAATAAACTCCCGCACACTGTCTCCACATGCAATCAAAAGTTTAATAAGAATAACGTTGTCGTGAGACCTTCATCAGATTCTCTTATAACGTTGTCGTGAGACCTTCATCAGATTCTCTTACTGTTTCATTGACAAAATAACAGGAGGATTTTAATTGTGAAGAACAGATAGATCCGTGATGTTTGAGACGGAAAGAGAGAAGAGAATAAGGGGCACTTTACACGAGGACGGTTTCCTATGGAAACGGGGAATTATTGTATCGTTAGTGCCTCCCGTTAAGACGGCGACGGCGAATTCGCGCTTAGGAAACGACACATTTTAAAACCACCCTCTAGAGTGAAATTGTTTGAGACGCTTCCCGCTGAGCGGGGCTGAGCGCTCCATGTAATCGCTTTAGAACGGCACATTTAAGAAACTCTGACGTGCCTGCACACGCGACACACACGATTACGCCATAGCCGTGCGCGAGTTGGTAACCAAATACAATGTCAGTATGAATGAAGTTTGGCAACACTCAGAATTAAGCTACACTGCGGCCAACTTCAGTTACATGTTCATAACGTTACTGCTGCGAGGAGCCGATGGCTGTACCCGGTCGGCATTTAACGTTAGTTACAAAAGCACGTCGACAGTGTTTTCTCACTGCCAGTAGCAGTAGGGTTTGACAGATCACAGCCAGCGCTCCCGGTCCTCGCTGCTCGTTAAAGATTTCCAATAGGCGTTACTCTGATAAACTGGTCACATATATGTTACATTATCACCCGACAAATATTAAAACTTTAACAGTTTGGTTTTTTTTTTTAGCTTGAAAAAAGCTTTTTGGCAAGTCTAAATGACTGCGGAAAGTGTACTCTACTTCCGCGTTTAAAGCGAAATTACGTCATGCAGTAAGCGTCCTTGTATGGGCAAAGAATAAGGTGATCACACTGCCACCTAGCGACCTGGCATGTACATTACGGCGTTTTAAAAATTCAACAGCGCTCATGTAAACAGGGAGAAGGTGTGAAGGAAACGCTATTGTGTCGTTTCTTTCAGAAACTGTCCTCGTGTAAAGGGCCCCTAAGAGAAGAGATGAGGGTGAAGCAGAGCAGAACTGTGTGTGTTTGCGCCAGGGCTGAGATGCAGTGGCGTGCACAGACATTTGGGGGCCAGGTGCATTAGTGAAAAAAGGCACCCCTCTCATAATTACTTATAAAAAATAAGGTTACATACAGACAGGCCCGGATTAACACAGGGTAACCACACTTGAAGTGCTCCCCACCAAATTTACATGTAAAAAATAAATAAATAAATAAAATCTATTATCTTTACACAATTTGAAATCAACACAATTTATGAATATCAGTGAAATACTGTAATTTATATATTTACTATGCTATAACTTATTTTTTACTGCTACTTATGCTTAAATTAACCCAGTGGCACTCATATTCTTGTTTATTTCAAGAAAAAATATTTTGGCTAGTGGAAATTCTAATTGGTTGGTAACTTTAAAATCTAGCAGCCATATTGGCTGGGGATTTAAAAAAAGTAAATTTCAAGCCCTGCAGGGAGAGCAGGTGGTGGGTGACATGGGAGTGAGTGAGAAAAGGAGCCAATATTGATGGTTGTGACATCACAACCATCTAATCCTAATGTTAATTTAACATTAGATATTCCTCTAAATCTGGCTTCAAACCACTGCAACGGATCCATCCTAGGGGACCTGAGTCTCTCTTTAGTTGAGTATTTGTACGTTTACGTGGAATTTGTGTACTGTCACGGTGCCACCACCTCTGGTGAAGGACAGCGTAAGACGCATAGTTAAACATAGGGAAGTGTCTTGCTCCCAAAGTAAGGGGGGAATTCCCCCCTAGTCTGCAAAATGAATGTCAGGCCCTGTAGCTAAAGTGTGTGTGTGTGTGTGTGTGTGTGTGTGTGTGTGTGTGTGTGTGTAGACAGTGGAGGTCTGATGGAGAGGCCATGTTCCCTGACTGGAACTCCAGAGAGCATCGAGTGAGTTTCTACTTCCTGTTTACCTCCTCCACTTCCTGTTTACCCCTCCACTTATGGATTACCCCAGCCCCCTTCCTATTTACCTCCTCCACTTCCTGTTTACCTCTTCCACTTCCTGTTTACCTCACCTTCACTTCCTTTTTTTACCTCACCTCCACTAGTTCCTGTTTACAATTCTGTCTGTATGTGTGCATGCGTGTCTTTGTGTGTGTTTGTGTGTGTATGTGTCTGTAGGCAGGCTAAGAGGATGCTGGTGCAGATCATCGATCGCTGTAGGAATGGTCCAGGTTTCCATGGCGATGGGGAGGGCGGGGCCAGTGTGCAGGAGATGCTAATCCCGGCCAGTAAGGTCGGCCTCGTGATTGGCCGAGGAGGAGACACCATCAAACAGCTGCAGGTGTGTATGCATGCATGTGCGTGCGTGGAGCTCTCCAGGCCTTCTGGTGGCCCCTTCAGTTGCATCCATCTCGATTTCTACTACTAGTAGAGGGGATAAGCACAATAATTGTGCACTTTTTAAAAGAAACGTGAAATTTCACACATAGTTAGGGAGTACCATAAGGTTTATTCTCAGATTGGGAGGGAAGTCAGATTTGACCAAAATTCCAAGATGGACGCCATTTTCCCAGGTCTAATGTACAAATGTGCTTACAACAATTGTGCACTTCTTTAAAAAAGCACAGAATTTCTCACAGTGAGTGAATACCATACGCTTTATTGTCAGATGCCAAGGGAAGGCGGATTTGACCTCAAATCCAAGATGCCCACCATTTCCCCGAGTCTAATGTAGAACAGAAAAATCCCGCACACCGTTTCCCTTCTCTGGAGAAATATTTTTATTTTTGGATGAACAAACGTTTTGGTCGGTTAGACCTTCATCAAGTGTTATGATGGGCGGCACATATCTCCCTCTATATATACATGTGAGGAGTGCCTCCATCAACCAATCATCCAATGAATACAGAGGACATTACAAATGGGTGCTCAATCAGGGGGGAAAAAACTGTGAATACACTTGAATAATAAGATAAACAGTGCTCAACAATCTACAACAAACATCCATAATTTATACAAGTAGAAAAATAGAAATATAGAAAAAGACATATTGTCAACAACATTAAGTGATCTAAAGAGGTTCATTAAAAGGAGGGGGGGGGGGGGAGACACTGTGGAAGGGAATATCGGTTGAATTGCCGAAATCATGGCAGGCCTGGGAGTTATAGGCTATGGCCTATTATATTTGTAGGGCCAGTGTCGGAACAAACAAACCGGTCTGAGTATGCCACTGTTATATATATATATATATATATATATATATATATATATATATATATATATATATATATATATATATACATACATACATACATAGGCCTACATACATACATAGGCCTACATACATACATACATATTCACAATATCTGCAAGTGGACATTTATAGACATAGCTACAGGCCTAGTACCTTTTTTGATGCCACAGAAACGGAAGGAGGCCACATCATGCTTCCTATCATTAAAATGCAATTTAAATAAACATGCAAATTAGGGGTCCAGACACAGCCAATCATAAAGATAAGTATTCCATTGAGTTTCTCATGCTCTGAAACCATGAAATAGACACCAAGTTTGCATTTCTAGCTCATCTGGTTCAAAAGTTATCGCCAAAGCTATTTTCTGATAGGGGCCAATATTGAGGTGGCCATATTGGATTTCCAGCAGCATGTTGACCGGGTTGTCCATATAGATTGTGATCCTACTGGGTCATAGATATTATTTCTGGTGGCCAACCTTTTATGGCAGGGCAAATGCAGCACTCCAAAAAAGGGGGGTTTTGCCCCCTGGGTAATAGGTTCTATTGTCAGATGTGGAGGGAAGGCAGATTTGGCCTCAAATCCAAGATGGCTGCCATTCCCCCGGGTCAAATGTACAAATGTGCTTATAACACATACGCACATGTGTACATTAGACCCCGGGGAATGGCAGCCATCTTGCATCTTTGAGGGACTTATATACCGCTTTTCTACATAGCCTACTCAAATAATGCTTATACATGAATATTTCCCTGGGTTTAGAGGCTGCATTACAGTAAAGTGATGCCATTTTCTGAATTTACCAGACTGTTCTAGCTGGTCTATTAGTTGCCTTTACATACTTTGTCATGATTAGGGCTGGGTTAAAAAAATCAATTCTCAGATTTTTTTATCTATTTTTATTTTAATCCTTTGATATCGATTCATATGTCCAGAGATCGATTTTTTTGGGGGAGCTGTGAACGCACCACCAGCCTCTTGTTCTTCCTGCATGCGCAAAGCGATCTTTCGGTGAAGTCAAAACATTCAACATGGCGGACGCCGGCAAAACTAAAGGCAGATACAGTATGTCTGGAACAATTTCGGATTCAAAGACAAAAACGAGCTTGACAAAAGCAAAGCGATTTGCAAGGTCAGCCGACCGGGTCTGTGTGTGAAGTGTTGTGAGCCAGATCTCCTGCTATCTCCGGACTGAAACAAAATAGACTGAACGATTCATTGGAATTACCAGCCAACTCTCCACGTGCCCTAAAAATAACCTTACTAAAGAAAGCACTGGTGGTGTCAGTCACTCTGCTTGTCACACTGATGCTGACTGGAGAGTCTGCACAACTTGCAGCACATAGCACAGTATTGTGTTGTTCAGGGCTGTAGTTTGATTGTGGGCCAAATGGTCATGGCAAAAATAAAAAATAAAGTATATTTGTATTTTGTAACTGCTTTGGGGTGAATTATTAATGTAATATTTTTATTTTATTTTTTATAATATTTATTTTTGAGCAGGGAGCATTGGCATTACAATACAATAACAAGTGTAATTTTCTTTTCTTTTTTTACATTGAAACATCCCAACCAACACATCTACCCTCATTTGCCTCCCCACAACCCAGTCCCATTCCAACAGAAACAAAAATACATAAAATAAAATAAAAGAATAATAATATACATACATAAACATATACATATATATACGCATATACACACGTACATACAGTAGGAGGTAGTATAACAGTGAAAACATAAATAACTCAAGTTATCGGGGTTCATACTTGCAAGCATCTGGGTCGTATTGGCCTATTTAGGTCTCATGAGTTTAGAAGGATACCGCGCGGCTGTGAGTGTGGTGGGCAGGCAGCGAGGTACTTGTCCATCCCTGGGAGGGCCCAGGCCCTTGTTCTATGGAGCCACGTCGTCTGGGGGAAGGCTATTTACATATTCGATCAGCGGTCTCCAGTGTGAGTAAAATTTGTCAGAGGAGCCCCGCAGGGTGAATTAAAATTTTTCCAATTTAAGCAAAAATAAAATGTCTTCAAGCCAAGCTTTAAATGAAGGTGGCTGAGAGGATTTCCAAAGAAAAATAATTTTCCTCCGGGCAATTAACGAGGCAAAAGCGATAACATTGGATTGGGTGACCGACATATCGAGCTCGTCCGGTGGTCTACCAAAGATTGCAATATGAGGGGATGGACAGATTCTCACCTTCAGAATGTCCGAACACATATCAAAAAAGGAGTGCCAGAAACCAGATAGTTTGGGACAGGTCCAAAACATATGAGTCAAGTTACAAGGTGCTTGTGAGCATCTATCACATTCATCAACCACTTTATCTGGGTAGAGTTTAGCCAGTTTGGCCTTACTATAGTGGAGTCTGTGTACTACTTTAAACTGTATCAGGCTAAGTCTGGCAGAACTAGAAGAAGAGTTGACGGCTCGCAAAGCTTCCTCCCAGAAGTTGTCTGAGAAGGAGGTCTGCAGTTCTCTTTCCCAGCTCTCTCTGCTTTTATTGATGGCCACCACATTCACTGGAGAGAGGAGATCATAGAAATAGGAGACATGGCCCCTGGATAAGGCGTCTGCCTTAAGCAGTAGATCTATTCCACTGGGAGACGGGATTTGAGGAAACAGAGGGGAGTGGGTTCTACCAAAGTTCGTAGCTGAAAGTATCGAAGAAAATCTGAATGGGGTAGGTTAAAAACAGTATGAAGTTGGTCGAAGCTGGCAAACACGCTGTCTATATACAAGTCTCCCAGGCAGCGGAGACCTCTTCCCTCTAAAAGTGAATAGTAAGGGTCTGACTTAGCAGGCAGAAATAGGTGGTTGTTGCAAACCGGAGTCGCCTGAGGTAAAGAAGACCAACCAAAATGACGCCTGACCTGTGCCCAGATCTTGAGATAGCTTATCACGATGGGATTAGAAGTGAATTGTGAGAAAGATACGGGTAAGGTGCTACACGCAAGAGCCTGAAGCGATGCAGAAGGGCATGACATGGCCTCAATCTGACACCAACTACTTTGGGGGGAGGTGAACCAGAGCATGATCTTATACACGTTGGCCGCCCAGTAGTAGCCCATGAGGTTTGGTAAGCCCAGTCCGCCATGGGACCTGTTCCCCTGTAGTAACAACTTGCCAGCTCTTGCGTGCTTACCCGCCCAGATGAAAGAAGAGAAAATACCATCGATGGTAATGAAAAAGGATTTAGGAAGAAAAATAGGCAGGCACTGAAAAATATATAAATATCTAGGAAGTATGTTCATTTTAACTGTTTGGACTCGACCCGCCAGCGAAAGAGGCAGGCGATCCCACCTTTGGAGATCTGTTTTAACTGAGGCTGTAAGGTTAGTCAGATTCTTATCCTGTAATGTGCGGATGGATCGTGTGATTTGAATGCCGAGGTATTTAAAACTAGAATTGCATAATCTAAAAGGTATTGACGTAGATGGAATTATGTCGGGCCGGTTGATTAATAGGGAGGCACTCGCTTTTTTGAATGTTTAGTTTGTAGCCCGAGATCGCACTGAAGGATTTCAAGACTGACATGATACGTGGGATACCCTACTAGCTAAGGGATCACATACATATAAAAGGAGGTTGTCAGCATACAACGAGACCCTGTGCTCCGTGCCCCACCTCTGGATCCCTTTCAAACCTTCTTCGGTCTTCAGCGCAATCGATAGGGGTTCAATGGCGATGGCGAACAGTAGCGGTGAGAGCGGACACCCCTAGTGTCTCCCCCGGGCAAGCGAGAAAAATTCTGAGCGTTCAGTATTGGTGCAGACTGCCGCCTGACGGGAAGAATAAAGTAGTTTTATCAAAGAAATTAAATTAGTTCCAAAACCAAAATGCCGTAAAGAGGAAAACAAATAAGCCCACTCCACCCTATCGAAGTCTTTTTCAGCATCAAGAGACACAACCATTTCTGGCTCAGTAAGAGATGACAAAGTGTGGATGATACTGAGAAGCCTCCGAATGTTTGTAAAGGAGTGCCTCCCTTTTATAAATCCAGTCTGGTCATTAATGTAATATTTTTGAATGATGCACCAGGTTAGAGTTCCTAGTACAATTTACAGCTTTTGTTCTGAGATTCTTTTTCATATCCAGGCAAACATCTTTTTTTTAACTTAAAGAGTAATTAAACACTCATTTTTAAGCTATTTCTGCCCACAGCATATTTTTGAAAGATGCAATACTGTCAACATTCTGGGAGGGGTCTTGGTGCTTGACATTTTCAACAGTTCCAGCCATGACGTACTGATATTTCATATTCATTTGCTGTCAAATGTCAATATTAATACCAGTATTGATGTGTTACATAACTGGACATAGTACAGGCATTTTAGCTAAAAAAGTGGGTCAACCTCCCACAAATTGCAACAGAAAAAAACTCAATGGATTTTGTGTCCTCAACATGTTCCAAGTAAGAGAAAAAAAAGTCCTAAGAAATCCCAGTTGGGGAAAGTATTTAAAAATACTGAAATCAGTGATGCCATAATTGGTTTGTATTATGTACCGTATGCCTGTCTGTCCTTCACATATCTCAAGAACCGTTGGCCAGATCACCTCCAAACTCGGGGAGTGTGCTAAGGGGGGCCCGACGGAGTTCACTGCTGAATTTCGTGAAATTCGGACACTCACATAGTCATAGCGCCACCTACTGGCAACACAAAAATCGGTTTATTTTGAGAACCGTTTGTCCAATCGACTTCAAACTTGGGGAGTGCGCTTTTGGGAACCTGGCAGAGTGTGTTGCCAAATTCTGGACACGTGGATAGTCATAGCACCACCTACTCCAACACAAAAAACGGTTTATCGCAAGAATCCTTCATCCGTTTGACTTCAAACTTGGCATGTGTGCTGCTGGGGACACGAGAAAGTGCAGAGTTGAAATAGCACTTCTATTACTTTTAAAATACCCATGACTGCCGAATTGGCACTAATTAACATACATGTTGGCACAGATGAACACAAACCTCAACATGTTAACTCTTAAGGAAAACTCAAATATTGCTGGTCATCATCAGTGTAAGTTGTCTGGCTCATATTCATCATCATCATCACATGCAGCTTGACTTGAATTTGCACATGCTAGTCCTTTGCAGTTGCGACATGCAACAGAGCACTCAATGTCATGCTTCTTGCATGTGCACCTCAGGCTGCTGCAGTCTGTCTTGCAGGTGCATCTGATGATCCGTAGGAGTTCCTGTGGAGCTGGTGGTAAGTCAGTTTGGACAGGGACAGGCCCTCCATCACTCTCTTTCCATCCCCATTCTTGTGGCAGGAGTTCATCCACGGTTCCCTTCCACTGCTGCACCTGGTAGTACACACAAATACTGTGGTACTTTGCTACTGCTGCTGATGTTGGTGGTGGCAGACTCTGTGGTTCTACATGAGTGCTATACTGCTATGAGCCACCTTCTCACAAAATCGCTTGTGTCGTAGTGTGTTGAGTCCCTCCCCAGGCTTCCCATTGTAGAGGCACAGCAAAGCATTCTCTCCTGCTGCTGTGGAAGCTGACTGTCTGTCAAACACTGTAGCTTGCTCACGGAAGTCACCGCTGGTTGTGAATTTGTGGAGCTCCTTTCCCTATGCCATACAGGCGGGAGGTAGTGTCACACCCAGCTATTGGATGGATGAAAAGGATGTGGGTGCACAGATTGGGACCCAGCTGCTGCTTGACAGCCTTGATGTTCCAGACACGTGGCTTCTTCATGCCCTTCTTTAGCTCAGGTTTGAAGAAGAGGTCATGTGACTTGAGGTTCTTGTGGTAGATGAGATGGAGGAGCAGATCTGTATCATCTCCAGTGAGCAGTGTTTGTTATGGCTTCAGACTCCACTGCTTTTTGCACTATGAGGAGATCAGCATCACTTGGGGCATGGTACGTCTGACAGTTATTTTTATGCCTCCGCCGGCGAAGCCAGGCCGAAGGCATTATGGATCCGGGTTGTCCGTCTGTACGTACGTACGTACGGCCGTCCGTACGGATGTCCGTCCGTACGGATGTTTGTTAACGCCATATCTGAGGAACGCCTTGACGGAATTTCATCAGATTCGCCTTAAACATTCACTTAGGCTCAAGGATGATCTGATTAGATTTTGGTGGTCAAAGGTCAAGGTCACTGTGACCTCTCGAACGCCATTTTCAAGCTTGTTAACGCGATATCTGAGGAACGCCTGGACGGAATTTCATCAGATTCGCCTTAAACATTCACTTAGGCTCAAGGATGATCTGATTAGATTTTGGTGGTCAAAGGTCAAAGGTCAAGGTCACTGTGACCTCTCGAACGCCATTTTCAAGCTTGTTAACACGATATCTGAGGAACGCCTGGACGGAATTTCATCAGATTCGCCTTAAACATTCACTTAGGCTCAAGGATGATCTGATTAGATTATGGTGGTCAAAGGTCAAGGTCACTGTGACCTCTCGAACACCATTTTCAAGCTTGTTAACGCGATATCTGAGGAACGCCTGGACGGAATTTCATCAGATTCGCCTTAAACATTCACTTAGGCTCAAGGATGATCTGATTAGATTTTGGTGGTCAAAGGTCAAAGGTCAAGGTCACTGTGACCTCTCGAACGCCATTTTCAAGCTTGTTAACGCGATATCTGAGGAACGCCTGGACGGAATTTCATCAGATTCGCCTTAAACATTCACTTAGGCTCAAGGATGATCTGATTAGATTTTGGTGGTCAAAGGTCAAAGGTCAAGGTCACTGTGACCTCTCCAACGCCATTTTCAAGCTTGTTAACGCGATATCTGAGGAACGCCTGGACGGAATTTCATCACATTCACCTTAAACATTCAATTAGGCTCAAGGATGATCGGATTAGATTTTGGTGGTCAAAGGTCAAAGGTCAAGGTCACTGTGACCTCTCAAACGCCATTTTCAAGCTTGTTAACGCGATATCTGAGGAACGCCTGGACGGAATTTCATCAGATTCGCCTTAAACATTCACTTAGGCTCAAGGATGAACTGATTCCATTTTGGTTATCAAAGGTCAAAGGTCAAGGTCACAGTGACCTAACAAATGCCATTTTCAAGCTCGGTAACGCCATATCTCAGTAACACCTTGACTAAATTTCTTCACATTTGGCTCAAATATCCAATTCTGCAAAGAAACGCCTTGATGCAATTTCTTCCAATTTGGCTCCAACATCCACTTGGACTCAAGAATGAACTAATGGCGGAGGCATAAGTCCGCGTTGCGGTCGTTCTAGTTCTGTAGGTGACCACTCAGCATGTTGATGAACTGCTGCTTGTTTGTGTTATTTGCAAGGAACTCAGATTTTCTGTCTAACAGGCATATCCTCATCCATGGTTACGGTTTGTCCAGTCCTCCCACCTGCTCGTCTGCGGTGTGTCATGTCTTTGGTGGATGTGCTCTGATAACCGTCAAACATGACAACTGCATCTCCATGCTGACTTGTGACATACTCACTGTACAGCTTGCAGATGTCCTTGTATGTGGATCCACGTGTCCATGGGATGCACTGAATAAGTGCTCCACCATCCAGCACATACTGAACATGGCCTGTGACTCCTTGAAGGTCAGGTGTGTGGAGCGCCCAGATGGCATCTGCTAGCGCTGGCTTCTGTGGCTGTCGAAGCAGCAGGGAAGTGTCAAACAGTGCTGGAGGATGACTACACAGCTCATACTTGAACACTGATGCCAGGTCTTGTGAAGCTTTTGCTGCAATAGTGAGTTGCTGGAAAAGTAGGTGAGGATCCACCTGCACTGCTTCACCATCAATCTTCACTGAGGATTTCGTACTCATGGTGATTGCCTGATCCCTCTTCTTGAATGTGTACTCAGCAGTAGTCTGTCCGTCCATGCTGGCCAAGATGGTGTTTCTGATGGCCTTTGCCTTACCAACATTCACAGAAGGGACCCCAGTTGACACACAACACAAGCTTGGATCTGAGCAGAAGGGGTTTCTTTCTTGGAGATGGTGTAGAACTGTGTGTCCTTCATGTCACGTGATTGTCTTGCATCTGTCATGTCATGGTTCTGCTCACCAGTGTTGTGGTCTCTCTTGCATGGACCACTCTGGTGGTCTCTGTGTAGCTCTTGCATGGTTGACTTCAGTGCAAGCTGGCATGGAGAGCAGCCATGTCAAACGTTGCAGCTCCGTCATCCCTTGCCCTCTCGTGAGGCCACCACTTGTTTTAAGACTTCTCATCAGCACCTGCTGAATGACAAGAACTATGGATAGGCCAGCCCATAGGAGATCACTTCATCTTGACCACATGCAATCCCTCTTCAAATCTCTGGTAAACATCTGGATTCATTCCATTCTCCCCCTGCTGGCAACGATCCCCCAATTGGTCAAATTGCACAAAATCTGAAACTGCACTTTCTTAGGTTCCCAGCAGCGCACCCACCAAGTTTGAAGTCAATCAAACGGTTCTTGAGATAAACCACTTTTTGTTGTTGCCATTAGGTGGCGCTATGACTATGCATGTCTCTGAAATTGGGCACCGTACTCCGTCAGGTTCCCAGCAGTGCACTCCCCAAGTTTGAAGTCAATCGGGCAAACGGTTCTCAAGAACTGCTTTTTGTGTTGCCAGTAGGTGGCGCTATAACCATGTGTACATCCGAACCGAATTCGGCACTGCACCCCGCCAGGTCCCCCTAAGCGCACTCCCTGAGTTTGAAGTCGATCGGACCAACGGTTTTCGAGATATGTGAAGGACAGACAAGCATACAGTACATACATACAGGCAAATTGTGGCATCACTGATTTCAGTATTTTTCAATACTTTCCCCAACTGGGATTTCTTAGGACTTTTTATATGTTATAATATACATATTTCTAAGAGTAGAACAGTTGAAAGAGTTTCTGTTGCAATTTGTGGGAGGTCATATCGTATAATGCCTGTACTAACAGTCATGTAATTCAGGTTACAGCTCAAAAAACATGTTTTAGTATCACTAACCAAATCGATATTGAAATTAATCATTAATAATGGAAATCGAATCGTGATTAATCGATTCGGAACCTTGTGAATCGGAATCAAACCGATTCTTGAAATGTGAACTAATACCCAGCCCTAGTCATGATATCCACTGAGGTGTACTGAGATGTCATGTGTACCTGTTCAACCAACAAAAGTATCTATCTGTATATTCGAATAGAAGACCAGGGGCCAAATGTATAATGTGTCAATTTGGGTGTAGAGCTTTTTTGGCCTTACACAGATTTCTACACATACATGCACAGAGTTTTATACATTTGGCCCCAAAAGTCATGGTTTATAGGGAAAGTCCCATAAAATCTAGCAAATGTATTTTGTAATCTAATATTAGAAAATACATTTGCCAGATTTGATATGATGGCTCATTTGAAATGCTGTAAATGGTACTGTATAAAATATTATGATGTAAATGAAATCAATGAATGAAATAGATAAACTTCATATGAGGTCTTAAATTAAGAAAGTCCAGTTTTCAGGATTTTCTAAGTGGTTTCCACGACCTTACCATGACCTGCCCCATCATAACACACCACCATGCAAATTTACAGCCCACCAACGGAGGTGGTTTCCAGACTTTCCAAGTAGTTTCCAGTAATAATAATAATAATTCCCAAATCCGTGGCGGGCCAAAACAAACAGAGCGGGCCAAGTTTGGCCCGCGGGCCCCAAATTGGTCAGCACTGATCTAGTCACATTTGGCGCTTGCCGACTGTTAATTTGGTGCCCTGGGGCGGCTGGGGCGGCTTTAGCTCTGGAGGTAGAGCAGGTCGGCCAATGACGCAAGGGTTGGCGGTTCGATCCCCGCTCCCTCCCAGCTGCTGTCGTTGTGTCCTTGGGCAAGACACTTAACCCTCCTTGCTCCCGATGGTGTGTAGGCACCCTGCGTGGCAGCCTGCCGCCATCGGTGTATGAATGGGTGAATGTAGACTACCTACTGATTGTAAAGCGCTTTGGATAAAAGCGCTATATAAATGCAGGCCATTTACCTAATGAAAAAGCTGAGGGGAAAGATTGGTTTCCTCTAATGGCTCATTTCCACCACATTTTACAGCCCTGCACAGCTCGTCACCACTCGGCTCTATTTGTTTCGACCCGATGGATGTTTTGTTTCCACCGCTGCTGATCTGCCCCCGCCCACCCCCGCCCACAACTGGTCATCATAGCGACCGCATATCTGTCTTCCGCCTATAGCCGAAGTATGCTATAACATAACGTTAAAATTAAATCCATACACAGAACTTTTAAACTGTTTATGAAATACTGGTGCCTCTAAATGACCTACAGTTTACATGGGCAAATGTGACAATCGGCCGGGAGAATGGATATCACTTTGTTGTTAGTCAAACTCGCATGCGCTGCGCGAGGGACGGGGGTTGCGCTACAGAGTGAGTGCGGCCTAGCTGAGCCGACGCGGCACTCAACTACAAGGGCTTCCTGAGCAGCAGACTTTTTCTCTCTCAAAACAATTGAAACCCGCCGCCATGTTAAAGCTGAGTAAGGTGATCGATTTTATTTCACCAACAACACAAAAGACTGATGGAAATAACATAACAGAAGAGAAGGTAAGCCCCACTAAACTGGTATGCAGCATTGCATTGACAGTCATTAGATAGAGTAAACACGATTCTGTCTGACCAATCAGTCGTCTACAATGTTTTCACGTCACCGTATGAACCCGGGTTCACAGCGCTAGAACCTCAACAGAGCAGGGACCAAAAGCAGCACGACTCAACCCCGACTCAACCCGGGCTGTCCACGTTTTTGATTGGTGGAATGAGACAAAAAAGCGAGACGAGCTGGGCGGGGCCGCGTTGATACCAGTGGTGGAAATGGGCCATAAGTCTTGTTTTTCTTGCCTTAGTAGAAAGACCATTGCGCAATCTCTAATAATGTCTGTCTTTGATGATGGTGATGTACTTACTATACATGCATGCTTCCCCTCTAACGCTGAAGCCTCTTGATGCAGTATTCCACAGTGCTCTGTGGTTTATTACTGCCGATGGGTTTCACACTCATTTTATTTTATACGAAAAAGTGGGTTGGCCTTCGCTTGCAGTTCGAAGAGATCAACATTGTCTTTTGTTTATTTATAAGGACTTGTGTGGCAAGCCTCCATTGTATTTTTCTTCACTTTTCTATTTCAGTGTTACAGGATTTCAGCCACACATTGGATTGGTCATCCCACATATATAATAAGTGAGTCAGGAAAGACCACTTTCACCTTTTTTGCTCCTGATAGATGGAACAAGCTTCAGGACTCTCTCAAACTGGACCGACTGGTCTCAATAGAGATGTTAATAGCGCTACTCGAGGATGCATTATATAGGGATTGCACCTACTTTACATAGCCCTCTTATTTGTTGGCATCTTTGATTTTCACGTGATTTATTGTTTATATGTACTGCAAATTTTTAATTGTAATTGTTTATGTTGTAATCAGGGTGTCCTTGAAAAAGAGTGCTGGCTTTCAATGGTCTTCCCTAGATAAATAAAGGTTAAATGAAAAAAAGATAGGGGGGTAAGCAGCATTTTTAGGTATACAACCAAGGGATTTCATCCGCCATTCTTTTTTTATAGACATTTTATTAAAAGCCTTATAAAATAGTTTTACTTTATCAAATCAAGCTTAGATTCAGCTATATTTAGAATCAGGAGAGACCATAGAACATTTAACTCGGACCAAAATAAGATTTTTATTTGAATTTATTTTAGTTTTAATGTTGGGGCGGCTTTAGCTCAGGAGGTAGAGCGGGTCGGCCAATGACGCAAGGGTTGGCGGTTCGATCCCCGCTCCCTCCCAGCTGCTGTCGTTGTGTCCTTGGGCAAGACACTTAACCCTCCTTGCTCCCGATGGTGTGTAGGCACCCTGCGTGGTAGCCTGCCGCCATTGGTGTATGAATGGGTGAATGTAGACTATCTACTGATTGTAAAGCGCTTTGGATAAAAGCGCTATATAAATGCAGGCCATTTACCATTTAATGTTAAGTGTGTGTTTGTGTGTGTGTGTTAGGAGCGGGCAGGGGTGAAGATGATGATGATCCAGGACGGTCCGATGCCGACTGGAGCCGACAAACCCCTCCGCATTTCTGGAGACCCTTACAAAGTGCAGGTACACACCACACACACACCACACAACAACATCATCATCATCATCATCATAACCCACGTCTTGGAAACCTATTGTATTTCCTATGTTTATTATTCTTTTTCTTATTATTTTCCTTCTTCCGTAAAACTGTATACACGTCAGAAACCCTAAGGCCCACAGTAACCAAACTTTGCACTCATCCAATAGGGGACAAAAATTGAAAGTTTTTTATTCAAACGACACCAAACTTCAGCATCTGCATCGTTAGACTGTCCTACACAACATTTTCAGACAGTTTTTGTTTGAGCCCACAGCGCATCAAAATGTTTGACTGTAAACGGTACTGTAAACAACTACTGCAAATTCTCGCTAAATAAAGCTCTAAATTTAATTTTTTTTTATAAAGTTTTGCTGTCACAGTAGTGTGTAAAATATTTTTTTTATCTCACAAACTGAATTTTTGACTTCTGCCCTCATCTAAATAGCTTAAAGAGCATTGATGCCTTCGCCATCCTGGGGAACGTTGGGACATGCCCTCGCCATCCTGGGAAAACACACACACTTATGATGTCATAAGTGATGTCATCAGTGATGTCACTTGAACAATTGTGCATTGTGACATCACTGATGATGTCATCATTGATGGTGTCATCAGTGATGTCATCAGTGTTGTGCCATTACTGATGATGTCATCAATGCCCAGAGATGGGGACTTGGCCTTGAGACTTGGGCGTGAGTCGCACTTAACACGTTCAGTGCCAGCGACGCCATATGGCGTCATTAGAAATTTACCGTACAGTGCCAGCGACGCCAAATGGCGTCATAACTCCAAATTGTTTTTTTGACGGGGGGGTGTCGATCTAAGCTTCTTACGTCGCCTCTAACAATATTGTAGCTATTGGAGGTCGATAACCTATTTTACAAACCCATTAGGTGGCGACAGCACTCTCCTGATCAGAGAAAAAGGAGCCAAACACACAGAAATAGTCACTGTGGAAAATGAGGAAATCGCATCGCATCCGTCCGTATGCATCGACGTGCCTCCATAAACGAGCACAACGCCAGCTGTGCCCCCAGCAGCAGCATCCACTGTCACAACTGAGCACTTCCATGTACGCTGCAACAGCACATTCACATAATCAGCATTATTATTCCGAACTGGAAGCATGCCAGCCCGTGACAAACACACGCGGAACCAAAAAGCTGAATGTCGCGCACCATTCACTGTGTGTGCGCAGCAAACTCAGCAGAGACTGAGAGCCACCAGACACATAAGACACACCCAGGAGGCGTGTGCAGTTGAGGGGGGGGGGGGGGGGGGGGGGAGCACGGAGAGCAGCAGAGCAGCATACACTTCACCCAGACAGACCCAGACATCAGAAAATTAGCTTCAGAGTCAGAGATGTGCTTGAAATGTTTAATTTCACAAAAGGCTCATTATCTCAGCTCGTAGAAAAAAAGGTATATTTTTCGTTCAATCAAGCTATCTTCTCCGGCTCATAACTAAAGAACGGAAAATGGGATCAATAAACTTTTTTTTGCAGGTGATAGAAGAGAGTCTCATCGTTATTTGTGCGTGTTCAGTGTTTACATAGTAATTATTAAAAAAATTATATGACTGTTTTAAAATGCATTGCGGCCTATGTGGCACAGCAAGCAACCTTTTGCCCAAGGGCCGTGGCACTGAAAGTGTTAAGTCACGCACACAGTGTGTGTCAAGTCTCACAGAGACACAGAGACTTGACTTGAGACTTGTCCTCAAGTCTAAGTCAAGTCTCGAAACCTATTAACATTAAGGAAAGGTCTGCTAATAATAATGTCAACTAATCAATACTGATCCTGTATACCAGTGGTGCCCAATTTGGGGCAGTTGCCCGACGTGCCCGATTATGCAGTCCGCGCCTGAATGGAGATGTCGGGACTCTTCTATCTACAATTAACGTTAATTTTGTGCAGCTGGTATTCTCTCTCCCCGACTCTATCACACGGGTGTGAGGCATTGCTATCTGAGGATTGATTGCTTCTGATTGGTTGGCTGAATCACCTGGTTGGGGGGTGAGCTCTGATATTTGATCCCTCCCCAGTCACTGGCTTTACACCAGCTCAGCAAGATGGAGAGATCATCATCACGGCAGTGGCACAATGACAAAAGAAAGTTTAGGGCGGAGTGGCAAGACGAGTATTTTTTTACCAAAGTAAATTCAACAGCGGTTTGTCTCATTTGCAGACAGAGAGTGGCTGTTTTGAAAGAGTACAATATACGTCGCCACTACGAAACTGATTTTCAAAGTACCTTGAGGATTTTTCAAGTTGTGAATTAAGTCAAATTTCTCTTTTTATTTTATTTATTTAACCTTTATTTAGACAGGCGAGTCATTAAGAACAAATTCTTATTTACACTGACGGCCTGTGGGGTAAGGGAGAGGGGCTGCAAAAAAAGTCATGTTAAGGATAAAAAGGATAAAAACAGTGCATTATAAAACAGGGTATAAAACATAACAGCAATCACATAGGATAGAGCCAAAACTCAACATAACACAACACAGCACAACGTAGAACCAACACAACACAGTACAACGTAGCACAACACAACAAGACAAAACAATACAGGATAAACCAAACAAAACACAGCATGATGGGGGAAGGGGGTAGATGGAGGGAGGGGTAGAGAGGGAGGGAGGGGGGATGGGAAGAAGGGAGGAGGGAGGGAGGAAAGGAGAAGGGGAAAGAGGGTAAAGGGAGGGGGGAGGGAAGAAGGGAGGGGGAGGGGAGGAAAAGGGGAAGGGGGTAGAGGGAGGGGGGATGGGAAGGAGGGGGGAGGGAGGAAAGGAGAAGGGAAAGGGGGTAGAGGGAGGGAAGGGGTAAAGAGGGAGGGGGAGATGGGAAGAAGGGGGGGTAGGAGAAGGGGGAGGGGGTAGAGAGGGAAAGGGGGGGTAGTAAAGGGAGAAGGGGGAGGGGGAGTACTATGAGGGGGGGAAGCAGACACAGCGGTCAACAAAGAGCTGTTGGAGTTGCTGTTTGAAAATGGAAAGTGATGTCAGGGTTGCAAGTTTGAGGGTGCTCTGAAGAATATTCCGGTCGTATGCTGCTGCAAAACGGAAGGAGGTGCGGCCGAAGACAGTTCTATAAGCGGTTGAGCTGGGGATAGAAAGTTTGATGTACCCGCTTGATCTTGTACTATAGGTGTTTGTTGCTATGTGGAGGAGAGATGAGAGGTAATGTGGTGTCTTGCCTAGTATGGACTTAAAAATAAAGTGGTGCCAATGGAGGGATCGTCGGGTTTTAAGGGAGGGCCAGTCTACCAGATTGTAGAGGTCACAGTGGTGAGTCTGGAAGGGTGCATTGGTGGCGAAACGGATAGCTGAATGGTGAAGCGTGTCTAATTTTTTGAGGGCTGATGCTGAGGCTGTTCTATAAATGATATCGCCGTAATCTAAAATCGGAAGAATTGTCAACTTGACGAGGGTGTGTTTGGCCGGATGAGTGAAGGAAGATTTATTGCGGAAGAGGAAAGCTAATCTTGCTTTGATTTTAGTCTGAAGGTTATTGATGTGTGTATTGAAGGAAAGGGATGAGTCCAGCCAGATACCCAGGTATTTGTATGAATCCACAAATTCCAGGGCCACGCCCTCAGGTGTGCCATCGGCACAGATGATCTTGGGGGGTCTGGGGGCATCCTTAATTCGGGAGAAGAGCATACACTTTGTCTTTTTTGTGTTAAGGCGGAGATGGAGATTGAGAAAAGATTTCTCTACGTCCGTGAGGCTCTGTTGGAGAGTGGTTGCTGCAGATTGGAGGGAGGGGCCAACTGAATACAGGATGGTATCATCGGCGTAGAGGTGGATACGGGAGTTGCCCGCTGCTTTAGCAACATCATTAATATATATGGAAAATAAGATAGGGCCCAGGATAGAGCCCTGTGGCACACCTTTGAAAACAGCAAGAGGATCAGATATGATGTTCCCAGTTTTCACCTGCTGGATACGGTTAGCGAGATAGCTCGCGAACCAATCACAGCAGGAGGGGGACAAGCCGATGCTGGAGAGTCTACGCAGCAGGGTATTGTGTTCGACAGAGTCGAAGGCTTTAGCCAGGTCGATAAAAGTGGCTAAGCAGACCTGCTTGCTGGCCAAAGCTGAGGTGACATCATCGAGGACCTTCATGGTGGCGGTCAGACATCAATGACCGGATCGAAAACCAGATTGTAGGTCTGAAAGGATATGGTTGGATGTAAGGAAGTGGTGGTCTCTCTTGATTACAAAGGTGGAAAATACAACTGTTTTTAACTGGGTGTTTACTGATTAAATGTTTAATCTCCACACAAATGCAGATGTTTTTTTAAATATATATAACCAATTGCAAATTATTACAATTACCAAACAGATAAAAAGTAGATTATTATATTGAAATGTTATTTTACATTTAGAATGTTAATTTTCTATAAAACACAATACATTTTAATGTAATTCCACAACGTTTATTTTTGGCCCTCGGCCCTCCACCCAGATTGAGCTTTGGCCCTTCATGGGAAAGAATTTGGGCACCCCTGCTGTATACTAATAGTGTGGATAATACAGTAGCCGACATGCTTTGAATCCCTTAGTTTGAGCTATGCAGTGTTCTAAGCAGACTGGATGGCAATGAGCAGATGATAGAACACTCATCCATAAGAGACTTGAGACTTGACTTGGACTTGTGACCAAAGACTTGAGACTTGACTTGTACTATAGCTAAAAGACTTGAGACTTGACTTGGACTCTAGCTTAGACTTGAGACTTGGCTTGGACTTCCAAAAAATGACGTGAGCATCTCTGTCAGTGCCCGGCCACGACCTATTGCAGCAGCAGCTATGATTATCTAATAATTCCAACTTTGCATCACTGATGACATCACTCACTGATGACATCACTTGTTATAGACAAAAACAATGTACCCATGGGGGGGGGGGCATGTCACCAATGCCATCACTGACATCATCATCGAGTGCTTTAGTGACATCACTGATGATGACATCGTTGAGTGATGTAATTACTATCTATATATCTATGTATCTATTAGGGATGGGCATTTCTAGCAAAAACACTAGTCGAAATTCGCTGGGCCAAACTTGACTTTTCATCTAAATTCGCCCACCCCTAAAAAAAGAAAAAAGCAAGTCACATTTTACATGGTCTTCCCTGATTCTAAGTATAGTTGAATCGCTTGGTTTGACCAAGTAAAACAATTTTTATAAGCATTTTATGCAACGTCTATGGAAAAATGAATGGCGGATGAAATCCCATGGACAGGAAGAGGGGGTGAATGGCTCTATTGAGTCACAGACCCAGTCCCAGATTACGTTAGCCACGTTAGCTTAGCTACCCGAACAAAGCCGAGATGGCCCATGGAACAGTAGACAGAATATCAGCTTTTCGTCATGCAGTAATGAGCCTTGAAACCTTTCTCCTTGTGGCTGAGTGTTGGTGTAATGTAGGTAGAGACCATTTCTAATACGTTTCAACCGTTTCTATCAAGGAGCTGCTGGGTGCTCCTGTCGCTAATGCTCCTAGCCTGAGTGAGTGCACACTGCGCATCCAGCAGCCAGATACGGCAACGTAGGCTCAGGTGTGGCTGAGTGTTGCTGTAATATAGACATGTTAAGACCATTTCTACTATACTTCTAGCGTTTCTAGAGCTTCTGGGTGCTGCTACTGTTAGCTGGCTGAGCCCAGAACCGTTCTGCTGCTCCAGTGCGCAGCTCTGGTGCAGCTCCTACGCTACGGCAACATCACATGGTCAAACATGTCATTCTTAAAGAGACAGGCACCGTTAAAAAATTAAAAATAATAAATACTATTTTCGACTTTCAATAATAAAAGTTGATCTTGATAATAAAAACGAAAGGGGGGGGGGGGTGAAGTGAGACACGCCCACCCCAACATACTACAGCCGGACTATACGTCTCGACAGATTGTTTCTGAATGTGGCCTAACTCACCCTTGTCCTCTTCTCCCTACTTATACGCCCACCACTTATATAGCCTCAGCAAGGAAGGCTTTATTACATCACTGATGCCATCATAATTGCTCGAGTGACATTCCTGACATCACAATTGCTTGAGTGACATCACTGATGACTCACTTCCAGTTGAGTGACATCACTTCCGTCACAAATCGTGACTGACAGACAAACACCGTCCACCCACTTAGCCAGTTTTCATATTATTAGACTAGTGGACCGTGAGAGTTGGTAATGATTAACACATTCACTGCCAACAGTTTTTCCAATACTGTAGGTAGCTTCTGCCAAGGTTTTTTTTGAGGATTCTGGCTCATCTTTCAAGAGCCGAGGATTATTTTCTGCTAGGACTTTGTGAACACAAAATATCTCAAAAGAACTAATAGAATGTGTGCTTTCTCTGTCTAAAAGAGTTAGTTTTTATCATGTTCTGTTATGTAGGCATTAGCAGTTGAATACAGCATGGTTTCAGCGTCTGAGAAGGAAAGCTGAGAAAAATGCATTTTTGTGAAATTCGATAGAACAGGCAGAACAGTCACTTGACTCTCTGAAATCTCCCCTCCCCTCTCCTCCTCTCCTCTAGGCAGCGAGGGAGTTGGTGTTGGAGGTGATTAGGGAGAAGGAGGGTGATTTCCGGTCAGGACGGAACGACTTCACCGCCAGACTGGGAGGAACCAGCTTGGACGTACGACACACACATACACAACACAAGGACGTAATCTTATAGAGTAGCGCAGGGATGAGGTTTTTTTGTACGCCAACTCAGCTAGTCATGCTTGGTTCCCAAGTCTAAAAGTCAATGAGATTTTTGCATGGAGATTTGAGTTGAAATGCTTGAAATAAGGTCTGTTAGTCTAGATGGAGAAATGGGTCCACGGCGCATGAAGTGGATTTTTTTTAACACATTTTCCCATATAATTTTGCCCCAAGGACTTCATTAAAATGGTTATTGTTATGATTCAAGCACATCTTGACCCTATTTCTTGACAAAAATAACAAAAAAGCAGAAAATTCTTGTGGGCCAAAACCCCAAATTTCACTTATCAGTACCACTCAAGTAGGCTAATTCAAATGTGAAAAGCTGTCCATATTTTGGTACGATGGAATAATGTGTTAATTTGTCTCTCTATGTTGTTTACTTCAAAAATTATGCTGTTTTCAAATTTTCTTTTTCTTTTTCGGGTTCGCCATATGTGTAATAAAGGGTTAAAAATTAACCCCATGGGGGTTTATTTCAGCCTATTACCTGGCAGAATCTTAAAATAGACACTTCAACGATTAAGAAAAAATAGGTGGCTGAAAAAAATCCACCCTATGCGTGTGGACCTACTCAACACCAGGCGCAAAATACACTGGCTTACCCTGGTTTACAAATCACTCCTAGGCCTCACTCCCCCCTATCTTACACACCTATTGGAACACTCAACTCCCACTTACAGCACCCGCACTGCATCTCACATTCTTCTGAAGGTCCCCAAAGCTCACACATCTCTGGGTCGCTCCTCCTTCCAGTTTGCTGCAGCCGATGACTGGAACAAATTACAAAAAACCCTGAAAATGGAGAGCTTTGTCTCCATCCGTTCCTTCAATCACTTAATTACCAACACTATGGCACACACTTGTCGTTGCTCCTCATGATGCTGTCCATGTTGCCCCTTTTCTCTGATTCCCTTGTTCTTGTACTCACTGTTGGCTACTGTGTAACTTTTATGCTTTTATTTTCCCCCCCAACCCCTTTCCCCTCAGGAGGTTTTTTTTTCCTCCCACCAGGCCGTTATTGAAAATAAGAATTTGTTCTTAATTAACTTGCCTGTTTAAATAAAGGTTGATGAACACTGTGGAGTCCTTCCGCTTCCTGGGGACCATCATCAGCCAGGACCTAAAATGGGAGCTGAACATCAGAGCTCTCACCAAGAAGGCACAGCAGAGGATATACTTTGTGCGGCAGCTGAAGAAATTCAAAGTGCCAAAGGCCACGATAGTGCACTTCTACACCTCCATCGTTGAGTCCATCCTCACCTCCTCCATCACCGTCTGGTATGCTGCTGCCACTCTCAAGGACACTAACAGACTTCAGCGCATCATCCGCTGTGCTGAGAAGATAATCTGAGGCAACTGCTATCCCTCCAGGACCTGCATGCAGCCAGGACACTGAAGCGGTCTTGCAAGATCATGGCCGACCACTCCCACCCTGACCACAAACTCTTCAAGACACTCCCTCATGGCAAGAGACTGAGGTCTGCCAAGACCAGAACCACTCGCCACAAGAACAGCTTCTTCCCAACCGCCATCAGCCTCACCAACAAGACCCGGAAACCCCTCCCACCAAGGACCTCACCAGCATCCCCCACAAACCCCACTACCTCCTCCTGAACTCAGCTGAACCCCCCCCCCCATATATCAAACTGTAACTCGCCTATTTAACTGTAAATTTGACTGTAAATTTAATGTAAATTAAATGTAAACTCATCTAACTCGAACTGTAAATTCATGTAAATTCACTGCCTATTTAACGCCTATTTAACTCGGACTGTAAATCTCATGTAAATTCATATTTAATATCCACGGAACACTTCTCCACTCATGTACATATTGTATATATATACTGTATATATACAGTACTTGATTTGATTGCACTTGCAACGTTGTCTTTAGTTATCTTTCCTTCTTCTTTATCTCTGTATATTGACCTGACTGCTACACTAAGACAAATTCCTCGTATGTAACTTGCATACTGTGGCAATAAAAGTGATTCTGATTCTGATAAAGTGAAAATCGATTTGACAATTTTCAGTTTTTTTTTACATCGTCCTAACTACTGTAATTAATTCGAATTACGATTCAAAATCGATTTATCGTGCAGCCTTAGGTGACAGTCACATTTTTCAGCCCAAAATATGAGGATTGCTGAGTGGTTTCATGTGTGTGTTTGTGTGTGTCTTTTTGTGGTATTCTCTTTGTAATCATGAGTCCAAAATGTAAAATTTGAATTTTTTTAACCTCCACCACACAATTCTCAGATTAAAGTCAGAACTCTGAGGGAAAAAGTCAGCATACCGTTACATGTGACATCATTGATGATGCCACTGTATGATATTACCGATGTTGTACTGAACTTTGAAGGGGTGGGGCCCCTAGATTTTTGTGACGTCAAGGTGGCCAATAAAGGTTGGGATCCCAAAGAGGCCATAGCTAGTGATAGGAAGATTGTTAGGGGTCGGGGTTCGTGGGGTGGCTACAGAGAGTGACTATGGGATGTGTGGTGGGATTGGTTGTGGGGGTCAAGGAAGGAGAGCGGGGCTGAGAAAAAGGGGCTAGGGATAAGTTTTTTTCTGAATTTTTCTCGCCAATTGTATTTGGTCAATTTCCCTCTGCTGAGGCGTAGACTAGCATCATACTTCCTCCGACACTTTTTCACCTGACAGCGGAGGGCTTCACCAGCAGGACGTAGACCGTGGGAGGATCATGCTATTCCCACCAGTTCCCTTCCACCCCAAACAGGCTCCCCGGCCGACCAGAGGAGGCGCTAGTGCAGTGTATGGATGCTCGACCAAGCCGGGGGTAACGGGGGCACGAACCAGCAACCCTTGTGTTGGTAAGGAGGGAAATCTACTGCTACACTACCCGGAAGCCTTAGATAATAATGTTGTAGGGATTTGAGGGGTGGGTTGGGGGGATTTCTAGGGGCATGTGGGAGGGGGGCGTGATCAGTAAGGGGGTGGGCCTAGAGACAATGGGCAGTAGCTCGGATAGGAAAGTCGTACAGAAACGGGGTTTGATGGGTGGGTAGAGGGAGTGGATAGGGGGCTCTAGGTGGTGGGAAGGCCCGTGGTGAGGGAGGTGGGTGAGGTTAGGGGAAAAGGGCTTTAGCTAGGGATAGGAAGGTCATAGAGAGTTGGGGTTGGAGCGGTGCGTAGGGGGAGTGATTGGGGGGGATGTGGGTGGAGCATTTTTCGCATTGAAAATAATTAGCCGTGGTGTTCCCTGAAGTGCCATAAGGCTCAATGGCCACTTTTGGCTTCAAGGCTCTTCACAGACATGGATGTAGACTGCTGACTTGTTGGCGGAGGCATACAGTCACGATGCGGTATTGCTAGTTTCATGTCCGGACCTGATTCAACTGACATAGTCCTGAGTTCATGTCTGGAAGTGGCTTTGGTCACCTGGGGCCGGTTGCACCAAGTGGTCTTAACTATGCCTGGTCGTAACTCCTACGTCGGTCTTAGTTAAGACCAGTCTTTAGAGTGGATTTACGCCTGTTGCACCAACACGGCTTACGTCTGGTCTTAACTACGCGGGTCGTAGCAATGCGCGTCCATGTGAATTGCCAGGGAATGCACCCTGATTGGATGATGTTGCAAAAAATGTGCCTCGCGACCTGCTTGGAGCGCACTGTGCCACTACGCTCTCTCAGCCACTACTGTAAGTGCATCACTACACTACACTCCTCCCACCCTCCCTCGCTCTGGGGGAAAAAGGGCGGCGATTGAGCCAGACAGACAGTCTGAATGAAATTGAATGTAACGTTCCCAATTCTATGTATTAAATTCTAAAAAATTAACGGCAACATTTGGGAAGGCTAAGCCACACAACTAGTTAGTTATAATCTAACATCGTGCTTTCAAAGACGGAGAACTGGCTGTGTTACGACGATGACAGTAAGGACTCAAAAAGGTCTCCGCGGAGACAGGCAGGCTCTACGCCTCCTCCTCACCAGTCATAAGAGTTACGCCTGGTAGTGAAAAGAAGGCTTAAGCCGTCTTGGTGCAACCGGCGTAGCTGTTAGGTCGTAAAGTTACGACCAACTTAGCTTAACACATTGACTGCCAGCCGTTTTTTTTTGCTGTAGGTAGCTTCTGCCAAGCCGTTTTTTGAGGATTCTGGCTCATTTTACAAGAGCCGAGGATTCTTTTCTGCTTGGAGTTTGTGAACATACAATATCTCAAAAGTACTAATAGAATGTGTACTTTCTCTGTCTAAAAGAGTTAGTTTGTAGAGTTAGTAGTTATGTAAGCATTAGCAATTGAATACAGCATGGTTTTAGCGTCAGAAAAAATATTCAGAGATAAACGGCTTTTTGTGAAATTCGATAGAACAGTCACTTTAACCATTCATTTTTGGCATCAGTAAGACCTAAACAATAGTTTTGAACAGTAATTTCCTCCATAACAGCAGGAAACTCCCCTCTGCTCAACTCCTCCCTCCGTGGGCGTTCTTCTTGGCTGCAGCGCCGTGTAACAAGCACTTTCCTACCTGTGCAAATTCACTTTCTCATACTCTCGACCTCTCAAATAAATTTCTGAATAGAAATTAAATTACTCTAAATTAGAGCGAAAAAGAAACAAAAAAGAATGGGTTGAAAATCCCATTCTAAAAGCCTTTTATGGCTGTTTCCAATTTGGTGCTATTTTGCAAGGCAAAGAGGCCTGCTGCTTGTCACCAGCCTCACTGCCCCGCTGCCGCTGTGCCTGGCTGTGCCTGTCTGCGTGGCCACTCCCCGAGGAAGCCCGGCTGGACTCGCCCGCCTCCCGGAGCCCTGGCCGAGAGCTCCGATGAAGCCCCTGCGACTCTGGTCATATTTACGCTGCGTGCCTCAAAGTGTGCTCCATCCGCAATCCACCATGCAAGTTTGCAATCCCGCACCGCCAGCAATCAACGCGAAAACGAAAGCGCCTCCGCCAATCCATTTTCATGAGAATGGAAATGGATCACACTGCTTTTTGCTTGCCTTCCTACTTCCTTGTCGCCACTTAGTGGGTCGGTGGAATGGGTTGTACACGTTGTACACGTCCAATACTTATATAAGATATGTAAAAGGGTTAGATGCACAACCCACCGTCAAAAAAAAAAAATCGATGCCAAGGACGTGTTTACACGTTGTTGGCAGTCAACAGCTGGATTCTGAAAACGTGTTTACACGTTGTTGGCAGTGAATGTGTTAAGACCAGTGTAAGACCAGTTGGTGCAACTGGCCCCTGGTCATCCAGTTCTGTGTGCCTAAGGTCGCTTTCACATATAAGCTGGTGGACTCGATGCGATTCGGCGGGATGAAGTTGCAACATTGTTGCGATTTTCATTTGGTCTGGTTCTCTTTCACACAACAATTTGTCACAAGCACCAAACTTTCTGAACAATGTCACATGGTCGAAACTGTCACTCGTCTATTGGACAGAATAGAGAAGGGAAATATCTCCTCTCTTCAGCAGGCTTCTTGCCTGGCTGAGGGCCGACTGAACAACACAAGTGAATCCGCAACACACAAACCATGGAGCAACACCACCTGCAATATTGGGATTTCTGGTTTTTCTTTGGTGTTACTATCAAATAAATATTTGCCAAGAATGTGCCCAATATGAGCAGCAGATGAGGCAGAAAGCTGTTGAACATTTCATTCTGCAGATGAGACGAGCCTACGTACCGAAGGAGAAAGCTTTTGAGAAACGATGTGTTGTTGTTATGACGACGTACGTCACGCGGTGCGCAGGTACTGTAGTACACGTGTTTTTTTCTTAGTTTGTTTTGCTCCCTTCTAAAATCTTCTACTCATGATGCACTGCATGAGTGCATCAAATGCACTGGCACTCTTGTGTTTAGTCCGGTTCGCTTTCACACCACCCCAAACGAAGCGCACTATCCGAGGAAACGAACTCTGCCGCGTTTAAAGCGGACCAAACCGCTTATATGTGAAAGCGACCTAAGACATGTTTTAAGTTAACGGATTAATTTCATCTGGCTTCATTAATTGATGTAATTGTGTATCATCTGCATAACAATGATCATTTATTTTTTTCCTAATAATAATGACCTAAAGGAAGCATATAAGATGAATAAGATTTGTCCAAACACAGAAACTGGTGGAACTCTGTGGCTAACTTTTGCATGCGTGTAGGATTCATCGTTAAAGTGCACGAACTGAAATCGATCTGATTAATGTGAACTGCAGTCCCTTTAACTCATTCATGGCCAGTTTAGGACTGCCAATATTTAGCACAGGCCAAAGATTTTCATAATTGTTGGTCATTTTTCAAGACCCACAGTAAATTATCTATTAGCACCAAAGTGATTTGCAATACCTCAAAATGAAGATGTACGTCTCTGGGTTCACCAGGGAAAAAAAAGTGAGCTTTTAGCATGTTCTGTACTCTACTTATAGCCATTTATATACACCCTGTTTTCACCAAAAAGGTCTCTCTGAGAAGAGAAATAGCAGAAAATGGCATTTTTGTAAAAGACACAATCTCAGGCAGAACTCTCTCTCAATTCTTTTATTTTGAACTGTATTGACATCAGACATGTATATATTATTCGTTATGACACAAATGACAAAAAAAAAATATATATACAGTATATATATATATATACATGAAGTGCTTTTTTTACATTCAACAATACAGTTTACTCAGTGTGAGGGAGTGTGATCATAGAATAGAATGCAGAGATCAGTGTAGTCTCACACACACACACACACACACACACACACACTCCTTACCGCGAGATCATCCGGGTCCTGTCGCATTGGAGTCCAGTCTTCCTCGCCCTCGACAGGAAAGTGGCCGTGCTGCTTGGCTCTGTGTGAAAGCCATTTCTGTGGCAAGGCTGCTGTTCTCCTGCTCACAAAGTTGTGACTCCGTCTCGTCTCTTTCGGGCTGGGACACAGGAACGGGGTCCAGGGACCAGGATCGATCATGTTGGTCACGGGTTTGACTACCGCGAACAACTGATCGATGTCCGCTGCCCTGCAGCAAGCCGACCAGCTCGTGCAGCACGCCAAGGGGCGTTTCAATGGCGTTTCTCCTCCCTGCACAAGGAAGCGCGTTTCTCTGTTTTCTGTTTTTCCTCCTGCTCATTTCAAAACAACAGCTGCGGTATGTGTTTGATCGCGTGTTGTCGGCTTTGTTTTTGAGGCTAGGGACCTGATAACATGTCACAGGCTGGGGAAGTCTTTGAACTACGCGCTGCACTAATAAAAACAAAAACACGTCAAACACGTCATTGGCCGTGAGGGCTATTCCTGATAACACGTCAAAGACGTCTTTGGCCATGAATGAGTGTGGTGAAGGAAAGAAAATTTGAATTTACATTTTGGGCTCATGATTAGTACGGCCCCAGCTTTTAACACACACCGTTTGCCTATTTACACACTGTTTAAATGTGCCTATAAGAAAAGCGGCATCTCTCTCTCTCTCTCAGGTTCCAGTTCCCAGGTTTGCTGTTGGCATTGTGATTGGCAGGAATGGAGAGATGATTAAGAAAATCCAGAACGACGCCGGGGTCCGAATCCAATTTAAAGCAGGTTTGTTCACATTAAAGGTACTAATTAGCAATATGCAATAATTGTGATTTTGAGTGATTTATGAGACCTTCCCTGACTTCTTCCTTAGCCTATAACAGCCTGTGGGCTGACGTCTATGTGAAGGATGTGAGTCGGCAGACAGACACAGGCATCCGAGCTCGCCTCTTTTGTACAGCGCTCGAGCAGTAAACCGAGAAGAACATCCAACAGGCTGCAGCACGAGCTAACGGGGGGGGGGGGTACTAGAGTCAACATCAGCCGTGCTTTCGATTCACAAGGGAACTTTTTACCTTGTTTTAGCTTGTTAGCTTGTTGTTTGAGCTTTTTACCATTAAACTATCTGCAGAAGAAAATGACTGACAAATATTTTGTGATATTGTGGTTTTAGCAGGCTAATGTTAGATCATGTTAGGTTGCTTGCTAACGCAGACAAACTGTTATCTAGCTAAAATAGCTAGCGAATTTACCCAGATTCCCACGGCTTCTGGCTGGTTGGCTTGTGCCGTTTGCAAATTAATTCATCACCTAACATTACGAAGCAGCCAATGCAACATCCATGTCGCTGACCGCAGTTACGCTAATAGTGTCAGTAATGAGAAGCAATTTCTGATTCTTACACATACAGCCTTTAAAAATGCAGTTTTGGATGTTTGAAGACATCTAGATTGTAAAACCCACCCTGTGTGTTTGTGCGCACGCGTGCATGTGTGTGTCCAGATGATGGCATCAGTCCAGAGCGTGTTGCCATGGTGATGGGTCAGCCGGACCGCTGCCAGCATGCTGTTCACCTCATCAATGACCTCATCCAGACCGCACAGGTAACACACACATATACACGCACACATACAGGTAACATACAGGCAACACACAGGCAACACACACACACACACATCTATGTTTGTAGGCCATAAACGGGTCCCAAATAGTTTCAAACTTCCTAAGTGAGTTGGTCCTCAGGAACCTGTCTTTCCATGCGCACGACCAAAATCATGTCCGTCAGCCACAGTTGAAAGGAAGGTGGAGAGGGGGACTTCCACTCCTTCAGAATGAGTATCTTGGGAACAGTCGTCCCCTGTGTCAAAGACTGCTGCACAGCCGTAGGCAGGAGCAGAGAGGATTCAGAGCAGCCGGAGATGGCGAGCTCCGCCTCCGGCTGAAGGGTTATTTTATAGGCCTTAGAATACCAATCAAATATTTGGCCCAGAATCCAGATAGAGAAGGGTAAAACCAAAAAGCATGGGACAGTGTACCCTCTGACACCTGACACCTGTCACACAGCGGTGAGACAGCAGGGTAGATCTTGTGCAACCTAGACTTGGAATAATGAAGACGGTGAGTGACTTTAAATTGGATCAGCTGGTGTTAGTGGGGCTCAAAACAGCACATTTAGGTCGCTTCCGGAAAGAAGCGCCAAAATTGGCACAAATACTCCTTGTGGGCTGTTATTTTGATAAAAGTCATTAGCCACGCAGAAATTTTGATATTTCCAAGATGGCCGCCATTTCCAGCCTGAAAACACTATTTTGGGGGCAACTTTGGGTAGAATTGTCCAATATGAATGATCTTGTTATCAAACCATACATTATGACCACAGAGAAGCCAGATTTATTCCATGAAAATTTCAAAATGGCTACCATTTTAACACTTTGAGTGCCACGGCCCTTGGGCAAAAGGTTGCTGTACTGTGCCACATAGGCCGCAATGCATTTTAATATAGCCATATCATTTTTTGTGTTCCTCTTATATGGACAACCAATAGCCTCAATGAAACTTTGAACCCTTCTGTTTCATTTAAAAAAAACAACTGTGTTTATAAACCGTTCCATTTTGGAAATACACCCCTCTGAAAAAGAGTGTTTTCGACCGAAAAGAGCATGCTCAAATTAGTTTCTGAGATAATCACATCTTTATGTTAGAAAGGCGACAGAATGAATTCTGCTTTGAGTTGAACAAACATCGAGCCTGCTGCTGCCTGGGTGTGTGTGTACTGTCAATGGTTGTATGCTGTTAGTGCCCTGCGTGCCCCACCCCCCTCCTCCTCCGTGGTGGGAGGAGTCGAGTGTCTCTGCTCTGCTGCGGTTTGCTCTGAGTTTGATCTGCACTGAAAAGTCAGCTGCCTGCACCCCCCGCTTTTTTACAGCGTGTCCTCGGCTCCCAGCTGAGAATAATGTAACTTTTCATAAAGACGCTGGTGTCGCCGTGTCGGCAACTAAATCATATGGATGGACTATCGCAGCGGACACGGATGGGGCTCAATTGTGGCAGCAGATGACTGCTGTTCACAGGCACAGCTAACGACGTTATGCTTCAAGCATATCAATGGCGATTTCCGTTTCCTCATGACTTCTTCTCTCTTTTCTCCTGGCCTTTGTCTAATCGGGAGGGCACTGTCGCCACCTAAGGGTTCTGTAAAATAGGTTAGACACATTCAATAGCTCCCATATTGTAAGAGGCGATGTAAGAGGCTTAGATCGACATTCCCCCGTCAAAATATGAATTTGGAGTTATTGACGCCATTTGGCGTCGCTGGCAGCCTACGGTAAATTTCTCCTGACGCCATTTGGCGTCGCTGGCACTCAATGTGTTAAAGATGGCTGCCATTTCAGCTATTTTTACCATAGGATTTCACTGTCCAGGGCGATTTAGATGATTCTGGTGTCAAATGACAGGTTTTTAACTATGGAAATTTCAAAATTATACATCAGAAATCATTTGTATATCTCCTTTTACCATTTACTCTGCATATCTTTTCAAAGTAATGTGAAAATATGCATAAACAACAGTATTTTAGCACAACTTTTATTAGAAATGTATAGGACATTGACATTTTATTTTCACAGGGAGCGATTATTTGGTTACAATACAAACTAGAAATATTTCAAGTTTTCAAGTATACAGTATCAAAGGAGAGAATCACATGACGGTAAATATCTAAAAATGTATGTAACTTATTACTTACAGACACAGAATGTAGTTTAGGAATTTTCTTAGTAGATTAGACAGAAGTTGGCAAACCAAGCGACCACCAAATGACAGCTGGCAGCGCAGTGACAGCCGATTTAAAGGGGCAGCACTTTTGTGTGTGTGTGGGGGGGGGGGGTAATATTTTAAACAAACCCCCCCCCCCCCCCCAAGCCTAGCAGTATACCAATAACAAAACTCTTTTGCTAAAGTTGTGCTAAAATACTGTTGTTTATGCATATTTTCACATTACTTTGAAAATATATGCAGAGTAAATGCAAAAGGAGATATACAAATGATTTCTGATGTATAATTTTTAATTGTCATTTGACACCAGAATCATCAAACTCGCCCTGGACAGTGAAATCCTATGGTAAAAATAGCTGAAATGGCAGCCATATTTGAAATGGCACCCATTTTTAAATTTACATGGAACAAATCTGGCTTCTCTGTGGTCATAAATGTATGGTTTGATAACAAGATCATTCGTATTGGACAATTCTACCCAAAGTTGCCCCCAAAATAGTGTTTTTGGGGTGGGAAATGGCAGCCATCTTGGAAAGATCGAGATTTTTGCGTGGCTAATGACTTTTATCAAAATAACAAGTATAGTATTTGTGCAAATTTTGGCGGTTCTTTCCGGAAGCGACCAATTTTACATTGAAAGTGCATTTTTTTAGCCCCACTATGTCTGCTGTTAACACATTCACTGCCAACAGTTTATCCAATACAGTAGGTAGCTTCTGCCAATGGGGTTTTTTGAGGATTCTGGCTCATCTTTCAAGAGCCGAGGATTATTTTCTGCTAGGACTTTGTGAACACAAAATATCATGTTCTGTTATGTAGGCATTAGCAGTTGAATACAGCATGGTTTCAGCATCTGAGAAGGAAAGCTGAGATAAATGCATTTTTGTGAAATTCGATAGAACAGGCAGAACAGTCACTTTAACCATTTATTTTTGGCATCAGTGAGACATCAGACATCTAAACAATAGTTCTGAACAGTAATTTCCTCCAATATAACAGCACCCCCACAGCACCCCGCAAACTCCTCCCTCCGTGGGTGTGTCTCTGGTGGCTCTGCAGCGTGTGTCACAGGCGAGTCTCTGCTGCCTGTCTGTGCTGCCTGGCGGCCGCTCGTCGGGCGAGTCTGGATCGGGCTCGCTCGTTTCTGGGGTTTCGGTTGTGAGCTGGGATGAAGCTGCGTGCAATTCTGGGCTTTCTGCTGCGTGTTTCAAAGTGTGTTGCACCCAGAGTCTATTTTTGGAATCCCCCACCGTTGTGCGCCAGCTCCCAGCGCGAAAGCGTTTTCGCCAAACCATTCTCATGAGAATGGTTTCCTCACGCTTTTTCCTGCTGTTTTTACTCGACTTTCTCTAATCTGGAGAGCACTGTCGCCACTTAATGGGTCGGTAAAATAGGTTATACACATTCAATAGCTCCCATATTTTTATAGGAAATGTAAAAGGGTTTGATCCACGTCCCACCGTCAATTTTTTTTTTTTTTTTTTTTGACGAGTCGACGTCGACTCGTCGTAACTTAAAAACATCAGCCCAGCCACTTCTCTCTGCATTCAGCCATTCGAAAGCGATGCCTGTGTGATTCTGCTCATCACGAGTAGAGTTTTCCGGGAAAAATTGGTGGATGCGCGTTCACGAGCCTGCCTCTCGCTTCCCAGGCGCTCCTTCAGCCATTAAACACCAACGAAGAAGACTAACAACACATGCTGATGTTTGGTTCGCTAGCTGATACAGTCAATGACGTCGGGGGGGGAACCTAGATTCGGGGCTGTGTTATCGGTTCATGGAGGTTTTGTCAGCTAACATTTAGCTGCTGAGGCTGCCTATCATAATGTTAGTTTGCTATCTAATAGGGATGCACAATATGGACTTTTACAGCCGATCCGATAACCGATAAATATATGCTTCTCCTGGCCGATAACCGATACGATAAACCGATAATTATTTCACATTTTTGTATTTAAAAAAAAGTTCTTGACCTGTATTTTATGCACACCTGGGGCAAAAAAAGAAAGAATGAAAGCAAGGGCAGATGTAGTGAGCAAAGATGGATGATTTAATATTCCATACCTCCTAACCAAATCTAACTGACATCACTATTGTGAACACAAAACAGACAACATTTCTGATATAATATGATTGTTTTAGTAAAGTGTATCACTCAATAGTCAATACAAAAAATAAAGGCTTTTATAGAATTGAAAGCCTATAGCTGCTTAGTCTGCAGATAAAACACAAAAGGCATAGCAATTTAGCCCCTTATTGGCATGTTACTGGCAACTAAATGGTCTGTCTGAATTTTGCATTGGGGCTAGTTCTTTTGAAGTGATGGGCAGCTAGTTACATTAGCTTACGTTAGCTTCCATCTAACGTTACATTAGCGGGTTTCTTTTGGAGTTAAGACACAAACCCTGGACATTTCATTTCGGGTAAAGCATGGGGTTCTCTATAGTTTATGCCAGCTCTGGGAGTATGAAGTGCTTTAAATGCGGGTGTGTTTGGTCACAACAAGCTTGAGGACCGCTGCCTGCTAAACTAGCGTTAGGTAGGCCACAACCAGCTAGCAAACGTTAGCCACCACAACAGCTAACGTTAACGCCATTGACTGTATGTTAACGCTAAATAAATCCGCTGCCTCTTCCCCACGTTTGGTTTGCCAGCTCAGACTTTCCCCTCATCTCTGAAACCTTGCAGGGCATGTATTGCAAATTGCAATAGCGTTGTTTTGGTTATCATCTGGAACTGTGAACAGCCACACTGGTGCAGCCCTGTTTCGCTCTATACGACATGCGCAGGCAGCTGCTTGTGACGTCACGAGCACGCAACAACAATGCTCCGCTTCCAATGCAAAACAAAGCCAAGTTGGCGCCGTATTTTCGGGGGCTATTTATCGGCTAAAATGTCATCATTGGAATAATAAATAAAAAGGCAAAATGGTCGCTAGATACTGTACTGCCTGCTATAAAATGTCACAAAAGGGTGAAAAATGTCGATCACTTTCCCCTAAAGCCCAAAATGGCATCCCCAAATGTCTTCTTTTGTCCTGCCATACAGTCCACAACTCAAAGATAATCAGTTTACTCTCATAGAACACTAAAGACACCAGAAAATATTCACATTTAAGAAGCTGGAATCAAAGAATTGTAGTAATCTTTGTAGAAATAAGTCTAAAAGATGAATCTGTCATAAACAATTTTTATAAACAAATTATATAAATTGTGTGTGTGTGTGTGTGTGTGTGTGTGTGTTAGGAGCGTGACGGGTTTGGCTCTTCTCTGCGCGGGAGTCGGGGGGTCAGAGGTCGTGGGGACTGGACCATGGGCTCGCCTGGTCCCCTGCAGGAGCTCACCTACACCATCCCTGCTGACAAGTGTGGCCTGGTCATCGGAAAAGGTACGACCAACAAGCCCCACCCCCAAACAGTGAGCCTCCTCCCCACAAATACAAGCCCCCCCGCCCCCCTTCATGCTTGATAGTATTTTTTTCTTTTCTTATCTTTTCTTTTTCTTGCACACTAAGGGGCTGTGTCCACAGGGAAGGTTCCTGGCGGAGCGCTTTAGATTAGAGGTCTTCACGGGTCCAAAATCACGGACCCGGACCCTAATGGACCCGGGACATTTGTGCCCGGACCCGGAGTGGAGCCGTCTATTATTAGAAATCTGAGACCCGGCCCCGTTCAGAACCGATAAATGTCGGACCCGTGTGGACCCGTATATTATTAGAAATCTGAGACGCATGCAGATGCATGACTGAAAAGTCCCCTGGCTAACGTTAAATGCGAAGGGACACGCCGCCAACATCTTCACTGTGCGTGGCGTGCATTAGAAAGTGCGTTTCACAGTGATACATGGGGGCTGCTAGTATTGTTAACGCTAGTTAGATAGTACAGTAGTGTGGCAGTCTCTAATATGCTACCGCCGTTCATTCCCCCAAAAGCACACACAACAGCGCTAGAAACAATCACATACATGTTGTGACTTGTGTACTCACCATGTGATCATCAAATAATAATCCAAAGTACGCGAAACTGTCATTTTCAAAGTAAATCCATAGCGAGAGGAACCAGCAAGAGTGGTTCCAAGAGGGTTACCTCTCTGCAACGAAAATCACTTCCTTGTTTGCCTGAGACGCATGTGTACCCATGCGCTCACAATACATGTAAACGAGGAAGTAACGTAATTTTCGTTGCAGATGGGAACGCTCTTTGCTACTTATTTTCTCTATGGATTTACTTGCAGTTTGTGACAACAAGCCTCACGTGCGCTGTTTTGATGCGTTTCTCTCGTGATCAGCGCTGATCACGGGTCTTCTCGGATCCACTCTTATTACACATAGCGATAAATAGACCCGGACCCGTGGGGACCGTAATTGACCATAAGAAATATGGACCCGGACCCGGGTCTCGGAACGGGTCCCGGGTCCTAGGGTCCGAGTAGACCCGTGAAGACCTCTACTTTAGATATCAGAAATATGAATGCCCAGATGGCTTTCAAGGCGCTCAGACACAGTGCACAGACAGTTAGTAGCCAATCTGGAAAGCCAGAGTCTATCGGTCTGATGATTAAGCGGCCGTGCACATAGGACGTGTGTATTTCACATAAGAACGCTTTGGAAATCATGTCGAGAGCGCTTCCATTGCGCATGTAGCGTTTTTGTGACCTTTGTTTTGTTTTTCCCTGCAGTCGCATGCTGTACTGTGTTCAGGACGCAACGATCACACAGACGGTAGCCAGCTGGTTTTGTCTGTTTGATGTTGTTGCTTATTCGCACTGTAAACATGAAAGCCAGATTTTTGGGTAATTCTGGCAGCAGCGGAGGTTGAAGATCCCCATGGCAGGAGAAGAGGTCTCCTACCTCGAGTGACATTTACGAGCAGCGTGCTCTTCCTCCAAATGTTGAACTTTTTTCAGCTTTTTCAGAGCGCTCCGCCAAAAAACACTAGCCGCCAAGAGCACTTAAACGTCAGGTGCGGTCCTTGAAAGAGGAGCACTCCGAGCACAGCCTCCTTACCATAAAGCATTGGTTCCCAAACTGCTCCGCCTGGTGGTCCGCCAGAGAATTGCTTTTTTTTTTTTTTTTTTTTTTTTTTTTTTAAACAGACAACAGTTTTTACATACCGTAAAACTTCAAATAAGGGCCCGGGCGTTTATTATGCTAAATCGAGTCTGACCCCAGGCAGTTAAAGGAGACCAGGCAGCAATTGGAGTCAGGCGGTTATTTCTTTATTGCACGAAATCGACCCAGGCGATTATTATTTTTTGCACAGAATTTCTGGTCAGCAAAAACAGAAAGTATCAAATTGCTTATTTAAACCAGTGAGATAGTATAGTGGAAAGACACTGAAGAGGAGGACTTCCATTCCTTCAGAATGAGTTTTTTGGCAACAGTTGTCCCCTGTGTTAGTCTGTTGCACAGCTGTAGGGAAGTTCAGAGATGACTCCGAGCAGCCGAAGATGGCGAGTTCTGCCTTTGGCTGGAGGGTTATTTTGTAAGCCTTAGAGTACCAATCAAATATTTTGGTCCAGAATCCCGTTGTCCAGGTAGCACATTGCGTCACGTGTCACCCCTCTTGAACCAGAGCCAACGGGAAGCCTTTTCAGCAGCTTCCAAGATGTTCCTGATGGCTCTTCTTCTTTGCAGCCCACAGACTCGCAGGAGTCCCAGGACCCCTGCAGCCCGCTTCAACTGGCTCACAGCGGCCTTCCACCTATGCTTCCATCACTCAGCTGCCAGACGAGAACTAAACGGAACCTGGCTCTCGTTAAACCGTCCTGAACTACTTCGCTCTCTTCCATTCTTGCACCTCCTCAATTCGATCTTCCCAAGGGACAGTTAGCTCTAGCAAAACGACTCAACTTGGTTGCCACGGACAGCAAAATCATGTATGGCCTGAGTGTGGTAGCTACGATGGTGTCTGGGAACCTCGACTGTCTCCCTAGGTCGACCAGGAACTGTCAGTCTCTTGCTGTTGTGAGCAGACCACCCTGGGCCTTTGGCTAGGGCAGAGACCTTTCCCCTGCTTGAACAGAGGCAATGGTGCACTTTGCTGGGGGTTGCTTGCCGTAGCTGATGCCAGTGCAGATGGTGTCTGCTACTGCCAGCAGAACTTGGTCATGGTGCAAATGATACCGCCCCTCTCCCAAGACCTTTTGGACTGCAGCTGAGGATGTGCTCCAAGGATCCCCTTTTCTGGCAGAGTTGGCAAGCAGGTGAGTCCGCCTGGCCCCAGCTGAACAAGATTGAACGGCTCGGGTGGACATCATACACTGACTTATTAAGGACTTTCATTGGTGTGCTTCTGCCCAGCTGATCTTTGGTCTGGCTGTATCGAGCTTCCTCCTCCTCTGCACAAACCTCTTCCTGGATTAGTTTTCACCTCTCCTTTCATCAGGCTTTACCATAGCTGCCCATCAGGATGTGGCCAACGTCTTGCTCCCTCATGCTGCCACTTCCTTTGTTGGCAGCAGGCCACAAAACCTAGCGATGTGCTGATGGTCTGCCTTGTGGTGTAGCTCATGGTGTTTGAAGGTTCTGGGCACTGTGGGGTGTTTCTGGGCCTAACTCCTCCGTCTCAGGTGCTATAACCAGGGATCGACAGTAATAATAATAATAATAATAATACTACATACGTTTTATATAGCGCTTTTCTGGGGAACTCAAAGATGCTTTACAATACATAGAAACAGTACATAAAACAGTAAACAAACTAAATAACGAGAGCACCACAACACGCTGAATCCCACTCGATTTGGAGGCTGAACACGCCAGGATTGACCAAAGCCCAATCCAGTCCTCAGAATTGTCAAATAAAATCATCGACATGATACTATGACCCGCCTCTCAACCTGTCATCTCAGACAAGTTATGTTTTCAGTCTGAAACGGACTCCGACCCACACGCCGAACGGGTTCAGTTCGACTTTAATGTTATGCGCAGTTTCAAGGCTGTTGACGTTTTTCAGCGTTGTGTCCAAAACGACTCGGAAACATGACCACAGCATAGCACGGCTTTGCTTATTTTCAATAACGTGGTCGTTTCTTGTATTGAAGGCAGCACTGCACGGAAGCAATGGTGTCCGTTGAAAAAAAGCATGTGACCCACTCGTCAGCAGAAGGGCCCTGTGTAGCTTATAACCTATGAACAGTCTATGAACCTATGTAGAATGTGAGGCTCTGTGTGTGTCCCTGTGTGGTCTTGTTTCTGAACTGCAATACTGAATCACATACAGGGTTTTATGGTAAAAAATTTCACAGTCACATAGGTGCCAATGCAGGATGATTCGCTGATGTGCATGTGAGGCAGCCTGCCTGTATGGAGGAGGCGGGGCACACGGGGGCTCCGCTCACACTCTGTCACACAAGATAAACAGTCTGTCTCTCTCTGACGGGGCCGGAGAGAAGTAACTTTAAACATTTTAAAGTGTGGTTGGCGCATGACTCCATTAGCCAGTGGCGCTGCTCTTGAGGCAAGAGGAGGGCATCTGCGTAGTAGGGATCGACCGATATGGGTTTTTCAGGGCCGATATCGATATCGATTATCGGCAATGAAAGACACCGATAACCGATATTTTGGAACCGATATATGTTTGCAGTAAAAATTTAAATCTTGGTGTCAAAATTTAGAATAACACGACCCGTTGTTGAAATTCATTTTCTTCAGTTTATCCAACTACAATATTATTTGAAAATATTCACTCTATTAATATTGATATGAATCAAAGTGTATGTGTGTGTGTGTGTGTGTGTGTGTGTGTGTGTGTGTGTGTGTGTGTGTGTTCAATCTAGTGGAGACTTGGGCACATTATCAAGATAAAGCTGTGGACTTATACTTTTAACAAACTAACACCGACTCACTACAGTAACAAAATAATAGAGGGTTTCCCTCCGCTTACACCTGACACTAACCTCACCCCCAGGCTCTCAAAGGAGAATACTGAAACAAACACGTTCATCCGTGCATCCGCTGATGTAATGTCTCATCCTCGTTTATTCGGTTCCTTGTTTCATTCTAGAGTCCGCTGATGAAATGTCTCGTCCTAGTTTATTCGGTTCCTTGTTCCAAGCAGAGAGAGAGTCAGAGAGAGCCGCTCTGCTTGCCCAGCCATGCCTGCCTGCCAATGTATTTTTCGGACATGCAGCGGACTGGATCAATAAAACAGCCTCGCTACTGACAACCATGGCCATTTGATTCAAAAAGAGCGACGCTACACCGTGGACACGCACGCTACTATGGAATTAAAAACTAGTGCCCCATACACTGCTTTGTGAGGTTACTAGGCTATTTTGCCCTCTTCAACAGCGGTGGACGGTGATAAGTTTGAGTTGCACTTGCACAGCAGGCACCAACGTTACTCAAAGATATATGCTATCAGTACACAAATAATCTCTGTTATTAGGGATGCACGATATATCGGCAATCATATCGGTATCGGCCAGTATCGGCCGATTTTTTAACATATCGGTCATATCGGTATCGGTCAGATGTTGCAATGTTAATATCGGTTATCATTATCAGCCAAATTCTTCACATTGATATGAAATAATGCAGTAAATCTATGATTTATGGGCTTTTCCAAAGGCTTTGCAAATAAAGAAATGCATAACTTTTTCAAATTCAGTGTTAACATGTGTTTTTCAGTATGTACAAAATGTGATGATCATAAAAATGTGGTTTTATACAGATCATATCGACATCGGTAAATATCGGTTATCGGCCATAACAGCAATGTTAATATCGGTTATCGGCATCGGCCAAAATTTTCATATCGGTGCATCCCTATCTGTTATCTTATCGTTATCACTGCAACAAAGTGCATGCGCGCATTTTCAATGATACTGCTTCATCTCTCTCACTTATAGACAGACCTATCTCCACACACTTTGCACTGTGCGAGGCTGCGCTTCATACGAATCGCTCATAAGATCGTGGTGTTTTTGAAATGTCAGCGTAGGTAATTATTATGTATATTAACTTTAGTACAACTTCGGCATGGCAATATCTGCAGCTTTACCTTAACACTGTGACTGTCACACAGTCGCAACAGCCAACTAGTCAAGTCCGCTGTCCGCTCCACAGAGGCAGCACAGCTCAGACGGCCACGGCCTGCCTCTGTGCAGGCTGGAGCACTGAGGTGTCAGATTTCATCTGAGCAGCTCTCTGATAGGCTATTGCTCGATGTGTAACCAATCAGATAGCGCTGTGGGAGGGACATTGCTCCAGATCACACAGAGGGAACTACAGTACTGTAGGAGAGGCTCCTTCCAGCCGCAGCAGCTGCAAATTAGCGCATTTTTTTATTAAATTATTATATCGGCAAACAGCCAATGAAAATGCCGATACAGATAATCGGCAAAATGTTGAATATCGGCCATAATAATCGGCCAAACCGATAATCGGTCGACCCCTACTGCGTAGGCTAGGAGATCCCCCCCCCGTGGGGGATCAGGAGTCACGACTCGTTGGTGGCGGACTGGGGAGGTGGGTGGGGCAAAACAACGCTTCGGAGGACGGCTCCAGGGGAGATGGACTGCCGTGAAGCTAGCTGCTGTTATGATCGGCCAGAGAGAGAGGTGACGTAGAACCCTTGCTATATATATGAGAATTAACTGACGTCATATCTGACGTCATTACGGACGTCATACTAAGACTTTGACTGACCACGTCATACTAGAATTTGACTGACGTCGGATTAGATTATGCACGAATGGCCTTCTGCTTGAAATATGGTCTAGAGACCTCACTTCAATCATGAGAGGCCAGTTGGTAGGATTTAACAAACTTTATTTAGCAATCGGCATGCATGGCAAATACTTTGGTGCATGACTCCATTAGCCAGTGGCGCTGCTCTTGAGGCAAGAGGAGGGCATCTGCGTAGGCTAGGAGATCCCCAAAAGGAAGATCTGATTACCGGAGGTTAATTGAGATCTGCGGGCACCGGTAGTTGATTGTACTTTTCTGGCCTTCGACCTTTTAGCGACTTACAGCTATTTGCGGCTGGCGCTCCCAACTCGGTCGGGCCTTCGATCTTGGTACATTAGTAATTGGTTGTACTTTTCTGGCCTTCGACCTTTTTAACGACTTATGGCTACTTGCGGCTGGCGCTTCCCAGCTCAGTCGGGCCTTCGATCTTGACCCCCCTACTTGCGTTGCGGCTGGCGCTTCCCAGCTCGGTCGGGCCTTGCGCGCCGCACGACTTGGCCTTCTGACTGACCCTGACTCTCTCTCTCGACTCTCTCTCTCCCCCAAAAATGATCCGGGAGATTTACCGCGCCTACTGGGCGCTGTGTTTTTCGGGGAGCCACCACCAACGAGACATTTTGGCACGGAGCCCGGGACACTGTTTGTTGCCATGCTCGCCGATTGAGGAAGGAGGGTTCTTTGGGCCACGGTATGGCCGCCTGCTCCGGGCGGGTGTAGCTGGAGAGCTGATGAAGACCAGCTGGAGCGTCCGCTTGAGGTGCTGGATGACTTAGGGGTTGGTGACTTAGTGACTTAGGGGTTCCCAACTTGGCCTGGGTGACTTAGTGATTTCCCGACTGGGTGCTGGACTTGGATGACTTAGGGGTTAGTGACTTAGGGGTTCCCGACTTGGCCTGGGTGACTTAGTGATATCCCGACTTGGCGCTGGACTTGGAAGACTTAGGGGTTGGTGACGGGGTTCCCAACTTGGCCTGGGTGACTTAGTGGCTTCCCAACTTGGCGCTGGGGCAAGTCTGAGGCCTGAGCCTGATGTAGCAAGCCATGGGGAGTAGATTGTTTCCAGGGGTTAGGATGACTTAGGGGTTGGTGACTTAGTGACTTAGGGGTAGGTGACTTAGTGACTTAGGGGATGACTTAGGGGTTGGTGACTTAGTGACTTAGGGGATGACTTAGGGGTTGGTGACTTAGTGGCTTAGGGGATGACTTAGGGGTTGTTGACTTAGTGGCTTAGGGGATGACTTAGGGGTTGGTGACTTAGTGGCTTAGGGGTGACTTAGGGGTTGGTGACTTAGTGGCTTAGGGGATGACTTAGGGGTTGGTGACTTGGTGGCTTAGGGGATGGCTTAGGGGATGACTTAGGGGTTGGTGACTTAGTGGCTTAGGGGATGACTTAGGGGTTGGTGACTTAGTGGCTTAGGGGATGACTTAGGGGTTGGTGACTTAGTGACTTAGTGGCTTAGGGGATGACTTAGGGGTTGGTGACTTGGTGGCTTAGGGGATGGCTTAGGGGTTGGTGACTTAGTGGCTTAGGGGTTCCCTTAGGGGTTGGTGACTTAGTGGCTTAGGGGATGACTTAGGGGTTGGTGACTTAGTGGCTTAGGGGATGACTTAGGGGTTGGAGACTTAGTGGCTTAGGGGGTGACTTAGGGGTTGGTGACTTAGTGGCTTAGGGGATGACTTAGGGGTTGGTGACTTGGTGGCTTAGGGGATGGCTTAGGGGTTGGTGACTTAGTGGCTTAGGGGTTCCCAACTTGGCCTCGGTGACTTAGTGACTTCCCGACTTGGCGCTGGACTTGGATGACTTAGGGTTGGTGACTTAGTGGCTTAGGGGATGACTTAGGGGTTGGTGACTTAGTGGCTTAGGGGATGACTTAGGGGTTGGTGACTTGGTGGCTTAGGGGATGACTTAGGGGTTGGTGACTTAGTGGCTTAGGGGTTCCCGGCTTGGCCTCGGTGACTTAGTGCTGAACCGAATTGTACGATGAGGGGTCCGGAATCCGAATCCGGATCCGGATCTTCCCCCCAGAGGTTGTCGGCTTTTAACATGTATGTTTTGTTTTTAGTTTTTTTTCCTCTTAGTTGTGTCATTACTATTGTTATTAGTGGGCGTTTAATGATAGGATGATCGGATCACAGACCAGGTAAATTGTCAATCAACTCGCTTTATTTAATCAAACACAAGGGACACCTACAGTACATGTGGTGTTTTCAGCGCAATGTAAATCAATATTTCTTGTTTGGTGGGGGGCGGGTCCTTTGCGGCCAGCGGGAGCGGGGATGGGCGTCCCCGCAGGTGCTACATGCGTGCAGGAAATTACATTTGGGATATGTGCACACGTTTTCATTGAAATATCTGCAAAGGGAGTCGGGGGAATGGGCATGCACCTGGGAGGACCCGCTGGTGTCGGGCGCCCAGGAGGGGGTGGGGGTGGGGGCGGCGCCGGACTGAAAGGCCGCCTTTGGGCAGAATTGTGCGGAGTGCCCCGGTTCGCCGCACGAGTAGCAGGTGTTCGCCGGCCGCCCGCTAACCAGCGACGTGAAGATCTGCATGTCCATAATGGACCAGTTAAGCCGCGTATTAGCCCGGGTGATCATCAGGGCGGCTTTAGCGGAGAATGCTTTATGATACTGGTAGAATAATTTACCATGGTTGGAGTAGAGGTCCACTATTAGCGCTATATATATATCTAGCTCGTAGCGGCGCTCTGGGTACACCTCACAGATCACGTCGCGGTAGACGCCGAACGTGTTCAGGAAGTCACATAGGGAAAGGTCTTTGGGCAGGCGGGGGTCGGACGACTTTAAATAGACAGGGCCATCTGGGTCACCCGCGACCTTCCTTTTGCACTCGGGGGATGGCAGGAGTATGCTAACTAGATTAATGTCTCTGCCCTTCAAAATCTGGGACCTCAACCTGGGAGACACATTGGCACAGGGAGAAACAAAAGGCATACCAAATGGGATGGCGGGCGCCAGGGTGTTCATCTGGGCGGGTTGGGCGGTGGTGAGGAGCACGTCGGCTTGCTGCGTGGGCGGGGGCAGGATCGGCTGCTGCGCCGGCTGGGCTGCGGCGAACGTGGGGGGAAAGGGGGGGGGGGGGGGTTTCCAGGGCCCTCAGACGAGCCTCTACTGATCTGCTCGCATCCATCGACTTAATGCTTGCATCTAGCAGGGACCGCAGAATGGCTCTTGACGACCCCTGTCGGCTCGGCGGAGCTACGAATGGGGCCGTTTCCGCTTCCGGGGCGGCGGCCTGGAGGTCAGTGTGACCAGGAAGGACATGGCGTCTCGCGGTGGCCCCGCGGCCTGTATTTCCCCGGCGTCTCCCCGCTCTCGGAGCGGCTGCCTCTGCTGATCTTCGTCCGCGGCCTCTCGCACGTCCACGCCGAGCGGCCTCCCCCTCCGGCACGCTCGCACGCGTTCTTGGGCGTCCGGGCGCACGCGGCACTTCGTCATCTGCTCTCCTTCCACGGGCCGTCGCAGTGGCGCGCCCTGTGCCACGGGAACGCGCGCCGGGCCTTTTCATCGTGGCTGCGTTGGCGGCCTGTAGTCCGGCCGCTTCGCCAACGTCTTCATCAGACGTCTCGGAAAGCAAGTACGCGCCGTGGCCGATCTGGAACAGGGTCTCGTTGGCTAAGCTGTCGTCGCTGTCCATGGACTGCTCTGGCTCGGAGCTCGACATGCCAGAAATGGAGTGGGAAGCGTTGAGGAATCTGCGGGGAATATCTGCGGGGGATTTCCACGGGTAGAGAAGGCTTGAGGGTGCTGATTCGGTCTCCAGATATGGTGCAAAACAACGCTTCGGAAGACTGCTCCAGGGGAGATGGACTGCCGTGAAGCTAGCTGCTGTTATGATCGGCCAGAGAGAGAGAGGTGACGTAGAACCCTTGCTATATATATGAGAATTAACTGACGTCATATCTGACGTCATTACGGACGTCATACTAAGACTTTGACTGACCACGTCATACTAGAATTTGACTGACGTCGGATTAGATTATGCACGAATGGCCTTCTGCTTGAAATATGGTCTAGAGACCTCACATGTCAGTAGAATCTATGTGGAGGATGCACGTTGCTTGAAACACGAGGAGCGATCTGTTACCACTGAACGCGAACGCGCAAAGAAAAGAACCCACTAAGTGAAAATAAAAAGTTAATGCGGAGAAATCCATTTTCCGACTGCCTCGTTTATTAGGTAACCTTATGCATGCTCAGCCTACAGCCCACACCCGGATTATATGAGCATGGGTTAATGTTTGACTATGGGTGTGTTCATAAATTCATTCTGAAATGGTCAGAGCAAAGCACATCTGAGCTGTCGTTCAGAAATGCAGTTTCAGACCAGGGGGTGGATAGTGATGTGGGGTCTTTCTTCCATTATTTTCAGTTTCTCTTAATGAATGTTGGATATTGGCAGTGGTAGGTGCTTTTAATTCCTATATAATGCTAGTTGGGCCAGCGCTAGCGCCGCCCCGTAGAGCCTACATGTCCACACGATCTGCGAGCCGATCTGGTCAGCTGCACAACAATCCGAGGAAGCCTGAGCCTTTCGGTGGCACGCTGCGGTATAGCCAAGGAAATGCAGGAAACGTGACTCCTTCCAGGGCATTTTGCAAACTTGTTTCCACTTTCCAGCTTTACTTTACTCACCAGTTTGACGTTTTCTCGTCCAAAATAATCCAGGTTGTAAAGTACCTATCCAACACCGCCTCGCATCCAGCGCATCGTGCCTCCTCAGCTGTTGCCAAAGAACTTGCAAAGAACTGAGACTCCAACACACAGCTAATCCGCCATTTTGGACAGACTAGACTTACACTGACTTACACTGACTTAGACTAGACTTACACTGTCAATGCCTCCGGCTAATGTTTTTCTGGCAAAAATGGCGGTAGCGCTGCTTTCATAACTGCACTAATACCCAGAGTGCCTTGCGCCAAGAAAGACGAGCAATCTGGCGGGGGGGGGGGGGGGGGGGGTTGCGTTTACTAAAGTTAATGTTTTCTAATACATAATTACATCAATCACCTACAGACTTTTCAAACAGATTTGATTGCATGATGATGTTTTCTTTGTTGTGTTTGTGAGGGACAGATTGTCTAGTATTCATTCATTTTTTTTACCCCTAAAATAACATTTAGTAATGTAGCTACAACACTGATCATATCCAATTGTATAGGCTATCTATAAATCTATCTATATATAGATTATACATTATAAGATATCAAATTAGATCATATAATACAATTAAGAGAATATATGATAATATAATATATGATATTTAGGTGATTGATGAAAAGACACAAAAACATTGGGCTAAACGGGGGTAAATAGCCTATTTATTTTTGGGGTAAAAAAATATCTTAAAATCAAACACGTAGGCTATTTGATTTGAAGGTGTAGCCTACACCAACACACAACATCATCCTGCAATGAAATATGTTAGACAAGTATCCTTCATACTTTTGCCACTAACAGCTACAGCCAACAGGCTTGTCAACGCTTTTCCGCGCTGGCCCTATGCTAGGATTCGACCTAGGTAAAGGTAAAGTCCCAACGATTGTCACACACCTGAGTGTGTGAAATTTGTTCTCCGCATTTGACCCATCCCCTGGGGGAATGGTGAGCGGCAGCAGTGCTGGGAATCGTTTGGTGATCTAACCCCCCAATTCCAATCCTTTGATGCTGAGTGCCAAGCAGGGAGGCAATGGGTCCCATTTTTATAGTCTCAAACCACATACAAGGCCACTGAGCTAAACAAGACCTAGCCTTGTTTAATGAATAATAATCCATCATATTATTTGTTATATTTTGTGAGTAATATTGATGAATGCACTACCCATTTTAAATAAAGTAGCCTAATTTCGGTTGGGAATTATATTTATTTTTAAATCAAGTGCTGTTATCTTTGACACAAAGTACTTGATTTAGTATGGATACAGGTTAGTTATTTGTTCGACAAATGCGGCATTTAAAATAGAGTACATTAGATAATTCCCCGGCCATTCAGGTAATAGGATCCTTTATTAGCCTATTGACAATATAAGACAATACAAGAATACCCCCCCTCACAAAAAAAGTGCGACCAAATCATGTGCAGTTCACTGAAAATGTTGGTCGCACCAGTGCTATATATATATTAGGGATGTTCATCAATTATCGAAAATCGATAATCGATCGTTAAGGATTGGAATCGATCCTGTGGCATTTGAATCGATTTTTTAATTATTAAAAAAAAAAAAAAAAAAAAATTTGGACTAGGTTTGGGTGGAATTCGTTCCTCCTCGCCCCACTCCATTGCACAGCCGACTAACGTGAGGTGGAGCTTCATATAGTCTCTAGTTTTCTGGCTGGGCACAGGCCTTTGTGCCAACAAAACTGTTTTAAACATGGGAAATTCACACCGGCATGCGCCGGGGACAGCAGTGTTGGAGAGGAGACACATTGAAATAAAGAGTTCATTGAGGAGAACACGTTGTCTTTCGTATTTTCTGCCATAGGCATTAATTTTGTAAAAAAAAAAAAAAAATTGAAAATATTGAAAAATTTCTAAGTATTAATAAAATCGATGATCGATAATTGATCGTTAATTTTCACCGATTATCGATTTTGGAAAATTTTCTAAATGAACATCCCTAATATATATATATATATACTGGTATATTATATCATCTCCCTCATATAGTTAGATATTGTATGATATATTTTTGTTTTTTGCTTTTTTTTTGTTTATTCATGTTCCATGTCTCGTTTGATAATTCAATATTCTAAATCGATCATCTCACGTTGTATAAACTCCAATGTATCTAAAGATGGTGTACTGTGATGCAATGTCGAAATCATCAATAATAATAAAAAGAAAAATGCAGTTTGGAATCAGAGCACCGTGGACGTATGCAGTCGGACATTTTCAGTTTGGAGGACCGCGGATGTATCGCTTGTTAAAAGGACTAGCTGCATCTGTGAACAGACTTTTGGTTCAGTTATTTTACATCTGAGGATGCATCGCTGCATGTAAAGATGTCTGCTTTCATCCTACCTCGGTGCTGTTGTACTCCTCAAAGGAACGTTACAGGGTGAGCGCTGATTTCTGATGCCTGCCTGTTTGTGTTTCTCAATGATTTCACTGCTCTTCAAAACCTCTCATCAACCACTCGGCAGCCTGTGCGTGCGTGCATGGGTCGGGCAGCCACCAAAATAAAAGCCGGAGCAATAGAAATGTCAAGTATCTGTGTGTTTAGACGCCATATGGTGCGTGCGTGTGTGTGCGTGTGTGTGTGTGTGTGTGTGTGTGTCTGTCTGAGACTGAGACTGGTGGTCTTGTCAGGTCTCTCTCTAAAGCTCATAATAGGTATGTTAAGGTTCACTAATGACCTCACGATTGTCCTATAGACTGCAGTGTTTCCTAAGCACTGGGTCGGGATCCACAGGTGGGTCACAGGAGATTTTATTTCGGTTGCTAAATAGATTAGCAATATTTCTTCCACAGTCTTTTCTTTCAAATATTTGCTACTGACAGGAAATAAAAACCTGTTAACTCCGCCGAAATTGCATTTATTTGGTCGTATTTAACCTAAGTTTTCAATAACACGTGCATAAAACAAAGTTGTGAGTTATCAAAATGATATCTTGTTGGTTTGCCTGTTCAAGATCATTTAAGGTGATGTGGAAAAATGGCAATACCTGTCTGTGTGTAGGTGGGGAGACCATAAAGAGTATTAACCAGCAGTCTGGAGCTCACGTGGAGCTGCAGAGGAACCCGCCCCCCTCTACCGACCCAAACACCCGTGTCTTCACCCTCAGAGGCTCCGCCCAGCAGATGGACCTCGCCCGCCAGCTCATCGACGACAAGATTGGGGTACGAAAACAAACACACCTCCAAAACAAACACACCTCATCTGACGCATACAATGCCTACCTGATATGAAGCTTGTGTCAAAACAAACTAACTCAACAACAACAAACTCAGCAAACACACTCAATGCCTGTCTGATATGAAGCTGGGGTCAAAACAAATATATTGTATTATTATATACGTATACAGTATATACCGTACTAGCAATCTCGCGCTATGCACGTTCGATTTCTAGGGTGGAGACTCTGGAGATGATATGCCATGGGTGCAGTTATGGAAATCGCCCACCTGCTCGCCCAGCATATATGTGACCTGCTCTATAAAAATCTGTCACATTGACCCCAAAACACATTTTGAGTTTTATACACTTGGAAATAGGAGAATGTAAGCTTTCTGAGAATATCAATATTATCTTTGTATTCCAAAAATTGAGGGAGATACACTGTGTCGCGGCTGTTTCCAAACTATGTTTTTGAAAAAAAACGGCCTCAAAGTTTGACGTCAATTCTGAGACATAAACATCTTTTCTTGAAGTTGTCTGTGTGTGCATGCCCACACACCAGGTGGGATTGGGCTGACATTTTGTAGCCTTTAAACCCAGGGAAATATTCATGTATAAGCATCTTTGAGTAGGCTACGTAGAAAAGCGCTAAGTCCGATCAATTATTATTCTTATTAGTGTTAGTATTATTATTATTAATACCAACTGTTCTGTAACACCCAACTGACAGAACCGACACCCTCTGACGCCCCACCCACATTCTCTTTTTTTTATTAGGGCTACATTAACTCATTGAGTGCTAAGGACGTCGATCGACGTCAAAGTAAATAGTGACGTAGAGTGCCAAGGACGTCGATCGACGTCAAATGCGTTTTTTGACGGTGGGACGTGGATCAAAGCCTCAGGCATCTCCTGTACAAATATGGGAGCTATTGAAGGTGTATAACCTATTTTACGGACTCATTAGGTGGCGACAGTGCTCTCTAGATTAGAGAAAGGTCCGGAAAACAGCTGGAAAAAGCCGTGATCAAAGAGAAACCGATGCATGCTGCAGCCAGAGCCATATAGATTGCTCTGTCTGCAGCTGACGTTGGCTGCGAACAGAAGTCAATCCGCTCCCACAACTGAGCCCCCCCTCTGCCTCTGTCTGTCTGTCTGCATAGTTTATCCACACAATTAGCCGCCAGAAAGGCAGCACCCGACGCCGAAGGGCCAAACCTTTCCCTGCAGTCCGGTTTGGCATTTCCGCGTCGCGCTGGGAACAAAAACGGAGCGCTCCGAAAATAGAGTGGGTGTGTGTTGGCTGTGTGTTAGTGTGGGGAGGAGTTTGCAGCTGAGGGGGGGAGGGGGGGAGAGGGGGGTGGGGCACGCAGGGCATCACACAACTACACCACGTCACTACATCAGAAAATATTATCTTCAGACTCAGTGAATGTGCTTGAAATGCTTCATTTCACAAAAGGCGGAATATCTCAGCTAATAATTTGAAACGCCTGTATTTGCTCAAAACGACCTATCTTCTCCGGCTCATAACTAAAGAACGGAAAATGGTATCAATAAACTTTTTTTTGCTGATGATACAATAGAGCCAGCTCGTTCTTTGTGCGTGTTCGGTGTTTACATAGTAATATCACACAATATTCTGTGGGCCTCGAGAAATCACTGAAAACGCTCTGAAAACTCTGGGAGCGTCCGTTCTCCAAAAGTGGCTGGCGCTCAATGAGTTAATGTAGTACGCTAATAATTGTACATTAATGTAGTATTAATTGTAATTGTTGTAATAATTATTACAAATAACAGCAACAAAGAATCTATAGCGGACCTGTTTCTGCTCTGGAGTAGACGGACAGACAGAGAGACAGACATTTGAAAGTAACCTATAGGCTATGAGGCAATTAATCCAAAATTAGCTCAGTCTAAATGCCGTCTGTGAATTGAATTTAAAATTCAAGCAAAATTTTCGCACAGATTACTGACTATATCAATCGGACGGGCAGACAGACAGACAGACTGTCACTGGACCTCACAGCCTGCCAATAAAACTTTCCTGACAGATAAAAGTAAACACTTTTCCCGCACACAAACGTACCAGCTGATCAAGCTATAGTATGCAGAACATTTTCATTCATAACTTTTTTAAGCGGCATGCAGCGTTCAAGGGGAGAGAGAGAGAGAGAGAGACACGGGGGAGACGGGGGTTGCCATGTTCGTTATCGATAACCCCCGAAGTGGCAGATTTTTAAGAGGTTAAAACGTTACATTAACAGCCCAAACTAGTCTAAAATAACAAAACAATAACAAAACTCCACAATACAACCCTGATAAACTTATAAACAGCGTTTTAAATCCTAGAGTAGTCTATAATATAACCTACCATTTACAAGTACTTACAAACCCGTTTAACTGGCAACGTGAGTCAGGGCTGCACATTCAGGCTGCAGCAGTCTGAGTGAGAACGCAGAAAGCAGCAGCCTGTGTATAGTTTCAGTTTTGTCACTCTACCTTGAAGAGCTTCAAAAGTATATTTAGCGGTCGAATTTCATAATAATCTTTACACAGAATGAAAGCCAAGGCTTTATTTTACTATAATCTGATGAAACCCCAAAAGAGCAGAAATCAATATTTTCTGATAAAATCGCGTTTCTAGACAAGCAGCACGACAAGCGACTGATTTGGTCAGAGCAGGTCACATATGTGTGTATGTTTGTGTGTATGTGTGTATATATATATATATATATATATATATATATATATATATAAAGAGTTAATTTGCAAAACAGGTAAACGCCATTCTTAAAATGAACAAACATCTGTTTGATACTCCCTGGAGTGCACATAGAAAACATTATTGAGGTGATTTATGTGAAAATTATCAGATGAATATGTTTTAGTTATGATTATTTATGACAATAAAAATGTCCCAAAAATAAATAAATTACAGTATAAACACATCAATATATAAAAATCCAAACGGAGATACCTGTTTTTGCAAATTAACACTTCATATACCGGGTATGTGTGTGTGTGTGTGTGTGTGTGTGTAAAATTTGGCTAAGTGGTGCGCCTGTTAGGGGCGGAAGGGAACTGGTGGAAATGGCATGATCCTCCCACGTGCCATGTCTTGCCGATGAAGCGGCTGGCAATTGTGCATGTGTTGGAGGAAGCATGGTGCTAGTCTACGGCTCTCCCCAGATCGACAGACAGTGGAGCGGCAACCGGGGCAGCAGCGGGAAATTGGCTAAGTGCAATTGGGGAGGAAATGGCGGGGAAATCGAAATAATAATAATTAAAAAAGAATTGCTAAGTGGTGTCTGTGCCCGGTGCGGTGTCAGTCACGATTTGTGATGGAAGTGATGTCACTCGGGCAGTTGTGTGTGTGTCTGTGTGTGTGTGTTGAATGCATTTGTAATTGCCCAACTGTGATGTCACCCAAGCAGTTGTGATCAGCCTAAAACATCCTAGGCATCTCGCACGATACGCGCGCTCGATTCCTAGGCTCGCCCGTTGCGCGGTCTAGTCCGCCCTGCATCAATGATGACATTATCATCAATTATGACAATCGCTCACGCTTTTTGCCCGACTGCATTTCGAAGATTACAGTATGTTTTGCTTGTAAGGGAAGTCAATAGGTCTGGCTCTTACGTGGTTTTAGACCAGGCTGTTACATGGTTTTAGGTGTGGCTCTTATGTGGTTTTAGGTCTTGCTGTTAGGCCCAAAACACACAGACCTTACACCAGTGATTCCCAACCTGTGGGCCGCGGCCCCCTGGTGGGCCGCGAAGGTATTGCAAGTGGGCCGCCAAATCATTTCCAAAAAAGTATGATTTTTGAAAAGAAAAAAAATCAAAAAAAACATTTTTTTTTCAAAAAATTTCTGAATGTTTTTCAGATTTTTGTTTCTTTGATGTTATTGCTTTTGCTTGAATTGAAGTTTCATCTTTACATCATCTTTATATTGGGTTTGTGTTTATTTGTAACCCTATCGATTTAATGGGCTTTCTTCTGATATTTGGATTTTGTTTGGATCTGATATTGGATGTCAAATTGTTATGAGAATGCATTTTTCCATTGTTGAAGGATACCGTTATTTATTAATCATTTGTTAATTAGCCTGTTACAGACAGCCCCTTGCTTGTCATTTCTGACATCTGTGTGGTGCTGATGGACAGCTCCTTGAATGATTGGTGTGTGTGTGTGTGTGTGTGTGTGCGTGTGTGTGTGTGTGTGGACAGCTCCTTGAAAACTGTAATACTGAAGGTGTTGCAACATGTTACAGGTGCTGTGTTAGTGACTGTGGAGCTTCCAACATGTTTCTCCTGTATTCAGTTCAGTCCTTTATGTTCAATTTTCAATAAAAAAGTGCTCTGAGAACGCATTATATGGCCTTTGTATTTATGGGGTCGGAGGTGGGCCGCGAACATTTTTGAGACATAAAAGTGGGCCCTGAGTTGGAAAAGGTTGGGAACCACTGCCTTACACACACAACACCGGGCCAGAGTCCCACCAAACTACTACGCGGCCTGATAATCCAGTGATGTATAAACTCCCATAAAGCAGAAGTTCCCGGGTTTGAACTCTCTGACACTCCCCTCTCTCTCTGCAGGGGTCAGGCATCATGAGCAACGGAGGCTTTGGCTTCAGCCCCTTTACCCAGGGTCCTGCTGCACACCAGAAGTAAGACACACGCACACACACACAAACACAGCTCACACACACATACATACACACACACACACACACACACACACACACACACACACACACACACACACACACAGAGCTCTCATCACCTGTTGAGTTAGAAGAAATAAATGTGATTTTCAATTAATTAATTAATTTGTGTAAAAGCATCAGTGCATTTAAACAACGCATATCCGGACAAACAACAAACAGAGTAGACATTTAAGTGCAGCTTAAAACAGTTAAAGGAGAATTTTGGTATTATTTTACCTGGATCCTATTTTTTTTAACTTTTTATGTCAAAGTAACTAATCTGAGCATTTTCTTTGTTTTGATTGCTTCAGCTTGCAGCCGCGCTGTGTGCACGCCTCCGCCTGCCTCGGCTGCTCCACTAAACAACAGACAGCAGACAGGCTCACATTGTTATTGTAAAAGAGAGAGAGAAAAGTGTTACTTGCAGCAGCATGTTCAGTGTTTAGGATCACCCTTAGCTCGGCTGCTGCGTGGCTTCACCTGCCCTATAGTGTTGCTCACTAAATGTTATTGCATCAGTGATGTCACAATGCCTACTTGTATGTGTGTGTGCCCCATTATGATATCACTGATGACATCATCAGTGTGTGTGTGTTTGTGTGCCCCCCTATGACATCACTGATCAGTGATCTGCCCACCACCTCAAGCTTGAATCTTGGTAAGGTAGAGCTACTCTTCCTCCCTGGGAAAGACTGTCCTCTCACTGACTCAAACAGCTAAGAACATCGGGGTGATCCTTCACAACCAGCTGTCCAACTCGCCCTGCATCGCAGCAACTGCTCACTCCTGTAGGTTCTCCCTGTACAACATCCGCAAAATCTGTCCGTTTCTCAGGCACTTGTTATCTCCCGCCTGGACTTCTGGCTGGGCTACCTGCCTCGGCCATCTGACCGCTTCAGCTCAGTCAGAACGCTGCAGCCCGTCTGGTGTTCAACCAACCTAAATTCTCTCATGTCACTCCCCTCTTCTTCTGTGACCTTCACTGGCTTCCCATCTTGGCTCGCATCAAATTAACCTCATCAAAATAGGTCAAGAACGGGTCCCAGATAACAAAAGATTTCCTCAATGAATTGGTCCTCTGGAACCTGAGTCTCTCCATACGTATAATTGAGACCATGTCTGTCAGCCACAACTGAAAAGAAGGTGGAGAGGAGGACTTCCATTCCTTCAGAATTAGTTTCTTGGCAACAGTCATCCCGTGTGTTAGAGATTGCTGCACGGCCGTTGGGAGGAGCAAAGAGGATTCCGAGCAGCCATAGATGGCGAGTTCCGCCTCCGGTTGAAGGGTTATTTTGTAGGCCTTAGAGTACCAGTCAAATATTTTGGCCCAGAATCCGGATAGTGAAGGGCAAAACCAAAACGCATGGGACAGTGTGCCCTCTGACACGCGACACCTATCACATAGTGGTGAGACAGAAGGATATATATTGTGTAACCTATGCTTGGAGTAATGAAGACGGTGAGCAACTTTAAATTGGATCAGCTGGTGTCTAACTGAGCAGAGCTGGGCCACAGACAGACTCCTGTCCCATATGATTTCAGATAGATCAAGTTCCTCCTGCCACGCCTCTCTGATCCTCTCAGTGGGGGCCTTAATGCAATCGTCGAACAAACCTAGAAATAAGATGCCTGGAGTTGCCTGGAGAGGGCTTCACAAAACATGTTCATTTGGGAGAATTTCAAAATTGTGAGTCTTGGATCAGGCATAATGTCTAGCTTGTATACATCTATAAAGATGCGTTTGGGGCAACTCAAATTCTCTCTTCAGAAGATCAAAGGATGCAAATTTGCCATCAATATACAGGTCTCTGATGGAGACCAGCCCCTTTTCACTCCAGGCATGGCAAATTCTATCCGACCATGAGGGCAAAAAAAGTGATTAAAACAGATTGGTGTGTGTGAACAGAAACATTTGGTATATTCAAAACGTTCTTAACCTGATTCAGAATTCTGACAGTTTTTCACAAAAAAACTCAAACCTCTCAGAGTCCCAGGCTCCTCTAGCTTAGAAAATAACATGGCAACATAATTCCAAATATAGGACAGAAATATGGAGTCCAGCTCTTTGAAGAAAGCCGATGTAAGAAAAATTGTGAGGTTTTGACACAAATAGAGGAACCTGGGAAGTGAAACCATCTTTTTTATTTCAAATTGTTTTTATTCGTTTTTAACCAATACAAACAAGAAAAGACAAAACCCGTAGAAGACAGACAATACAAAATAGGTGCATGGTTGCATGATGTCATACATGTATACAATCTCCTGAATAATTGTGATGCAATGACAACCAAGTGTAAAAATAAAACCAAAATAATAGAGACAAGGAAAGAACAAGAGGGGGTTGGGAAGAGGGTAGGGTAGAGATGTTGGGGGCTACTAATCTAAAGTTCTTGCGTCAAATTCCTTATGATGATAATAATCTAAGAAGGGGTGCCAAGTCATTTCAAACTTTTCCAGAGAGCCCTGGACTGTGCATCTGACTTTTTCTAGTTTAAGAAATGATATTACCTCATGAATCCAGCGTGAGTGTGATGGAGGTGTGGGCGATTTCCAGCTAGAAAGAATAAGCCAGCGAGCTAGTAATGTTGAAAAGGCCATTAGATCTGATTGATGTCTGGATATCCCACTGTTGCTAGGGGCAACCCCAAATATTGCAGTAATTGGATCTGGGTCAATCTGTTTTTGACATATATATGAGAATGTATTAAACATGTCTGACCAGAATGTGTACAATTTTGGGCAAGTCCAAAATGTGTGGCCTAGAGTACCCGGAAACTGATGGCATCTGATGCAATTTGGGTCTGAGCCAGGATATATCCGGGCCAGTTTGGCTTTACAAAGGTGTAAGCGGTGGAGTATCTTAAACTGTAACACACCATGTCTGATACAGACAGAAGATTTATGTATTTTACTGATAGCATTTTTCCAGATTTCATCAGAGAGCTCTGTGTCCAAGTCTTCCTCCCACTGTCTTTCAGGTGGTGCAGCGAATGGAAGTGAAACCATCTTAATTGAGTTTATATGACCAATCATGGACAAAGGGAGGATTTTCCAGCTTTCTATACATTGTTTAAGTTTTGAAACAAAATCCCTAAAATTCAACTTAAATATTAGCTTAGGATCTCTGGGTATGGTCAAGCCAAGTTATGTGAGGCGGCCCTTATTTGCCAATTTGAATGGGAGACTCTCCAGAAACCCAGGAGTGAAGAGATCAGAGAGAGGCATAAAGTCAATCTTTGTCCAGTTAATTGTGTATAGATTAGTTACTTTGACGTAAAAAGTGATGAGAATAGGGTCAACAATTTTCCTTTAAGATGTCCGCCATTAGGGCCGCAACTAACCATTATTTTCTTTGTGATTAATCTGTCAAATATTTTTGCGTGTGTGTGTAGCTGTGGCAGTGGGCAGACCTTCCTGACAGGCGGTTGGGGGAACACCTACCAGGCCAGCTGGCAGAGCCCTGGACAGCAGGACCCTGGTAACACACACACACACCTCACATAACACGCCTGACATAACACCCCCCACACACACACACACACACACACACACACACACACACCCCTAATTATACATAACTATACAATAGAGCTGGACAGTATGGTTCCGGAAGTGAAGCCCCTTCATATTGAAAGATAATGGAAAGAGGGCAGCGACATTCAATGCAGGTGAGGTCAAAGTGTAGGAAGGTAAATAAATAAATAATAAAAACAAGGTCTGAACAAAGGCACTCTTCTCAGATTAAAAAAGCTTTAATAGAAGGCTTAGTTCATTTCTGGACCAATTATAAAGCCTAAAAAGCCAACATGTTTCGGCCACCACCGGCCTTCATCAGGGCAGTAAGGAATTAAGCAGTTGACACATGACATAATAACCACGCAGGTAGACAATTAAGTGGATAGCGCACACCTGTTGAGGAGAAAGGGCTGAGGAAATTAGCTGTAGGCCCTCCCAACATAGAAAAGCACCACCAGAGGTCAGTACTAGAAGAAGCTGTCATATAGACAGATATTGTGTTGTATCTGTCAACCTTCAGCATGAGTCAATCTTCAGTTCTGCTTATGTTAAGGTCCCTCTCGCGCACGTCCCCCCGGCCCCCAGAGCCCCGGTTATACGACCGGACATAAGGCTCGGTGTAGTGCTTTCACTAAAAGGTCCTCCGCCTCCCCCGGCTACAGCCAAGCAGAGTGGGCGGTCAGGGCCCCAGCGTTGCTTACACCCTCTCCCTGGGTTTCCCTGCCGGAAAGTGACTGGCAGCATGTGTCGGCTCAGCCAACTCACTGTCAGCTCCCCGGATTATAGCGTCGAAGTCACACAGTGTCTAGACCGACTGCGGCGGAGACCGAGAAATATCGTCCAGTCAAGCCGAGGAGGGCAGTCCCCTCTTCGACCCCTGAGTTCCCGCCTATCCCACCGATTCAATGGCGTGCGGGTCCCCCCCCTTGAGTACCTGCGTTTCTCCTTCGAGGAGCCTGCCTAACAGTACAACTGCCTCCCTTTCGGGTTTTCACCGGCACCCCACACTACCTCTATACAAGTGTATAGAGGTAGGCCTACGGCCCCTGAAGAGGATGGGGATCAGAATCCTATTCTATTTGGACGATTTGGAGGAGCAGGCTGCAGTACAGTACGAATAAGAAAAGTCTTCAGCTAATGCACTCATAGTGAGGATGTTATCCAATAGGCAAAGCCAAGAGAGGGCCTCGCAGATTTCATGAAACTACAGATTACTTTAAATCACCATTTTCAAGCTCGTTAATTCGACATCTCAGTAACGTCTTGCCCGAATTTTTTCACATTTCGCTCAAACGTCAAAGTCTGGACAGACATGGATGTCGACTGCTCACTTGTTGGGGAGGCATATATCCACAGTGCGGTCATTCTATTTTTATTTGTTTTGTTTTTTGGCCTTTGCCCTTGCCTTTCTCTTTCAAAGTCAAAGGTCTGAACCCAGGCAAGGTTGGCTTGGTTCCAGGTTAAGACTGTAAATAAGGACTTTCTGAAACAAACGGGAATTCACTTCCTGGAACCAGAGCCGCTCTAAAAGTGGCCAGTCACTGTCGAGTTCCATACACACACTTGCTATGGACACACACACAACATATACGGATGAACACACACATATGCGGATGAACACATAATCACACACGCGCACACACACACACACACACACTTGTGTTGTGAGTCCAGCATGTTAAGGCTCTGTGTGTGTGTGTGTGTGTGTGTGTGTGTGTCCGTGTGCACGTGTGTGTGTGTGTGTGTGTGTGTGTGTGTAGGTCACAGTATGCCTCAGACAGGCCAAATGGACTACTCTAAAGCATGGGAGCAGTACTATAAGAAGCTAGGCAAGTCCTCTTACCTACCTACACACATACACACACACACACACACACACACACAATCTCTGTTACACCCCAAGGTCTAGGACTCAACGTGGAACATTAAGTTCACACAGAAACCAAGTTTAAATTTCCAAAACATAGTTTTATTGGTAATCCGAAAGAAAAAGGTGGAAATGGCGGACGGGTGCTCTTGACTGACTGGAGAAGCCAACCTACACATCGAGTACCACCTTGCCCACAACGCAGACAAGAACAAACTTATGGAATCAAGATAACAAATGCTGTGCATGAGAGAACCAGCAAATGGTGGTAGAACACGGGTGAGGGGTACTGAGCAAGCCGGGTCAGTACACACTGCATAGCTGCATAATTCTTCATTATTACCTTACTAATTCAACTAACAATAATAATAATAGTAATAAGAAGAAAAATAAACGACACAGTCGTTACACCCCCCAACCCAGAGAAAAGTTCCCCTCTCCAAAAAAGAAAGGAATTTTGGAAGATAAAAACTCTATACACATGAAAGGGCATTCATCACAATGTTAACCTTCATCTTTATCTGTACCCATTAATGTAGCATAAAATCTAATTTCTTTATTTAACACATTCAGTGCCAGCGACGCCATATGGCGTCATTAGAAATTTACCGTAGAGTGCCAGCGACGCCAAATGGCGTCAGTAAATCCAAATTGTTTTTTTGACGGGGGGGTGTCGATCTAAGCTTCTTACGTCGCCTCTAACAATATTGTAGCTATTGGAGGTCGATAACCTATTTTACAAACCCATTAGGTGGCGACAGCACTCTCCTGATCAGAGAAAAAGGAGCCAAACACACAGAAATAGTCACTGGGGAAAATGAGGAAATCGCATCGCATCCGTCCGTATGCATCGACGTGCCTCCATAAACGAGCACAACGCCAGCTGTGCCCCCAGCAGCAGCATCCGCTGTCACAACTGAGCACCTCCATGTACGCTGCAACAGCACATTCACATAATCAGCCTTATTATTCCGAACTGGAAGCATGCAAGCCCGTGACAAACACACGCGGAACCAAAAAGCTGAATGTCGCGCACCATTCACTGTGTGTGCGCAGCAAACTCAGCAGAGACTGAGAGCCACCAGACACATAAGACACACCCAGGAGGCGTGTGCAGTGGGGGGGGGGGGGGGGGGGAGCACGGAGAGCAGCAGAGCAGCATACACTTCACCCAGACAGACCCAGACATCAGAAAATTAGCTTCAGAGTCAGTGATGTGCTTGAAATGTTTAATTTCACAAAAGGCTCATTATCTCAGCTCGTAGAAAAAAAGGGATGTTTTTGCTTCAATCAAGCTATCTTCTCCGGCTCATAACTAAAGAACGGAAAATGGGATCAATAAACTTTTTTTTGCAGGTGATAGAAGAGAGTCTCATCGTTATTTGTGCGTGTTCAGTGTTTACATAGTAATTATTAAAAAAATTATATGACTGTTTTAAAATGCATTGCGGCCTATGTGGCACAGCAAGCAACCTTTTGCCCAAGGGCCGTGGCACTGAAAGTGTTAAAAGGATCCCCCCCATTAGCTTCCGCCAAGACGACTGCTAGTCTTCTTGGCGTCCAAACAATTACACAATACATAGAAATTATAGTAAAATGCAAGCAAGAGTAAAATGCAATAGTAAAATGACAATAGTAAAATGACAAGCAATACTAAAATCCAGTAGTACAAAAGAAAATCACAGAATACAGAATAAAAAGTTATACAAATCAGGACACACAACAGCATGGTCGGCTAGTCCTCTAGTTGACCTATAGCCCTAATGTGGTTACAACTCTGTACTTTAGAAAGCACAGTTTGATGGCAAATTCAAAGTGATGTAACTAACATCAATGTATGTGTGATAGCGTGTATGAGTGTAGATGGGTGCTGTGGTTAAAGGAGAACTTACCCCCAAAACACTTTTTTTCAGCTTTTAACCAATATATATGACTTTGGGGGTGATGTGTGAAGAATTTTTTTTGCCCTCAAATGAATGGGAGATTTGGTACAACCTGACATCACGTTGTCCCCAAAGACTATGGGATTTCAAGATAGTTACTCCCCTACTCCCCCTGTACCCTTTCGGCTCCTCACAACTCTAAGCCTATTCCCATGATGTCACTTGACCTGTTAATCACCTGTTAATTGATTACAATCGCCTGTTATTTTCCTACCAACTCCTATGTAACACAATACTATCAATAAACGCCACTATAATCATAAAAGGAAGGACATGGCATTGTGTTGCTGTAAATCATTCCCAACCTTTTTCATACTAAGGAGCCCTATGATGAGATTTGGTCTCTCAGATGCAAATCTGATTTTTTTTTTTAATTGGCCCCGGTGCGGGAATGCACCAGGGGCCTTACCTTCCCGCATGTCGCCAAGACATATTATGCACGGCTTTAGGAGAGACAATGGGCCGGCCACTAGAGGGCGCCCCCGCCCCACTAAGATTTGCCGTCATACCTTCCTCACGGTATCAGCTGTTTCCCCAAAACAACGTGCCCAGGTCGCTTTGCAGAGTGCAGCCCTCCCCCTTGCCTACCTCGACGCACAGTAGAGAGGAGCTGTGAGGAGCTGTCCCTGTGTGTTTACAACCGTGTGTGTGATAAAGCAGGAGAACGCAAGGACCCTCCTGAACTTTCCCCCATCTAAAAACGTCGGCTGTATGGGAATATTTCGGCTATTGTAAAAATACAGATGGCCATAGCCTCAACGCGAGACTCATCCGAATGACTGATGAGTCTCGCGTTGAGCCTAGGATGGCCAGGGCTTAGATCTGCGTGAGCACGACCCGTCGTAATTTGTCAAATTCAAGGTACATTAAAACGTTGTCTTGCTTCAACATACATCGCATCGCATCGCATAAACCATTTCCACCCGCAGGTTTGAGGAGTAGCTAACATAAACATCAGATAAATACTCTCTATAGGCTAACGTTACCTACTGAGGCAGCTAACATGGCTAATTAGCTAGCTAACACCAGCTATCTTTCTCCTCTAACTAACGTTAACGACACGTTAGTTGACTGAGCGAACATCGCTGTACAGCAGGTCGTTATCAAAACATATTGCACTGAAGAGAAGTAACATTAGAAAATGACGAAAGACTCCTCCAATCTGGCAGTGGAAATTTATGCACAAACTTTGTGTGTAACTTTGCGAGACTCATCCGAATAATGAATTTCGTTGTCGGAGATTGCTCCTAGCAGCCAGACTCCGAGGTGCTCTCTGTAACAAACCGTCATACAGGGGGACATTATTATCCTATGAACTGATCTTTGCAGCTCTGTTGGTTAGCTAATGTTTCCGTAGCATTTGGTTAACGTTATGATTTAATTCATTTTGTAACAAATGTTGGTTTAACAGGTGAAATCGAACTGAACCTTTGGCTACGTTGTAACGTTTACTGACTGGGCAGCCCAGTGCTGCTGTCTCTCAGTCGGGTCGTTTGTCTAACTAACATTAACGTTATCCAGCTGCCTGTCTCTTCTGTATCCTAACAGCTACGAGGAGAGGAGCTTGCTAACATCCCGTAAAAGCACTTCCCAGAGATATATAGGCTAAATACTCTCCTTGTGGTTCACCCCAATAAAACCTCTAGTGTCTGTTTGCGACAGGCTGGCTAACCCGTTAGTTATTAACGTTCTATTCTGGTATTGTGTAGGCTCATTTTAGACCCGGGAGTTGTAACGTTAGAAAACACATTTCCTGGCATACGCAGGCAGTTGGACAACCTGGTAAGTTCTGAAAATATGTGTCTGATAAACCTTCTGTTTTACACAATGTTAGCCAGCCTGCCTGGTCTCTTCTCTGTATATCCTTACAACAGCTAAGAGAGGAGCTTGTGAAGATTGAACGAACATCACCACAGTCAAAGCACTTCCATGAGATATCTATATAAAAACGTTTATTGCTTTAATACCAAAAATGAAACCTCCAGTGTCTGTAAGCTAACGCGTTAGCGATTAGCTAATGGCTGGTTGTTGTGTACACTTGTGTAGGCCCCACGTTATGGTTAGACCCGGGAGTTAACATTATAAAACACATTTCCTGGCATATGCAGGTAGTTGGAAAACCTGGGAAGTTCTGAAAATATTTGTCTATTATTGTGTTATTCCAGCTATCGTTATCGGTTGTTAGGTTATAGAAATATGAAGCCGACAAAAACCGGCAAAACAGACAAGCGTCTAATGCTAGTCTGCTTCCATTAAAACCATTGTGTATTAAAATAAACGATAACGTAGCTGGAGTAACTAATAAAACACATTATTTTCTGAACTTCAGTCCCCAACCAACTTCGCGCACCTTTCTCAAAACAATGTCCTTTTTATTGCGGTCCATCGATATACAGTCTGGTAGACAGATCAAGCAGTGTCTTCCTTTTGTTTTACCCATGGTTTTACCAAGCAGTGTCTTCTCTATGTAAAATAGATCTATAAGGTGAAGAGCCTGTCCAGCCAATGACGGCTTGAGACTGGCTGCCACAGCTGTCAATCATCCCTTTTTATATGTCAAATAACTACTTAAAAACAAACTGATCAGAAAAATGACCACTTGCACAGGCATTAGCATGACAATAACCATCTAAAATGATACAACCCACCTTTGGAAAAAATGGGTGACGATACCATGCACCGGGGCTATGCCAGGTTTCGACCTGGCCTTGTTTTTTTATGTAGCCTAGATATGATTTTGTCCAGAATCCCATATATCGTCGCTGTCGTTCCAGGACCTCGAATCTCCAAAACAGCAACTTTTCAGGAAGTTAAAAAAACCTGTTTGCTCTTAAAATACTGAACCAAACGTCGTCAAAGTTGGCACATGTCTTAATTATAGTTAGTTTCCCGCTGAATGTGTCATTACTTTATTAATATCTTACCTGGATAAGCTCAAATTATGTTGTTTATATTATCAGTCCGAGTTGGAAGCACTCTCTCCCGGCCAGTCAGGCGGGAGAGAGTCGTATGCTCATGCACGAGCCCCAAGCTCCGAGCCGCGGGGGCGCGCGCAGCAGCAGCAGCAGTGCTCTGAGGAGCCTCTCATGGCCGAGGCGGGGGCTTTCACATGGGATGAGAACAGTCTGACATTTCCGCAAACAAATCTCATCGCAGTTTAGCGCACATGTAAAATATAACGCTATACTACGACGTGACAACGTGACAAAGCTGCTCTAAACACATCGGCTACTATAATATATTTCCCTGCATCTCATACTGAGATTAGATCGGTATTGAGTTTGGACAGACTGAATGGGCCGAGGAGGAGGAGGAGAGCTCTGCAGCTCTGCCCTGCGCTGCGCCCTGAGAGACACTCACCTCGCTCCGACTATAGCAGGCTACTCAGCTACTGCAGCCTCACTGACGCTGTGCCCCTGTCTGTGAAAAGCGTCCTGTCCAGTCGCACCTTCGCAAACAGATGCGGGATTCCTGCAATCCTGTACCCAATCACTGATTGAGCAGAAAAATCGCACACCAGCTATTTCTGTCTGTGTTTGTTTGTTGTTGCTCCCTGAGGATTACAGAGCGCTCCATGCAGGATGCTGTTTCGCCAGCCGGGGTCTGGGAGGAGGGAGGGGGAGAACGCAGCCTGCAGCTCTGCGCTGAGAGGAAAACTTTTGCACAACTTTTAACAAGAATCACGAAAAGCCCCCAAACGAAAATTAAAAACGGATTTGATGGCGCGGTTTATCGCAAGTTGGACGAGGGAATGACGTGGAGAAATCTCGCATTGTGATTACATAAGCTGAGAGCTGGGCTTTTGTCCTCACTGTGCTGTGTGCTGCGGTAACGAGCCTCGCGTCACTAGTCTCTCCTAACGTAAGATAGACAAGCCACACACACACACATGGGAGAAAAATAATTAAATTATTTATGGGACGGCATTAGCTCGGGAGGTAGAGCAGGTCGGCCAATGACTCAAGGGTTGGCGGTTCGAATCCCGCTCCCTCCCAGCTGTTGTCGTTGTGTCCTTGGGCAAGACACTTAACCCTCATTGCCTCGTATGAATGGGTATGAATGTCTATGAATGTTGGTGGTGGTCGGAGGGGCCGTAGGCGCGAAATGGCTGCCACGCTTCCGTCAGTCTTCCCCAGGGCAGCTGTGGCTACATCACCCGTAGCTTACCACCACTGGTACGAATGGTGTGAATGAATAATGATTCCTGTGAAGCGCTTTGGGTGTCTAGAAAAGCGCTATATAAATCCAATCATTATTATTATTATTATTATTATTATTATAACATAGAAAACAAAAGAGGCCCAAGGCAGCTCCCCTGCGGGACCCCGCCCTCAAGGACTCTACTGCTCGATAGAGCTCTGTTGAACAACACCAGGGTAGGAAATTAACTTTTTTTAACGGGGGCTTTTTTTGCCCCTGTGAAATATGTTTCGGGAGCATTTTGTATAATTTCCAGGGTAATTTTATCAAATGTTGGGAAATAGGCTATATTAGTTCTTTTAAAATAACGTGCCTTATGGTAAAAGACAAAATAACATAACATCAAACAAACAAGGGATTTATTTTTTTAAGCTTTTTCACACACAGAACCTTTTAGAAGCATTTTTTGATAGGTCAACAACACCATTCAAACACTCCAAATGAAATGCAAATTGCAAATTGTTGTGATGGAGCCTGGAGGAATTCAAGCCAAGGTGTTACAACTGTTCCTTGTTACAACTGTCCCTGCTCTCCCCTAATTATCTGTTGTGTGAAACGGGGTAACAGTTTAGGCATGCTGTGTTTGTAAACTAGGGACACATCATCACACATGGGCTAATCTAGTTTTATTTGGCGTTTTCAAGGAAGATTTGGACTTTTGGGATTAATTATAAGGACTAAAACATCAGCAGGAGAGAACAACTAACTTTATCGCTTCTGAGGCAAGTTGGTGTGCATGGTGAGTGTTGTTGTGGTGTCTGTATTTTTGCTTAGCGTTAAGCTGCTGCTTCATTATGCAGAACGTGTGTAGATTTGACTTAACTTCTAGATGGGAATGTAATGTATTGATCGTGATATTGTGGCATGTTGTGGCAAGCAGTGTGTTTTGATGTTTATTGACTCACGTTAACGTTACTTGCGTTGTGTCTGCCCCCTCTCTCTCGGAGAGGGTTCGAGTTATAGTCAGAAAGCTATGGGGTCCCCCTAAATTGGTGCCCCCCAGAGGGGCCCGCTGGGAAAAAATTGGGCAGGTTTTTTCTCAAATTGTGTCCGTTTGAAGCCAGATTTAGAGGAATATCTAATTTTAAATTAACATTCGGTTTAGACTGTTGTGTGATGTTATTATTCAGTCTTACTCTTAACCATCAATTTGTTCCTTTTCTCACTCACTTCCGCTCCGATAGCTATATAATGCCGTGATATTTACTTATTTGCATCTGATAAAATACAACAATTTAATTTGACAAATGAGACAAAATTGCTCAACTTAAATGAACATTTATTTAACTCTGTCTCTGCACTTATAAATCAAAAACTACAAAAATAAATACATAATGCTTATACATACATATACATAATGCAAATACAATTTGATTTCCGAGCAGTTCTCTGGACTCCGCAAGAAACGCTATCTAAAAACAAGAAGAAAACAGATGAATGGGACAGCCATCCCCTACGCTACTGTTGACGCTACCGTTGCATAGCAACAACAGACCGGAAGTAACCAGAGGAGGCTAACCTTATGAACAAAATAATGTGCACAGGTAATCAAGAACTTGTGAATGAAAAATAAATTGCACCTAACAAACAGCAGCATAGTTCAGCAGATACAGTAGCAGCATCTTGTTAGGACAAAAACAACTGTAGGCTTAATACTTACAAAATGAAACGTCTCAGTCTCCTCTCCTCTCAGCTGTGTCCACGACATCATCAGACCATAACGTTAGCTTACCTACTAGCTAGTAGCAACCTAGCTGTTGCGCTAACAGGTCATTGTCCGTTGTCTGAAGCCGTTCTTTGTTTCTTTCTGAAACCGAAGCTATCCAGGCTTGTACATCCCGTTGGCAGCTTCAGCCTTTTCTTCGGTGGCATGGTAACACTATACTAAAGATTAATAATATCTTGTTGGCTCAGGCGGCTGTTTACATCACGTGATGGTTGCATCTTGTGGCTTCTTCTCCCTGCAACTCGGTTGTAGAACACGCGCTCATGGGCGGCGCATGGTGGCTTGGAGGTGAAATGCAGCCTATTTCACACAACAATTCAAACGGTTGTTTTGGGAAAACTGAAAACATGTTTCTTATTTAGCCTATTTATCTAGTTAACATAAATAATACTAATTCTTATACCGAAAAATGTGTTATTTGGAAAAAAATAAAAAAGTTATATTTGTGGGGGTCCCACAGGTGTTCTGGACTATCTATGGGGTCCAAGACACCATAGGTCCCCCCATAACTCGAACCCTGCTCTCGGACCTGGGTCTGTCTCTCTCTGAATGGTCGGGTTATTTGTGTGATACATTTAACCTCGTATCAATCCGTGGTGTTGATGTTGCCAATGCTCGAAACGCCCACATTGTAACAACGTTAAATTGCACTCCACTGTTTGGCCTTTTTCTTCCTTGATCTTAAAATAAGTCCACACCGCATGAGAGCGCAGCGCTGCTATAGGTCTCACTCAAGTAGGCTACTGTTCACATGCTGTTCAACTTGCGTTCAACTTGCGTGATAGTTTGGCCATTTCAAGTCACGGTTTTGTTTTATTTTACGGGGCAAAAAAATCCCCCGTCATCCCAATTCCAAAGGCAATTTAACATTTTTTAGTGGCAAAAATCGAATTTCTGACCCTGAACAACACCCTCTGTGACCTGGCAGTTAAGTAATTCCTAAACCACATAATAACTGACAAATTTGGAAATTAAAATTTCATGATCAATCACGTCAAAAGCCGCACTAAAATCAAGTAGTACAGTACCAACGAGTTTAGAGTTGTCAATAGAAGAGAACCAGCTATCAGTCATTTGACTCATTGCTGTACAGGTGGAATGACCAGGCTTTTACGCATGTTGGAACACAGTACTTAAGTCATTGGTAGAGAAATAAACTTGTATTTGCTCATGCACATTTTTTTCTAACAATTTACTAAGTACTGGCAGAATGGTAATGGGCCTACTGTTGGGACCACAGAAGGTAGATTTTGTGTCTTTAGGTAGTGGAATTATTTTTCCTTCCTTCCACAATTCTGGACACACCACTGATCAGACATATATTAGAAATGTGACAGATAGGTTTGGAGACATGTACAGCAGAAATGCTCAGCAACTTGCTATCAAGCTGGTCTGTGCCGGCAGACCCACCAGCAGGCAGAGAGCTTAACATCATTTCCAAATTAAAGGTTATACATTTTGAGCAAAGATGACTAAAAAGTCACTGTTGGCAACAAAAAAGGTAGAGCCAATATATACTTTAAAAAGTAGAATACTGTATCCAAATTGAGAAATAACAAGTAATCTATATTTTACCTTTTACATACATTTTTTCAAACTTAATCTGGGGGGGCGGGGCAGGGGGCGGGCAATGCAGAAATAACATAGGCTATTTCAGCCATCAAAGTTAACCCATCTGACCACTGCTGTACACTTCAACCGACCCAAACACGGTCAAAAGGGATCATCAACGCAGATGTGACAGCATAGGCCAGCACCACCTCAGGCTCAACATCAAAGACATCATTTCTCAAATTTTGTTCTATGCTCAGGCATACTCAATCCATAGTCCTGCACAGTTTCTCTGTCAACAAAGAAAAAAGATGACAAGCCCACATCCCCATCCTGGCCACTTATAATACAACACATCCTTATCACAGACTTTAACGTCTGGTGAACGACCCATGACAAAGGATGAGCAGCACTATAATTTGGATGTTCTGTAGTTAGTTTTTGCAGGACCTGAGTGAACACTTTGGTGGACATGAGATTTGTATGCTGATCAGTCTGCACAGACTTTGACAAACCACACATAGAAAAAAAAAAACAGAGCCTTGTCAAGATTTTCAACCTTCAGATTGCGCAACGGTACTGACTCTGGACAACGATCTACATTTGACTTTACATGCGTTCCCTCGGGAACCATAAATGAGTCAGATAGATCTAATACATCATCAAAATGAAACTTATTTTGTCTCTAATTTAGCCTTAGCTTGGTATGCCTTTACTGTCTCTTCAGAAAAAATAAATACATCGGACAAGTCCAAAACATCATGAAAGTCATGCGCCTGTGCGCATGACAAAGCATAGTCAGTGAACAGCCTATCTTCATTCACTTCACAAGACACAATCACAGGTTCGTTTATACTCTCAATAGTAGGCAACACTTGATCACTATATCTTTCACATTATCCTCTCCACTCACAGTAGAAGACAATACATAGAGAAATGTACAGGTTCCTCTATAGTCCCACTAACAGGAAACACTTTATCACCAGCCAGATCGTAGTCTCTTAGAACAGACAAGTTGGCTTCCGCAATTTTCAAATGCTTCTGCCATACCGTCTGTACTTCGTGAGGGAGAATCATGCACCAACCGGAATGGGAAGCAGAAAGGCGGGTCTTCCGCTCATTAGTCCAATAAGATTTTTTTTTCGTGGACACACGTGTCGTGATTGGTCAGATTTTGTCGAACTTCCTTCCAGTCTGAAGGTTTTTTTCCCAACTTCCTTGTGCATGTTCTGGGGGTGTAACGCACAGACTGTATAGCTGCATTCGCCGGATGTAGATGAGACAGTCTGTTTTAAGAGACTAGCCAGATCATGACCCAGAATCAACGCAATCCCACTCATTGGCAACTGCATAAAGCCACTTTTACAGACCCGGTAACTAGCAGTGGCACTGTGTGCAATGGCGCACTGAGCACCCTCATCTCCAGTCCGCAACACAGCGTCATAACCACAAGACGTTTCTTCAGAGAACGGCAAAACACTCTCCAGTAACAACGACTGAAAAGCTCCCGTGTCACGAAATATCTTTACAGGTACCTGGTCTGTCTCCTCCCCTGACAGCGAGTCTGAGCCCTTGGAAATAAAGGGGCAGCAGCTAAACGCCACCTCATCACCGTCGATCTTTCTGAATGAAGACAGAGAAGGCACCACCTGCACAAACCCCACAGTTCGCATCAGCATCAGCTTCTGCTTTTTCGGACACCCCGCAATCAAATGCCCCACCTCATTACAATAATGGCAACGGCGCTCCCATCCATTACATTTTGAGTGTGGCGGACTCGAAAACGACTGATTTTGTGACACATGATCCTTCCCACTCCCCCCTGAGGATGAGAAAGACCCATTACACTCCGAAGATGCACTACTATTACCATTACGCACGTGTGTGGAGTGTGCGCAATCCTGACGCCTGGAGTCCGCACGCTCCCAAAGCTCGCTCTGTGTGTTAACTCATACTCATCAGCCAACACACCTGTTCTGGACACAGTACTAACCTCTCGCTCATTCAAATAACCAACAACCCTTTCAGGCACACAGTTTTTAAACTCCTTTAACAAAGTTGGGCAAAGTCCACGACATAACACGCTGCACACCATTTATCAAACAACATAGTTTTCTCACGCACAAACTCACCGTAAGATTGGTTGGCAGATTTCAGCACGGAGCGAAATTTTTGCCTGTATACCTCTGGAACTAGTTCATAGGCACGTAAAACAGCCGCCTTCATTTTATCATACTCAGTAGAGATGCGCGGGCTGCAGTTATAACCGCGCTGGCCACGGATATCGCCCTGCGGGCGGGGCGGAACATAAAAATTAACATTCTGATTAATAGCGGATGGGTTGCGGGCGGGTGAAATGATGTATCATTAATGAGAAATATTAATTACCTTATCTAGTCTATGAACTAGTGATGCGCGGGTCAGGGTTTTTTAAAGCCCGCACCAACCCAACCCGTCATCGGAGCCAGTCTGCCCCGTTAAAATATCTGAAAACCCAGAAGCCAACCCAACCCAGCAGCCCGCAAACGGCCAATTTAATGTAATATGTGTCTGGACTCAAGATGAGCGCAGCAGAGCTCTCCAATGTGTCCAAACTCGTCTCTCTCCTTCTCTCTCTCACAGACAGACACATACATGCGTGCCGGTGCGCGACTGGACAACACGCTCTGGATGCGTTGCGCGGCTGCTTTCAATCATGTCGTTGAGTTCTTTGTGCTTGTCGGTGCTACAAACTCGGCTATTATCGATCTTTCAATTGGTCACGTAGCCTACTCACGTTGCAGTAAAATTGACAAATAGATCACAGTCGAGTCCACACAGAAAATCTGCAGTGGCATTCGTTTTATGGACACTTCAAATAATATACAGCTAATAACCCTCATTTGAAGCGTTTCTTTACTACTGCAACAGGTGCACTGCAGACGGCTTCAGACTCGCTGATTGTGTGTACGTGTCAGAGAGTTCACGTCTTAATAAAGGGTTACTCTGAAAGTTTCACTGCTCTAACTAAATTATTTAATAATATTGCTTTGTCACGTTCTGAGCCTGCCCCGCCCGCACCCGCCATATTTTCATAATTTGCCAACCCAGACCGCCTGCGGGGCGGGCCAGCCCGCGGGACCCAGCGGGTTCTGGGTGACCCGCACATCACTACTATGAACGTATTTTAAGCTTTATTTTTCGTCAGGCACATGTTAGCCGCCTATATAGTTAGAAAGCAAGTACCCCGGAAGGACCCAAAGCAGTGTAAACAAATAGCCATGTGTCAACGTTCGATGGGGATATGCCTGCTGTTACTCTTACTCTTATATGGTCAATGATGTCACCAGAACGAGGAACTTCAAACAGGAGTCTCCACTGATTTAGATTCATTCATTTATTTAAAGAATGGGACTTTACACATTAATGAACAGTACAGCCGTACAGTAAATATGCCAGGTTATAGCCCAAGGGCTAGTTTCCACCTGTAGTCCCATGGCAGGTTGATGTAAACTGAATAGCTGGGAGAGAAGATGCGCTCGTATTATTTTCCCATACAGGTCAATCCAGTCTTGATCTAAACTTAAAGCTATAGCGTTAGTTAGCCTAGTATGCTACATGGGCAAGTGCTGGACTGGATTATAATACAGCATGGACGTTTATTTGGAGTCGACTGCAGCGATCGCACCGAGGGCAACAGAAACAGTAAGTTCATCTACCCAAATCGCTCATTTATAGCGTTGTGAAATGTCGGGTGCATGGTGGGCGCAGATCAATAAATAGTATGAAATAATTTGCGCAGATTTATGGCGGGCGGACGGTTCATGCATACACGCGGATTAGGGTGGCATAAAAGCTCATCCGCGCATCTCACTATCCTCTACAGATAAACCTGTGCAGACCTCCTGAGCTTTTTCCACTAATTTACACTGCAAGAGCAAGCCCCACTTATCCCTTGGCAACTTTAAAGTACCAGCAATGCACTGAAAATGAATCCACCTCTTCCTCCCGAAATGGTGGAAGCAGATTGATTTGTCGGCCAACATGGAACTCCTCTGGGTGTGTGGTAGCAGGTATATTGACCACCAGAGCACTACGCTGGCTGAGCGGATCTCCCGTCAGGCTCTCTACCCGCACGGGTGTAGCTTGAGCGGCTTTATCTCTGGCCTCTATTTCACGGATCCGGAGGTGAGCAAGCTCAACCTCCTGCCTCCTGTTCTCCAGCTTAATTCGCTCAATTTCCAGAGCCAGATCTAATTGCTCTTTGCTAACCCCTGGCCCAGATAGAGGGTAAGCAGAGGATGGGTGTGTTGCAATATTTCTAGCGGTGCCATCCACTGAATCATCCAACTCCTGACCCTCCGGTTTCTGCTCCATCTCGGATCCGGGAGCCTTGATTATTTTTTTATCCACCAACACCTCTACCAATGCCTTAAGCACCTCTGATTTCTTTTTCCCAGTTCCAGGCACGGCAATATCAAAATGCTGGGCAAGTAAGTAAGTAAGGCTTTATTTATATAGCACCTTTTAAAACACAAGGTTACAAATAAGAAAGTCAGAACTATGAAATAACAGTGTATCACACTATAGAACAGTAAAACGGCCAAACCCTTCTTAAAGCCAGTGTATTTTGTTATTTTTAAGATATTTCATGTGTTGCTGGGTTTTACCCTGCTCAGCTGATTAGCCACAGTGTTCGCAACTGTATTATGTTGACAAATGACCTTATTTTGGTCTCAAAGTCCTAAAAATAAGCTGTTGATAAGAACAGGTCATGACGTCAGACATTATGGTTGTCTTAACACATTCACTGCCAGCCGTTTTTCAAAACTGTAGTTAGCTTCTGCCAGAGGGGTTTTTTGAGGATTCTGGCTCATCTTTCAAGAGCCGAGGATTCGTTTCTGTTAGGATTTTGTGAACACACAATATCTCAAAAGAACTAATAGAATGTGTGCTTTCTCTGTCTAAAAGAGTTAGTTTGTAGAGTTAGTAGTTATGTAAGCATTAGCAGTTGAATACAGCATGGTTTCAGCGTCTGTAAATTTATTCTGAGATAAACGGCTTTTTGTGAAATTCGATAGAACAGTCACTTTAACCATTCATTTTTGGCATCAGTAAGACGTCAGACATCTAAACAATAGTTTTGAACAGTAATTTCCTCCATAACAGCAGGAAACACCCCTCTCCTTCAAACTCCTCCCTCCGTGTGTGTTCTTCTTGGCTGCAGCGGGCGTGTCACAAGCTCGTTGCTGCTGCTGCTGTAACCTCGCATCACCAGGCTCACTGCTTTGCTGCTGCTGTGCCTGGCGGCCGCTGGGCAAGTCTGGATGGATGGGCTCGCTCGTTTCTTGGGGTTCTGAGAGCTTTGATGAAGCTTTTGCGATTCTTGTCTTATTTATGCTGCGTGTTTCAAAGTGTGTTCCACCCGTAATCTATTATGCAAATTTGCAAAACCCCACCGCCAGCTCCCAAGCGCGAAAGCGTTTTCGCCAATCCATTTTCATGAGAATGGCTTCCTCACACTGCTTTTTGCTTGCCTTCCTCTAGAATGGAGAGCACTGTCGCCACTTGGGGTCGTACACTGGGTTGTACACGTTCGGTCGCTCCAATATTTTTATAGGAGACGTGGGGGGCATTGATCCACGTAGCACCGTCAAATTTTTTTTTTTTTTTTTTTTGACGTCTCAACTCGTCATTGGCAGTGAACCGTTGGAATTTTTTTGACGAGTCAACTCGCCATTGGCAGTGAACGTGTTAATGAGTGACATATGATATTCGGATAATACATTACAGTATGCAGTTACAATAAATTGCTGGCATTAGCTAGCTGTTAGCTGTGAGCTACGTTTGCTAAGTGTTCGCCAGGCTCAACACGCCACCGATACTAACCTTTAAGCAATTCTAGTCATGCTCTTTCCATATAGCCCACCAGCTTTGATATCTGTTGACTAGTTGTTGATATTACAAAAATATTGTGGCTCCAAAGTAATGTTTTTATGGAGATATGGACAGACTGTCATGGCGCCGACTGTTTCCAGTATATCCGGTCTGGGCGCAGACAGAGTTGAACAGACACACAGAACAGCGCTGCTGGCATTGTGCTGCAGTGGAATAATGGGCAGGTTCGCGCACATGTACGTTTTCATAGAACATCAACCTTGTACAGGACAAACTGACTAGAGGGCGGCTTTAAAATCATTTTCATTCCCTTTTGCTCAACCAAGGAAATATTCTAATAGAGAAATGAAGTGCTGCAGTGCTGTAGCACATAATGTAAGATTGACTATTACATGTCAATAACATAAGTGTAACCCAGGCAGGTTCTTTTCTGTAGCTACAAATTACAGATGTCCCTTAAACGTCTCACAGCGTCTATTTACCATGCTCGCTAAACGCCCTGTGCAGGCTACTGCTACGCTGATGACTGAGGGAAACATGAGTTTGTTTATTCACTGCGTCTGATGTTGTTTTAAACGAGGACATCCACATCTTTCTTTTAAGGGCACCGTGGCCAGTTCAGAACAGGGCATGCCAAACTGGCCGTGTGGATCGTTCATTTTAGAAGGGGCATTACGACCACACTGCGGGGCATCCACGACACTGTTCGTTTGACTGTGGTGTAATTCCTGCCCTGGATGATGCCCCTCGTGGCACTTGGTGCCCTACACACAGCGCGTGATGCGCGTGTGCCTAGCCACAGCACTGTACACACACACGCACACACACGCACAAGCATGGGAGGAGTACTATAGACACACACAGACAGAAGCCACACTATGTCTGTTGAATCAGGTCCAGACATTCCCTGGAGTTACATGATATAAAACCCTAGCCTGATATCAGACTGAATTGTCAATTGGTTACACTCATTTCCATCTTCTAGTCTGAGATTGCCCTCTGTTTAAGTTATTTCTATGAGGGGAATTCCAACCAATCATGAGAGACCAATGTATCGGCCTGAATCTAACGTTGGTTACTTCAGTCAGGAGAACATAAAAAAAACATCTCCCATTTGAATAAATGCGGCCTCGATGGCACATGGCGACCGCAGCCGTTGTTGATATTAACACATTGAGTGCCACAGCGCTTCAGTAAAATTGTCTGCAGCCTGTGCCAGATTCACTTCCATTCAGTTGAAAACAGCTATAGAATTTTTTCTATTAGGGCTATATTGACGGGACTGGACTTTAATGAAACATTGAACACTCCTGCTTCTTCCAAAGAATAAATTTTGTTTCTAGACAGTTCCATTATGAAATGACAGCCTCTGAAAAAAGTGCACTTTCAAGGGTTTTCTGTCGTTTTTTTTTACTTTCCAAGATATAGTCACTTTTATGAATACCTTTTGCACTCTAATTTCGAGCACATTCACTGACTCTGGCTGGTGTTTTCTGATGTCGTGGTGTGGTTTCTGTGCAGCCTGCGTGCCCCCCCCCCCCCCCCCCCCCCCCTGCTCCACCTCTGAGCTGTGGGCTCCTCCCCACACGCACAGAGTTTGTTTTCTCGACTCTGTTTTTGCCCCGGACGGATCCCAGCGCGCATCAAGGAAATGCAAAACGCGACTGAACGAAAAGGCTTGGCCGTTCGGCTTCGGATGCTGGCTTTCTGGCAGGGAAGCGTGTGGAGATAGATAGAAGCATAAGAGCTCAGTTGTGAGCGGGGATGCAGCCGAGCCCACTCTCCGCTGCAGACAGAGCAATCTTTACGGCTCTGGCTGAAGCATGCATCGGTTTCCTCTTTGATCACGTCTTTCCCTGCTGTCTCATGCACAAAGTAAAGGATCTGAGGTGGGTGGCGCAGCTTCCCTGTCGATGTTTAAGGTGGCGCCGTGTGATCCCTTGAAGGGATTCATGCTCACTGGCTAGGTACGACCTTAAACAGCAGAATTATGGAATAATATGAATTATGATTTTAGGACGTCCACAGACGTCCTTGGCACTCCTCGTTACATTTTTTTAGGACGTCCAGAGACGTCCTTGGCACTCAATGTGTTAACGTTCCTCCTCTGCGCACTTGACAATGGCTTAGTCATGCCGTTTGGGCTGTTTATTGACGCTGATTGGCCAATCTTAGTCCCCCTCGTCACTGATTGGTGAATGGCTGGTGAAACCCAGAGAAAAGGCATTTGCATATGATGATGTCCGACCAAGTCATCCAAACTCAACTCTGTGGAGTGAGCGGATTCAAAGCTCTAAACCCGTGCTCCATGTGGGAGGTGTGTGTGGATTTAGTAGAAATTGTGCTGCGGGAATCAGTGTTGATACGAGACAGACATTTAATTACGTTTGTCAATGTAGACTACATCAGACATAGTTTTCAGAAAGAAATTATCTACTCCATGAAAAAACCTTCAACGCATTATTCCGATGATAGGGTTAGAAAACGTGGGCTTGCGATGTGCCAAAAAGTGCTCTGCCAAATAGTGGTTGCAGTAACGTTGGTGTGTGGGTGCGTGTGTGTGTGTAGGTCAGCAGAACCAGCCTCAGAACATGATGACAGACTACAGTAAGGCCTGGGAAGACTACTACAAGAAACAGAGTAAGTCTGTCTGTCTGCCTGTAAGGTCTTATTTTGACCCCTACTGTACAGAGGGCCATATGAGTTCCGCAATGCAGAAAAAATGTATGGAATGAGGGAATTTGGTATTAAAAATGGAATCAACTGTAAAATATGGAATATTGCAAAATGTTCCATAATTTGGCTGAAATTGTAGAGTAGTAGTAGGTAGGCCTAATGATCAAAAGTACAGCTAATCTTTGTAGTAACATAAAATTATTGTAAAATAGGCTTAGATAAATAATTAAGTTTTGGATTGGGGTGGTCGGTCTTGCGTGGGACCCTTATGTCACCTCACAACTTGGGTTTTCACTTTGAGAAACGTGTCGAAGAGGCTGTCTGACAGAACCAAGTCATTAAAAACATCACACCCAGGTGGTTAAGTAAGCGGTGCAGTTCATATGCTAGTCATAGCCCTTTTCTCAGGAGCGTGGTCTCAGCAGCTTTTCTGCTCCTTGAAGCTTGCTTGTCAACTGGAAGTGATGTCACGCAATCATCTAGTATAATAAGATAATCTTCCTCGAGCAACTGTGATTATATTATTATTAGTGGTGGGACTCGATTATTTATTTATTTTTTATTAATTAGAGGCTTTGTAACTAATTAATCACATTTTAATCGCATATCAATATTTGACACAAGAAGCAACATTTTTCAACTCAAGGACTAACGTTAGCATGATAAGTTAACCTTAGCTCTGGCTTCCAAGCTAGCTGCAACATGTTTAGCATTGAGGTGGTACCGGAGGCTTAAATCTAAACTTCCCATCCACCGGGCCAAGCAACGCGTTCTTATCTGCTTCTTCTGTTTTTGTCATCAGCCTACAGCACAATTCCCACATGTGGAGCTTTGTTGTCTGACGTCACTCAATGCATGTTGTGCATCGGTATGTTCGGTATGCATGGAATTCGTCCCCTGAGAAACATTCCGTGGTCTCTGGAGTCCAAAATAAAGTGCGATTAACACATTCACTGCCAGCCTTTTTTTTTTACTGTAGGTAGGTTCTGCCAGAGGGTTTTTTTGAGGATTCTGGCTCATCTTTCAAGACCCGAGGATTCTTTTCTGCTAAGATTTTGTGAACACACAATATCTCAAAAGAACTAATAGAATGTGTGCTTTCTCTGTCTAAAAGAGTTGGTTTGTAGAGTTAGTAGTTATGTAAGCATTAGCAGTTGAATACAGCATGGTTTCAGCGTCTGGAAATTTATTCAGAGATAAACGGCTTTTTGTGAAATTCGATAGAACAGTCACTTTAACCATTCATTTTTGGCATCAGTAAGACGTCAGACATCTAAACAATAGTTTTGAACAGTAATTTCCTCCATAACAGCAGGAAACCCCCCTCTGCTTCCAACTCCTCCCTCCGTGGGCGTTCTCCTCCGCAGCGTTTGTGACAAGCGAGTGTTCTGCTGCTGCTGCTGCTGCGAGTTTGAGCAGCCTCCCTCCCTGGCAGCGAGTGTGGATAGGGCTCACTTGTTTCTTGGGTTTGAGAGCTTTGATGAAGCTTTGTGCGATTCTAGGCTTTATGCTGCGTGTTTCAAAGTGTTTTCCACCCAGTCTATTTTTGGAATCCCCCACCGCCAGCTCCCAGTGCGATAATGCGCGATGAAAGCGTTTTCGCCAATCCATTTTACAGTAGAGAATGGTTTCCTCGCGCGTTACCCTACAGTTTTGGCTCTGCGTTTCCTAGTGTGGAGAGCACTGTCGCCACTTAGTGGGTCCGTGGAATGGGTTGTACACGTTCGCTGACTCCAATATTTTTATAGGAGACGTGGGGAGCGTTGATCCACGTCCCACCGTCAAAAAAAAAAAAAAAAAATTTAAGCCGAGATAACTCGTCCTTGGCAGTGAACCGTCGGATTCTGTAAGCCGAGATAACTCGTCAATGGCAGTGAACTTGTTAAAATGCGTAATTTTTTTTAACGCGTTATTTTTTCTGTAATTAATTATCAAAGCTAACGCGTTAAAGTCCCAGCCCTAATTATTATAAGATCTCAGTTGCTTGAGTTACATCACTGATGACTAGGGCTGTCCCAAACGATTAGCGTCCCAGGTGGGAATCGAACCCAGGACCTTCGAGCTGTGAGGCGACAGCGCTTACCACTGCACCACCATACCCCCCAAACGTTTATTTTCTTCTCGATTAATCTAACGACTATTTTTTAGATTAGTTGATTAGTAACTATTTTCCATTTTAACTGAACCTCAAATTCAAAAGGATTGCTGACAGAGTGTTTCAACTGGAGTAATCTGCAGTTAAGATAATCACTGGCAAATAAATGTTTTTTCATTAGTATTGTACTAACAAACACGTTCCACATAATCCTAATATGCGTGATCAAAAAGTGCATTAAAAGCGGACTGACTTGGTGCTGTCTGTTGCCCATCAACAGGACGCACGCTCTGGGTGTATGTGTACATAACGTTAGGTTTACGTCATTTCCAATTTGCGGAGCAGCACATTGTTGGGTCTCGGGTCTAAAATACTCCCACACTTTCAAGGAATCAAGGAAACTTTATTGTCATATGTAGCAAGCTACAATGAAAGTTAAAAGCCCCGGCCCGATAACTTTGCTGATAGACACCGTACATTTAGTAAAAAAAAACATGGTTAAACAAATTAAAATACAATAAGGCGGCGTTCACACAGGACGTGTATGAACGCTTTGGAAATCATGTCGAGAGCACTTCCATTGTGCACAAAACAGCGCACGGAGCGTTTTTTTGGTGCTTTGTTTTGTTTCCCCTGCAGTCGCGTGCAGTACAGTTCAGGATGCAACGATCACACGGACGGTAGCCAGCTGGTTTTGTCTGTTTAATGTTGTTTACTGTGAACATGAAAGCCAGATTATTGCCAATTCTGGCCGCTACGCCAAAAAAACTAGATGACACCAGCGCTTAAACGCCAGGTGCATTCCTTGAAAGGGGAGCGCGCGTAGCGCGTCCTTACATAGAGAATGAATTGCAGAAAGGCACTGGCAGCTCAACTAAGCGCGTTGGGTGTGAACGCCACCTAAAGGAGCATTCTGGTAAGAACTGCCTGTCTAAAATGTCCATAAAGTGCAAAGTCTTCATATGTACAGTAGTGCAGAAAGGTCTGATAAAGTGCAATAACAGGCAGACAATTTAGAGTTCATGCACTGTATGGCTTGTGGGAAGCTCTTCTTCAGCCGCTCAGTCTTTGTTTTGAGGCTGCCAGATGGAAGCCATTGAAATAGGCCATGATGAGGATGTTGAGTGTCCTTGATTATCCTTTTGGGTCTGGGGCAATAATATATTTTAAGCATTATCATCTTTGTCATTTTGTTTACATATTGGTAATTTCTTAGTGATACGCTCAAAGATTTTCATGTAAATAAATGTCTGTTAACTCATTGAGTGCCAATGACGACAATCGTCGTCAATTCAAATAGTAACGTAGAGTGCCAATGACGACGATTGTCGTCAATTGCGTTTTTTGACGGTGGGACGTGGATCAAAGCCTGATGCATCTCCTGTGAAAGTATGGGGGATGTCGAATGTGTAGAAGCTATTTTACAGACCCATTAGGTGGCGACAGTGCTCTCCAGATTAGAGAAAGGTGAGGAAAAACAGCAGAAGAAGCCCCGTGATGAAACGGAAACCGATGCTGGAGCCAGAGCCGTATAGATTGCTCTGGCTGGAGCTAACGTTAGCTGCGAACAGCAGTCAATCCGCTCCCACAACTGAGCCCCTCTGTCTCTGCTGCATAGTTTCTCCACACGATTAGCCGCCAGAAAAGCAGCACCCGACGCCGAAGGGCCAAACCATTCTCAGCAGTCCGGTTTGGCTTTTCGGTGTCGCGCTGGGAGCCGGCGCACAAAAACGGAGCGCTCTGAAAATAGATGCTGGGTGCGTGTTAGGCTGTGTGTTAGTGTGGGGATGAGTTTCTCCAAGCTCCGCCGGCATGCAGGCTGTGTGTTGGTGTGGGGTTGAGTTTCTCCCAGCTCTGGCATGCAAGCTGTGTGTTAGTGGGGATGAGTTTATCCCAGCTCCATGCAGAGATTCGTCGCCTGACACACGCGAGCAGAGCCACCAGAGACACTCCCAGGAGGAGGAGTTTGCAGTTGAGGGGGGTGGGGGTGCTGTTTTATTGAACGAAATTACTGTTCAGATGTTTCAGGTCAGAAAATATTAGCTTCAGAGTCAGTGATTTGCTTGAAATGCTTCATTTCACAAAAGGCTCATTATCTCAGCTTCTAGTCTGAAACGTCTGTTTTTGGTGAAATCAACCTATCTTCTCCGGCTGCTAACTAAAGAATGGAAAATGATATCAATAAACTTTTTTTTGCTGATGATACAATAGAGTATCATCGTTCTTTGTGCGTGTTCGGCATCCGTTTTCCAAAAGTGGCTGGCACTCAATGAGTTAAGTCACTATCTATCACCAACTGAGTTAGCACAATGGGCATTGAGCCTATGGCCCATTGATGGAAGCCTTTGCATTTTAAGTATTGCAGCATGTGGTGTGATTATCACATTACATTGTGCTCCTAAGTTTAAAATGTTAGGAGCACATAAAGAATTTTAAGGGCACAATGATTAATCTCTGATGCATTACAATTTATTTTAATTAAATTAACGTACCGTATTCTCATGATGCACCATGAATTTTTTACCAGAATGACTCAATGCAGCTTATTGGCTATTGTTGTCATTAAATTATCATTAACCATTTATTTGGTCATCTGTTGTTTGCCTAACATTATGTAATGATTGGTGGTCGTGATTTTGAACGTTCACGTTATTGTGATTAGTGTAGTGACATATCCCACAGTGTGCTGTGAAATGATAACATCAGCGTGCAAACAGTGAAAATCACTGAACAGAGTAGGCCAGGGGTTCCCAAACTTTTCCGTCAAAGTACCACTAGGTACCAAACCAAATTTACCAACCTCCCCCCCTAAAATAAAATTTGCTGATTTAACCATGCAATAGCAGCAGAAAGGCTAAATGACAATATAAGGCTACTAGCTGGTTCAAAACGGACACACACACCTGCCAACATTAGTCTGTGAAAAAGAGGACCCCTTTGAAAATGTTTTTTTCCCCCTCACCAAAATGTATTCTAAATTTGGAGTGTTATTTAGCTACCTTCCTGACAAGCTAGCATGATAGGGTTGGTACGAATCGATTCCTTTGGTCTTCTAGTTTCATATGGTACCAGAAACCTCACTCTGGCTTTAAAACTGAGCCTGCTGCAGCCTCTCAAATTAAATGTTCAAAATTTTGATATTTCCCAAATATCGCGATATTTCTGAAAATCGACCCCATCCGACTTAATGTTTATACCGTATTTCCCCAAATAGTAGCCCGGGCGTTTAATACGCAAAATCGATTTGGACCCCAGGCGTTTAAAAGAACCAGGCGCGTATTTGCTGCAGGCGTTTATTTATTTTTGCACTGACCTGCACCAGGCCATTATTCGGTGACAGTTCCTGTCCAGCATGTTTTTAGTGCAAAGGTATAAGGCATAAGGTCAACATATCCTTACTTACAAACATAGTGCAAAGCAACAAGATACCGTAGAGGTAGGCAAGGAAGGCATCAACATGCCAGTAGTGCACAAGATACTGTGTGTAAACAAGAGGTAGGCAAAGGCATCAACATGTAGTGCAACAATTGTCTAATACAGTAATAAAAAATAAAATACCATACCGGTATACTAAAAATAAATCAAAGCTACAGTACTCTACCTTTTAAATAAAACAGGGCATAAAATTAAATTATGGGACCAAGTACTGTCTAAAACAACAAACCACACCACCATCAAAACAACACAGCAACAATAATATAGTACTCTCAACGCCACTCATCAGTCATCATCATCATCATCATCATCCTCCTCCACCTCCTCCCCCTCCCCCTCATCATCATCGTCCTCAATCACAAGTTCGTTGAGGAACTGCTGTTCCTCGTCGCTCTCATCCTCTTCCTCAGCCATCGCAGCCTGCTCTCTGGCCCTCACGAGCTGCTCTCTCCCTGCCTGGCATGGCTGTCCCTCCTTGAAGCAATGAATGAGCTGGTCCTCACTCCCATCAACTGCCACCGTCAGCCCACACACCTTGGAGGATACCAAAAATCAGCAATCAGCCGTGGCTACCGTGTACACACACACACACACACCTCACTCTCTCACACACACACCGACAAACCTCTCTCTCTCTCTCACACACACACACACACACACACACACACACACCTACCTTAAATGAGCTTATCACACTGTCCCGATCCAGGGCGTCCCAGGCTCTCAGGACCCAGTCGACCAGGAGGCGGCGAGAAGGGGCTCTCAGGTTCCCTGACTTGGTGTAGGACTTGTCTCTATCACCTGCCATCCAGTTGTCGTAGGCGTCACGGAGGTGCGCTTTGAAGGGGCCATTCCACACCACGTCAGGGGGCTGAATGTACTTGGTGCAACCTCCAGGTATTACAGCCTGTGTGACGTTGTACCCCCTCCTCAGCTCGGCCTTCGTGGCGACGCTGATATGGCAGCGGTATGAGTCCCATGCGAGTAGCCTTGGTCCGAAGTGGAATTTCCCCACCACCTTCTGGAGCCATTCCTTTGTCAGGTCGTCTTGAACCACCCGTTCTTGGAGGAAGCTATGACGACCCCGGGGATGCTCTGCATAGCCTTTACATCGCGGACGGCCCCCTTAAACACGATGAAAGGCTTTAGCTTTGTCCCATCCGCTTTGGCTGCCAGAGCCACCGTGATGTGAGCCTTCTCGTGACCGGTGGTCTTGAGCGAGACGGTGCGGGCCCCTCTCGCGTTGATTGTACTTGCACCCACCATGTCAAACCAGACAGCTGTTTCGTCCATGGCAATGATATTCTTCGTCCGGATCTTCTTGCTCTCTATCTGGCGAGTGGAGAAGACGATGAAGTTGACTAGCTTCTCAATCGGAGCGTCCTTCTGAGCTACAGTTGTTCTCCTCCTGAGGGAAAAATTGTTACGTCGGAGGAATCGGTTAAGCCATCCGCGAGTTGCTCCAAACACCTCCCTATCTCTCTTGTCACTCGCCGTGGCGTACAACTCCTTGGCCTTCACGCTAATCATCTTGCGGGAGACTCTGAGGTTCTGTCCACGAGTGTGGTGTATCCACTGGGACAAGTTATTCTCCAGCTCTTTGCTCACTTTCTTTCTCCCTCCACCTGACAAGCGAGCCCGCTTGCCACCTGTAGCCGCCTGCAGGGTAAGTTCACCTTTCTTTTTTTTCCATTCACGGACGCGCTTCGGGTCCACGTTGAAACTCTCTGGCAGCTGCTTCTCCAGAGTTCTGCTCGGCGTATTTCACAACTGCTAGCTTGAACTTCAAGTCAAACTTTCTCTTTTTCTTCCCTCTTACATTATCGTTTTCGTCCCTCTCCTGTCTATTCTCCTCATTCTCCTCCATGTTATCTTCTAAATTCACTTCTCTCGCGTCCGCCATGTTCTGTCCTACGTTCATTCTACGAGTGTACGTTCGTTCTTACGTTCTTACGTTCGTCTGTTTCCGTCTTCGTTCGAACGCCACGTTGCCTTCAAGTGCTGTCAGCAACGTAGTACCGTAATTTCGAGGTTACCTTAAGAAAATGCAAATAATGGCCCCGGCGTTTACTCGGACCGGCGTTTAATACGCAAAATGGGGTCAGACCCCCGGCGGCTATTAGGGACCCGGCGCGTATTTGCTGCCGGGCTATTATTTGGGGAAATACGGTATGTAAAAAGTATTATCTAAAAACTGTTCTCGAATTTATTTATTTGTTCTGCAATTCTCTGGCGGACCACCAGGCGGAGCCCACCACAGTTTGGGATCCAATGGAGTAGGCTATCACCTAACGTAGGGTGACCATATTTTGATTTCCAAACAGAGGACACTCGGCTCTGCCTCGAGATACTTTTTTACATATAGCCTATAATACAAAAAAAAAACTATTTTCAAGTCTTACTGGAAAAATAAATACAAAATTATGAAATAATGTTATAAATAATACCTCTTCTGTATTAGAAAATCTTTTCACAAAATATATCTTACAATATTGTCAATGTAATAATGTAAATAATAAAACCGTAACAAACAAAAAATTAGGCTACTTCAATATTTTTTCTTCTTCATGCGCGACTTCAACAGTGTGGGGCGCTATAACACCATTGACAATGGCTTCTGTCTTAGTGCGAGCGCTGCTGAACTTTTTGGCGGTGTCCGAGTCTGGAAATGCCTTTTTTAGCAAGGCACTAGTGCAATGGTGGACCTGTAGCTGTTGTGGCGTTTCACAGTATGAAATGCGAATGCGCCCTCCACTGCATTCACAGCATCCTCCATTTTCCCGGGTCAAAGAACTTTCAGATCCCCCGCACCTTTATTTGAAAGGGACACATTATGTGCCAGCTTTGCACACAGTGCACTCCGCCTCCCATTTGTCCCGACCGGGACGGTAAGTGGGGAATCTGGTCTTTAAATCGTCTCTAAATTCACACTTACGCTTCGGCATTTTGTAGTAGGAGGCTCAGAGCCCCAGTGCTGCTCCGATGTCAGCTCTCTGTGTTTGTGAGTGAGTGTACACAAGAGCCGCCCACAAGGGAGGCAGCCTCTCACGCAACAGAGTACTATTTAAAGCGCCAGGCACCGTTATGCCTAATGGTCCTGTGAAAACCCGGACATTTTCAATAATTAATAAACCCCCCCCGGACAGGACGTAAAAAGAGGACATGTCCGGGCAAAAGAGGACGTATGGTCACCCTAACCTAACGTTGCTTTCCATAGCCAAACTGTAGCAGGTAGCTGCTCTTAGATGGTGTAACATTAGCTAAAGGACAGCATAGCCATATTGTCAACAACACATTTTAGCGATCTTTGGTAACGTTATTCCCAGAATTTGCTTGGTAGTTTTAGTTAGCGGGATGCTAGCTAACTTTAGCGATGCTAACATTAGAGGCTAACTAATGTTAGCAATGTCATTGTCATGTCAGCCAGCTAATGTTAGCCAGAACTCATCATGTCTGCTGAAGCTGTAGCTTTGTCTCCCGCGTACAAAACCATCGTCTGACACATTTTAATTCCATCTGTTTTGTGACTCCGGTCACGCCATGGATCTGGATGGCTGGCTGCAGACAGTCCTGTGTTCCACTAGCGATGAGAACAATATGACTTCCAGTCGGATTTTCAAAATAAACCTATTCTCAGTGCCCAATTCAGCCTCCCTCTTTGTGAAGCCTATGCGGAAATTGCATTCTTTCAAATGGCCAGTGGGGGGGGTCGCAGTTTGTGTAGCACTCCCCAGGAACATCCATTCAACTCTATGGGAAACGAGCCAACTTCTCTCTCGGTCTATGTCTTAAATAAACACTTTCCAAATGAGTTTATGGTCTGAAAAAACAATTTCAAGTCTTTTTCATGCTCTCACATCCTCCGTTTTCTAAATGATAGCCCCATTTCGAGGAAAATAGGTGATATACTTGGGATAATGAGAACAGTAATACTTCCGCCCGTTAGAGGCAGCAACGTGCCGCAAGGCATCTAGTCTGCGGAAAGTACATGAATAAGAAATTCGTTAAGAAACCTAGCAAACAATGCTAGCAGATAGCAAGTCATAGTTTAGCAAATTATCAGAAAATAGCGTTACTTTATGATATTTTAATAATGTTAGTAGACACACGTAACTGTATAGATAGCATACATGTAACGTGGCGCTCATAACATGGCGGACCATTTAACGTTATCTAACGGTATATAAAGTAACGTTAAATGGTCTGCCCATGTTATACAGTAAGCGTCATAAGGTTATGTTAACGTGACATAACATCACAAGTTTTTGAAAAATTGAATGCTGTTGGTCGTTTGTTCAATTTGCTCTTCTGTATGGTATTGGACATTTAAAAATGATACACACTTGTCTTGAGGCATCCGCCAAGCTCAGAAATTTAATATGTCATCCATATTTGAAAACATACTTTATCGGCTCGATAGAACTCAACATAGCCTAAGGTCTTGCACGAATATGTCTTCTGGTAAATTAGGCATATATAGATAATCTACCAAGCAACACTTGACACAAATATAGGTAATCATTTCACAGCAGTCCAGCCCACCATGGTGGATAAGTAACCATTCTTAGCCTATGTGTAGCCTATGTGTATGCCGAATTGTTACAGATAACCATATGTCAATAAATATAAAGCATTCATTGATTTGAAGCAGTCGGTTGGTTCTCCATCTTCACATTCTTCTTCCTCTCGTCATTTGGTCCAAGCTGGTTCACTCGACATCCAACGATCTTTATCACATCTTATTAACAACCTGCCTGTTCTGACCAGACAACTATAATGGGCTCGTTCTGTGATATTTGCGGTACATTCGGGTACATGATTTACCTTAGTACATAGCCTACACAACAAGGTTATTTGTTGGCAATGTTTATTGACAAAAGCACACTGGCAGATACATACCAAATGTAATGGTTCAAAGTAAATCTCTCAAAGTCTCAAATCTGTCAGCATTATACAGTCTATGGTCAGCATTTGGCTCGTGTTTTTGCAGTATCCTAGGTTGAACAACTGATGATCAGCAATATTCTCGCAGTAATATGTTAACGTTACCATTATAAGCCCAGGAGAGCAGAAAATTATATAATGAGCCATGCACATGGGTATTAAAACGTAGCATTAATTTTCACAAATCATTTGACCAGGGGACAATGTGCCTCTGTTGTGTTTTGCTGTTCCTGCTCCACCATGGTACTCCGGCGGCCATCCCTTGAAGAAACAAATGACACCGTGTTATATTAATCACTAACATTAACGCCACCAAATTTCAGTTACAGTATAGCAACGGTGCTCGCCACCTTGCTCGCATATTTACATTCGCACACAGTGCTAATCGAGCTAGCATTAGCTTACAAACATGAACATCACTCAAACAGTCCAACATAGCAGAGCACCAAGTGCGTGATCAAATCCACCTCAGTTATAAAGTTTAGAGTTTGCCCATAGATATAATAAGTATAATAGCAGTTTACCTTGTGAAGGCTAGCAGCAGCTAGCAGGCTGGAGGCTCACACCAGGCTCACACCACACCATGGTCTCTTGGCCAGGCCGCGGACAAGACGGTGGTCGGCTGGCTGGACTGCTATTCGCCCATACCTTCGGGCTAAAAGTTATTATATTTGTTTTCCTGGACCATTTCACCACTGCAACCAGCCAGCCAGCGAGCAAGCTAGCAACCAGAAGCGAACAACAAGATGGCAGTCACTTCAAGCCTGTGAGACAAATTCGGAAACTCCCCCGGCAGCCGCTAGGGGCAGCCGCCCCCTTCCCCGTACTTCCGTGTAGAATTAATCCATTCAACCAATCAACGATGAGCAGGAAGCAGGAGATTCAAGCCTCATTTTCTTCTATCAAAACCCAATGGGTCACGTCACGCTCACTTAATCCATCTATTATACTATCAATGCCTATTCTACACAAATCTCTTTCTGTGTGTGCCTGATGAGGGGGGGGAGATTGACACAGCGTGGTGTGGCACAAGAGCGGGGCGGGTCTTTGCAAAAGCCCATGGCTGGAGAGGGAAAAAATAAATAAAAGATGCTACAAATGCACGTGCACTGGTGAGTGACATAACGTCACACACACACCCTCTTCCTTTTTGCCTCGATCCAGACCCAAATCTCGGGTGACATCACAGTGAAGCAGTTGCAAATGCATTCCTCACACACACACAACTGTCCGACTAACATCACTTCCGTCACAAATTGTGACTAAGATATGATGACAGTTGCTCGACTGACATCACAGTTGAGGAATTGCAAATGCATTCAACACACACACACAACTGCCTGAGTGACATCACTTCCAGGTGACTTGTTAAGCCTAATTTATACTTGGATTTGAAATTGGAAAGTGACGCACAACACATGGTCGCCGACAAAGTGCCATGTTGCTGCATTTATGGTTCAGTGAACATTCTCCTCGGCACAACGGTCACGTGACACTCGACATAGAGGACGCTATATGTATAGAGAACTAGCGCAGACAGCCAAGAGAGTATGCTGGTTTGTTTATGTCTAGCCTGACATCGCCAGACCAATTCCCAACTGTCAAAGCAAATTAAACATGAGCTCATACATTCGTCAGGTTCCCAGGCAGTAATAAAACCGCTACAGTGAAACCACGTCGGACATAAACAGGCAAGATGTAATGTACTTGGCTGCAGCCGCATATTCAAGATTCAAGATTCAAGATTTTTATTGTCACTCCATGGTACAAGTATCACATGTGAAATTCTTGTGCTGTGGACTCCGTTTACGACATAGTACAAATAGGCAATGAGCAATAGGCAATAAGAAATAGGCATCAATAAGCAATACTAAGCAGCAATAGGCAATGAGGCAGAATAGCGATAAGACAAGTCAGTGGCATATTCATTGCACATAGGTGCACATGTCATGTGCATACGTTAGACGTGTTCGGACATTTTAATTTGACGTATTTGACATACAGTGCAAATAGCATGTACCTTATTAAACATACAATTAAACATTAGGCATTGTGCATACGTTAGACGTGTTCAGACATTTTAAATTCGACGTAATTGACATGCAGGTGCAAATAGCATGTACCTTGTTAGACATACAATTAAACATTAGGCATACATAATGGTAGCAGCTGCAGTACGGTACGGTACGACTACTACACTATTTGTGTATGTTAAGGAGTCTCGTGGCCTGCGGGAAGAAACTGTTCCTCAAGCGATTTGTGCGTGCTTTTGGAACCCTGTATCTCCTCCCTGAGGGTAACAGGGAGAACAGGCTGTTGTGGGGATGGTTTGTGTCTTTGATGATCTTCAGGGACCTCCTAATGACAGACAAACACACAAATCACCTCCTCTCTCTCTGGGAAATTGGTCACGGTGTTCTTTGTTATTTTCACGAAGTCATACATCAAGGACAGGCTGATAAAAATAACGGGGACACATTTTCATATTCATTTCAATACAGCGAAAACCAAAACAAGGAAGTCAACCCCGCGTGACTTCTATCTACCCAATCACACTTGTGCGACACTATATGACGTAGTCAGCAACATTACAAATGTCACTTGGTAGGAGACACTATTCGGCGACACATCACTTCACACACACACCCTCTTCCTTGTTGCCTCGACGAAATCCAGAAATCTCGGATGACATCACAGTTGTGCAAATGCATTCAATACACACAACTGCCTGACTGATCACTTCCGTCACAAACTGTGACTGAGGGGCACTTTACACGAGGACGGTTTCCTATGGAAACGGGGAATTATTGTATCGTTAGTGCCTCCCGTTAAGACGGCGACGGCGAATTCGCTCTTAGGAAACGACACATTTTAAAACCACCCTCCAGAGTGAAATTCTTGGTGACGCTCCCCGCTGAGCGCTCCATGTAATCACTTTGGAACGGCACATTTCAGAAACTCTGACGTGCCTGCACAGGCGACACACGCGATGCCGTGCGCGAGTTGGCAACGAAGTTTGGCAACACTCAGAATTAAGCTACACTGCGGCCAACTTCAGTTACATAGCGTTACTGCTGCGAGGAGCCGATGGCTGTACCCGGTCGGCATTTAACGTTAGTTACAAAAGCAGTCGACAGTGTTTTCTCACTGCCAGTAGCAGTAGGGTGACAGATCACAGTCAGCGCTCCCGGTCCTCGCTGCTCATTAAAGATTTCCAATAGGCGTTATTCTGATAAACTGGTCACATATATGTTACATTCTCACCCGACAAATATTCAAACTTTAACAGTTTGGGGTTTTTTTAGCTTGAAAAAAGCTTTTTGGCAAGTCTAGCTAAATGACTGCGGAAAGTGTACTCTACTTCCGCGTTTAAAGCGAAATTACGTCATGCAGTAAGCGTCCTTGTATGGGCAAAGAATAAGGTGATCACACTGCCACCTAGCGACCTGGCATGTACATTACGGCGTTTTAAAAATTCAACAGCGCTCATGTAAACAGGGAGAAGGTGTGAAGGAAAAGGTGTGAAGGAAACGCTATTGTGTCGTTTCTTTCAGAAACTGTCCTCGTGTAAAGGGCCCCTGAGATCAGTTGCTCGAGTGACATCACAGTTGGGCAATTGCAAATGCATTCAACACACACACACACACAACTGCCTAACCCCTAACTAGGGATGTCGAAAATAAACATTTTTCTTGACCGACAACCGACCCTCATTAGCCGACTATTGATCGGTTAACCGAGAAGATTAAAATGCGCTATTTGACTGTCTGTGCCCCATTAAACAATTACCACAACAAATGCTTTATTTTTTTCATTAGAAAGCGTTTATTTTTTACATCTACAAGCAGAAAAAACACATAAACAAAACAAAAAGACAAGTTGAATTCTCCAGCACACAAATTTTTATTTTATTTTATTTAACCTTTATTTAACCAAATAAAACAATTGAGATACGAAATCTCTTTTACAATTGTGACCTGGCCAAGAAGGCAGCAAAATTACAAATAAAATTATGCTTGTTGGTAACATAGAAATAAAACAATACAAAAACACAATACAAATAGAACAAAGACTATAGCATCAACAATGTAGATCACGAGTGAAACATACAAAATAGGTAGTATGTGACATAAGACTAAAATCACAAGAACATGGCCCAATGTAAAAGTATGGGTTGCAGAAGGCATAACATTCATAAAGACAAATTATACATTGCTGCAGGAGCAGCTTGAGGTAAGAACCTCTGACAACTTCTGTTTAAAACTGGACAGCGAAATCAGGGAGACCAGTTTGAAACTAGTCTGCAGGTCATTCCAAGACCAAGGACCAATATAAGAGAGGCTCCTTTTACCAGTCTCAGTCCGCACACGTGGCACTTTAAATTGTAACCAGTTGTTGGATCTGAGGTTATAGGAGCTATTTACAGATACAAACTTAGAGCATATATGAAGTGGTAACCTACCCAAAATGGCTTTATAAATTAAAATGTATCAATGCTGCATCCTGCGCATAGCAAGTGAGGACCATCCGACTAGATTGTACAGTGTGCAGTGATGCGTCCTGAAGCCTGAGTTAGAGATATATCTCAAAGCAGCATGAAAGAGAGGGTCAAGCTTGGCCAAGGAGGTAGGACATGCAAATCTGTAAATAGTGTCGCCATAGTCTTAACTGAGACATGAACAAGCTTGCTACCAGACGTTTACGTGAGGGCATAGAAAAGCAAGACTTTAGTCTATATAAGAAACCCAGAGTAAACTTAGGTTTCTTAGACATAGTTGTAATATAGTGTTTAACTCATTGAGTGCCAATGACGACTATAGTCGTCAATTCAAATAGTAACGTAGAGTGCCAATGACGACTAAAGTCGTCAATTGCGTTTTTTTTTGACGGTGGGACGTGGATCAAAGCCTGATACATCTCCTGTAAAAATTTGGGGCATGTTGAATGTGTATAACCTATTTTACGGACCCATTAGGTGGCGACAGTGCTCTCCAGATTAGAGAAAGGTGAGGAAAAACAGCAGAAGAAGCCCCGTGATGAAACGGAAACCGCATCGGTATGCATCGATATGCATGAAGCATAATGTTAGCTGTGCCTGCAGCAGCCAATCTGCTCCCACAATTGAGCCCCTCCGTGTCCGCTGCGATAGCCCCTCCACATGATTAGTTGTGGAGTTGTTATTATTCTCAACTGGAAGCGCTGAGAGCCGGTGACAAATACACGCGGAACGCTGTGAAAAAGCTGGGTTTTCAGTGCAGAGCAAACGCAGCAGAGAGCCACCAGAGACACACCCACGGAGGAGGGGTTTGCAGTTGAGAGGGGTGGGGCACGCAGGGCAGCATACAACACCGACCCAGACAGACCCAGACAGCAGGCTCGATGGACAGATTGGCAAGCTAGAATATCTGATGCCCACCAGCAGTAAATCAAGACCAGCAAGAAAGTGTAGGGTCTGCACACGCAGGGGCCAGCGCTGCTGGTTGCAGCTAAAAAATATTATTTTGCCAAACAAAATTCCTTTGTTTTCGCTGTTTTATTGAAGGAAATTATTTTTGAGGTGTCACTACATCAGAAAATATTAGCTTCAGAGTCAGTGATGTGCTTGAAATGCTTCATTTCACAAAAGGCTGATTATCTCAGCTTCTAGTTTGAAACGTCTGTTTTTGCTGAAAACAACCTATCTTCTCCGGCTGATAACTAAAGAACGGAAAATGATATCAATAAACTTTTTTTTGCTGATGGTTCTTTGGGCGTGTTAGGTGTTTACATAGTAATATCACACAATATTCTGTGGGCCTCGAGAAATCACTGAAAACGCTCTGAAAGGGCTGGCACTGGGAGCATCCGTCTTCCAAAAGTGGCTGGCACTCAATGAGTTAAAGTTTAGATTTCTGTCCAGCCAAAAGCCTAGATATTTATAAGTTTCAACAAACTCAATGGCAACACCTTCAAGTGTGTTGATAGAAAGCAAGGGGGCCACAATGCTCTTATGTACAAACAACATAGCTTTTGTTTTGCTGGCATTTAAAAGTAGCTTAGAGTCAATAAGAGCCTGTTGTAAAGAGGTCAAATCAGTTTGAAGATTGGTAATCACAGCCTCAAAGGAGGGAGCAGAGGAGTACAGGACCATGTCGTCCGCATACATATGGTACATGGAGTATTTCATATGATCACAAATTGCATTTATATAAAACAGAAAAAGTAGAGGTCCCAAGACAGAACCTTGCGGGACTCCCTTATCCAATACAACAGGATCGGAAATCACATTACCAAACCTAACAAATTGCATGCACTCAGGCAGGTAACTCTGAAACCAGAGGGCCGCATTATGACAAATACCCGCCTTTGAAAGAATGTCAATTAAAATGTGGTGATCAACTGTGTCGAATGCTTTAGTTAGGTCAATAAACAAAGCAACACAGCATGATCTTTTATCAATGGCAGCCTTGATGTCATCCAGGACTTTCAGACTACTGTGCTTAGATCTAAATCCAGATTGCATAGGATTTAGAATATTGTGGGCATCAAGGAACAGCTGGTCTGACACTAATGACTCCATGATCTTTGCTAAAGCAGAGAGATTAGAAATCGGTCTGTAATTATTTAATTCTGTGGAGTCCCCAGACTTTAAAAGAGTGACAAAGGCTTGTTTCCATAAGACAGGCAGTTTTTGGGAAGATACAGAAAGATTAAAAATATTTGTGATTGGCTGGGTTACAATCACAGCTGCCGTCTTTAAAAGGAAATGCTCAAGACCGTCAGGCCCGGCAGCCTTCTTGGGGGCTATTGTCTGCAAGGCATGCAAAACATCGGACACAAAAACATTCCTCCGATAGGCTATGGTAGGAGCTGCGCGCATTGCAGAAGGGGGAAACGTGGAGGAAAAAACCCATACTCACGCTCACAATTCTCAAATGAATTATCTTACTGCAGGTGTCGGAAATAGTCTAATAAAACCAGCAGAAACTAATTTTAAAAGCTCAGAACGAAATGTGTTGCTAATTGAACGAATTTCCACTTTGAAGAGCACATCACGACACGCAGCCGCCCCAAGCCTCCAGGCTGCAGGGCGCACTGACGAAGCGCTCATTGCTCTCCTCCTTCTGACATCATTCTGACATTCTCACTATTCAACAGTGGTTTACCTGCTTTTGATATCTGCAAAAAATAGTTTGCTTCTCTCCACCATTCTCTCTCTTCATCTGCGACGAGGGCTGTAGGTGGCTATATGCTCTCTGTGTGTCCGGCTGCACGACATGACGAGTGCAGCAAGTCCGCACGCAGCTGTCAGGTTATGCTCCAAACGCAGGCATCAGATGGGCTACATACCGACAGCACAGAACCATCAGTATTTTGGGGAAAAGGCCACTAATTTATATGTAGGCAGGCACAATGACCGATGAATAAAAAGTTTGTTATAACGTAGTTTTGCATCGCTGTCAGCAAGAGGCTGTAATTAATCATCCTACCTGTCCATCATGCAGTGCTGCGGGACTCGGGAGGATGAAAAAATGAAGCAGTCTGTCCAAACTGTAGTCTAGCGTCATATTTTACATGCTTGCTATTTTTAAAGTGCCATGAGATTTGTTTGCAGAGCACATGGCGGCGGGGATGAAAGGAGAGTGGAGGCTGCGTGGAGAGAGAGCGGGGGGCTCAGAGCACTTTGGTCCCTGCTGCCCTCATGTTGACACTCCAAAATGGAAACAGGTTCGGAGTACGGGCGTTAAGGCAGTTTGACGTGCATCAGAACGCTCTTGTTGCACTTTCGGCCGTTTAAAATAACGGCTGGGCTTCAAACGTTTCAAAACAATCCATCTCTCGTTGTGAAACAATTTCTCCGAACTGGCATGTTCTGGACAGTAAAGAGTAACGTTATTTTCAATCATCAAATAGACCGCTTCATGTCTGCATCTTTGGAACACGGTAAAAACTACTGTTAAATTTTTTTTGCGTGTTTCATCATTCAGGGCGTGCGTATGCGTGCGTGTGCATGATGAACGTGCAGAGAGGGAAGGAGAGTGAGCCAGTGAAGAAAAAGTAATGTTTTACTATTAACCACAATGATCAATCACTAATGCACTATGCAGGGAAACAACAACATGATTATCAGGTGATTATCACTGATGCAACCGGCGACATTTTTACTTCCATTTGCGCCACCCACCCACATGGCATAGCATGTGTTAAAGGGCACGTGCAACATTTTTTCAACCGTTTAACTGATAGTATTAATCGGTTAATGTTGAAATGGTTGATTATCGGTTAAACGGTTATCGGTCGACATCCCTAACCCTAACCCCTTCCAGCTGACTACATCTCAGGTGAACTCTCGTACACACAGTCACTCATAGAAGTGGTTGCACCGCTTTAAAGAAAAATCCATTATAACCCCTAAATCGAGCGCTACCCGCCCTCGATTCCTAGGCTCGCCCGCTGCTGTGTGGCCAATGAGACCAGCATCACTGATGATGTCAAATTTATGACATCACTGACGATGTCACAGTGGGATTTCATCAGTGGATTTATGACATCACTGATGATGCCACAGTGGGATTTATGACATCACTGGGATTTATGACATCACTGATGATGTCACAGTGGGATTTATGACATCACAGTGGGACAGAGAAACAAACAGACAGACAGAGCCCTAGCTCCCATTTATATACTGATGATGATGATAGGTGGATGGATGGATGGATGGATAGATAGATAGATAGACTGGTGAGATATCGCCAAACTTGTTTATTGTTTGTTTATTTCTGTTGTAATCTTCAGCCGTAACTGTAAGGTTTAAATATATACCGTAAATTCCGGACTATAAGACGCACCGGTCTATAAGCCGCGGGACCAAAATTGACTATTTTTTTCTTCTATAAGCCGCACCGGTCTATAAGCCGCGGGTGTTTTGATGTTTAATTACCATATGAAAGGGTTCGTGCACAGAGAGGAATGTCGGGAAAGAGATCGCTGTTTGGGGAAGCTCCCATTTATTAACATTTCAACAAAACAAAACAAAAGTCAGGTCACTAATCCCCAGACAAAATCACACAACAATAGGCTATATGTGCAGCAAACCTGTAACCAGAGAAGTCAAGTCACTAATCCTCGTCTTCCTCTTCTTCCTGCGTACTGAAACCACCAAAGTCCTCATCTTCAGTGTCGGAAACGAACAGGTTCAGGGTGGCTTCGTCAACCACTCTCCTCTCTCCTTCATTGTCACTCAAAACCAACGAACTCCTCTTCGTCACTGTCGGCATCGAACAGCCTCTGAAGCCTCTGACGGCCCTCAGCGCCAGCTGTGGCGTCGTCATCCTCTTCATCCCGCAGCAGTCCAGCGTTTTGGAACCCGTTGGTGATTGTGGATGTTTTCACACTCCTATAATATTCCGTGCTGAGACAGTTCCTCCTGCTGCACCGTCCAACGCCTCACCATTGACTCATCGATGCCCAGGTTACGCGCGGCTGCTGTTTCCCTCTTTTAATGCGAGATTGACTGCTTTCAACTTGAAAGCTGCGTCTGCGTACCTTCCCCATGGTAAGTGAGAGTGTTGCTTCTACTGCTCGTTCTCATGCTGTCGAGAACGAGCAAAGCTTTTTTTTGGTGAAAGAATCCTCCAGGGCGCTTCTTGTTAACAGTCCGAGTGAGTGGCAGGTCGAACGTCAAAGGCACTTCATCCATATTTATGATCTGCTCCGGTTCGATGGAATATTCCTTGATCTTCCTTTGTGTGAATTCGCCGAAGTTTGTGATTTTCTCCTGGTAGTCGGGGGAGGGAGTTGATGGCCGAGTGGCCGTTTGCTTACCGTAATTACCATATGTAAGTGGTCAGGCACAGAGGGGATTGTCGGGAAAGAGAATGGCTGTTTGAGGAAGCTCCCATTTACCGTATTACCGTAACATTTCAACAAAACAACATAACACAACACCACCGTTGTTTATTTTTACAGTGCACACAGTGTCCGCGGTGTGGTGAAAAGAGGGCAAGAGAGGAAATTAAAACAGAAGTGGATTTATAGTTAGAAAGAGTGCTAAAAAAGAGAGATTTTATTTGTATTTTTTTTTTTTTTTTCTGAAAAAATCCATAGATAAGACGCACCGTTATATAAGCCGCAGGGGCCAAAAAACGGGAAAAAAGCCGCGGCTTATAGTCCGGAATTTACGGTACTGTATAGCCTCCTGTAGGTAAACACGGTGGTCTGACCTATCAGACGTTTCTGCTGTGCTGTTTTTACGTAGCCTACTGTGTTAAGAGTCCTTGATGAAACCAAATCTAGCCAACAGAGACAGGCTGGTCACTGACCAGCCTAGTGGTCAGACTGTTAGTGTTGTGGAATGGAATTTCACCACTCCTCACCCGCTTTATAAACAATAGCATTTTCAGCCAATATGAAAACGATGACCAATTATTTGAATGAAGCCATGGAGTCAGGAAAGTTGAATCAAAAAGTTGTATTAAGCCACAACGTATACTTCGGCAAACTGCATTGCTGAAGGACTGGATTCATCTCAATGTATGCATGGTATGTTATACAGAGTTTATAGAATGCAGTAAAGATCTCACAATTGTCATATGGTTATGTCATAATGTTATGGTTAGTGCGGAGTGTCCAAACTTTGCAGTGTTCACAGCAGGACCGTTCCCTCCGCAGCGGCACAGCATTTATGGTAAATGCGGTAACAGTGCGTCTGGTCCACAGAGAGCACAGAATCAGCTGTCAATCAGTTTGCATGAAGAGAATACCTAACCTAGCAACGAAATAACGGGCTTCCGGGTAGGGTAGCGGTAGATTCCCTGCCTACCAATACGAGGGTCGCAGGTTCGCACCCCCGTGTTACCTCCAGCTTGGTCGGGCGTCATACAGGCGCAATTGGCTGTGTCTGCGGGTGGGAAGCCGGATTAGGATATGTGTCCTGGTCGCTGCACTAGCGCCTCCGGTCGGTCGGGGCGCCTGTTCAGGGGGAAGGTAACTGTGGGAATAGCGTGATCCTCCCATGTGCTATGTCCTGCCGGTGAAGCTCCCCGCTGTCAGGTGAAAAGAAGCGGCTGGCAACTGTGCAGGTGTCGGAGGAACTATGGTGCTAGTCTACGGCTCTCCCCAGATCAGCAGAGGGGGGAGCAATGACCGGGGCAGCAGGGGGAAATTGGTACAACTACAATTGGGGAGAAAATGGGGGACAACTCAGAAAAAAAGTAACCAAATAACATAGCAGTCATTAGCCAATCAGCCTCTGAACTGTCCGCGGCATTTGCAGAGACCTCCGCAGAGTTAAATGTTTTGAGTGCAGAGAGAGCTCGGTGTGGATCCTCCACAGACCCCCTGTGGAGCTCCACACTCGCCACACAAACCGCTCCTACTGCCAACACCGGACACTCCGCAGTAACCATTACCATTACATTAACGTTAAAGTCCCTGGAAACCAAAATCCACAAAAACGTCCTAACTATGTTATTTAGGGTCTTATGTTAGTAATTGTGTGCCTCCGAAATTATTATACATTACTTTCAACCCAAAGCCTTAAAATCGACACTTTTCTACAAGATTCTACAAGGTACTTCCTCATTGAAGAGAGCAGTGCGCGAGGTGCTAAAATGCAGGAGCTAATGACGTCATAAGCTCTATATAACCTTTGTACACGCGCGCAACCCGCCCTACTGTGTGTGTGTGTGTGTGTGTGTGTGAGTAACCTCGCGTCACCAGGCTGTGTCGAGCGCTATGCTGCTCTCTCTCTCTCTCTCTCTCTCTCTCTCTCTCTCTCTCTCTCTCACTAGTCCCGAGAGAGAGAGAGAGAGAGAGAGAGGCATAGCGCACACAAAGTGGGAGGGAGACAGACACTCGAGCGCTGTGGGGGCAAAGAACGGACAGAGATCTCTTCTAGCAACGCGCGAACACACACACACATTTTAAATACTTTATTTGGTTTCACAAATTACATTTCATAAGCAGGGAAACAAATATATCATGGTCAATTAATACTGAGCACTTATGGATACACATAGCACCTCCTTCTCCACACTGCTAGACTGCCAATAATTGCTGAGACAGAGCAATATTTGACAGTTTGTTTGGCTCCTGCCCTTGTCAGGCCAGCAATCTGCAGGCCTCTCATGGTGCATTTATGTACATGTCCCAGGCTTCCAAATATAAGTACACTGTATCTACAGGTATAACCTAGGCTCGTGATGGTCTCGAGTAGTGGTTGGTATTTTATATATTTGTCTTGGAATGCCTGGTCCATGTACAGGTCAAAGACACATCCTACCTCTAGCATCAGCACCTGCTTATGGCTGGTGTCAACAAAAACAGCGTTGGGTGTATTGGGGATATTAGCAAAGACATCACAGGCAGACCCAAACCACTCTGGTACCACTCTACTGTGCTTATACAGTACTGCACTAGCAGGCATGATGTTATGGACTGCATCAGACACAATATTTACAATACGGTCATGGCATGACCGTATGTACAGTTGTTTGTATGCATGACATCCATTCGTTATGTGTGCTGTGGATTCTAGATGGTGCTGTGAATCTGGATGGTTCAAACAAAATGGATTGTGAGTGTGGGGGTACCCACACTCACTCTCTCCGAGAGAGAGACAGAGAGAAATTTCCCTGCTGCAGACGGGACACGCCCACACAGTCCGCGGGAGAAAATACACTCTAAAAAATAATTGATTCTCATGACTTTTGCCACGACTGTCAAACCTAAATTTATATACTTTGCGACGTTCATCATCTTTCAAATTTGGCTGGTGGCTTATTAACATAGGGTGCTGTGATGTGATGAACTCAAAATGCTAAATAATAATAAAATATTTCTGGTTTCCAGGGACTTTAAGTCTGTCTGTCCAATATTTGTCTGTCTAGCTATAATCTCTACTTTGTCCTTGTGTGTGTGTGTGTGTGTGTGTGTGTGTGTGTGTGTGTGTGTGTGTGTGTGTGTGTGTAGGTCAGTCGTCTCAGCAGAGTTCGGTGCCAGACTACAGCGCAGCGTTAGCAGAATACTACAGACAGCAGCCCTACCTGTGGAACGCTGCCCAGATACAGGTCTCACACACACACACACACACACACACTAGGGCTTGCACGACTCCAGATTTTTCAAGTTGACTGTTCTATCAATAGTCGAGTCGATGTCAATTACCGGTAGTCGTCACGCATGCAGACTGCAGCGGGTTTTGTCGCGTGTAGACGCCTGGTGTCTCTGCTGCCCATTCACTTTGTATTGGACACGCTGCTCATCGACTCGCAAAGCATGCTGGGATACCAGGCGATGCGGAGCAGGCTTGTGCAGTGACAGTGGGCGACAGAGGGGCCAGGGTAAAATTCAAAGCTATCCAATTGAGCTCTTCTCCTGGTCTGCTTTGGAACTAGCTGCTGCTTCCGGGTTTCCACGCCCACCAAGCGGCAAGCGGCCATACAGCCAGGCGACAGCAGGCGTCAAACGCCGCTGCAGTCTGCATGGGCCGTTAGTGATTTGATGACGTCAGCAGCTCACAACGCATTAGCCGCGTGAAGAACGTGAACACAATTACAATTTCTAATAATACAGTAATATGAAGTAATATGAACAGTAATATGAAGTAATATGAACAGAGAATGACTGTTTTAATCTCCGGGCTGCACACACGTTGTTCTGGGTTGCACCATCTCCATTTGTTGTTCACATAAATAGACTCCCTTTCCTTTCATCGCGGCAACTCCTCCTGCACAGACTGCAGCTAAACTCTGGATAGAAACCTCGTCTCCTCTTCTTTAGAATCACATCAGCTTTATTGGCCAGAAGTATGTACAAGGAATTGGACACCGGTTTGCTTTGCTCTCAAAGTACACATCCAGGAAAAAAGAAAGGTATGCCCAAGTCAAAAACAGGCAAGGAAAGAAGGGTACATTTAGACAAATTTACAGTAGCTACTATATGGTGTAAAGTGTCTATTTTAAATATGTATATATGAAGGATTGTAAATGTACAGTAACTATGTACTCTATACAATAAGTCTGGTCTAAAGTGTATGTTTTAAATACAAATGTACGAACGACTGCATCTCCGGGGACCCATCTGTCAAACTCCTGAAGTTTGCAGACGACACAACGGTCATTGGCCTCATCCGCGACGGCGACGAATCTGCATACAGACGGGAGGTTGAACGGTTGGCCCTCTGGTGCGGTCAGAAGAACCTGGAGCTGAACCAGCTCAAAACTGTAGAGATGATCGTCGACCTCAGGAGGAGCCCCCCAGCACTACCCCCCTCACCATTCTTGGCAGCACAGTGTCTACAGTGGAAACCTACACGTTCCTGGGATCCACAATCTCCCAGGACCCAAAGTGGGAGACCAATGTAGTCACAATCATCAAAAAGGCACAGCAGAGGATGTACTTTCTAAGCCAGCTCAGGAAGTACAATCTGCCTCAGGAGCTGCTGATCCAGTTCTACACCGCCATCATCCAGTCCGTCCTCTGCATCTCCATCACTGTCTGGTTCGGGTCTGCCACCAAACAGAACAAGCACAGACTGCAACGGACGGTCAGGACTGCAGAAAGAATCATTGGCACAAACCTGCCCTCCATCCAGGACTTTTACTCCTCCAGAGTCAAAAAACGGGCAGGAAAAATAATCACGGATCCATCTCACCCTGGTCACGACCTGTTCGAACCCCTCCCCTCTGATAGACGGTACAGGCTACTACCATACACCAAAACAACCAGACATAAGAACGGTTCTTCCCACAGGCCATCACTCTGATTAACACTTAATCCAGTCACTTGATCACTTCATTCGAACACTTGCTGTTGTGGGAAATAACCCACTATTTTATACCAAAACAAAGGCATCCTCCTGTTCTTCAACTCCTGGTGTGGGGCCGTGATTGGCCCCGCAGGAAAGGCTTGACCTTAAGAATTCCAATACTGTACACTTGAATCACTTCATCACTCCATCATCATTCCTTGTATGTCTACATACTTGGCCAATAAAGCTGATTCTGACGTATATATGAAGTAGGCATGGGTCGATTTCCGGTTTTGCCGGTCCGGTGTACGAGCTTAAACCGGTTTGATTTCATGCCAACCAGCTGAACTGACATGTTTCATTATGCCAGGAACTGGCAAATTAAAAGGCAGCCTCAGCAGCCTATACAGGGCTAAATCCAACTTGTATTGCATAGTAATGAGCAATGTGACAATGGGATTAATCTAATGTTTATTAGTTATAGTTTGTTTATAAACTAGTCAGTAACGGGAGTCACTGAGAGCCGTGTACTGCTGAGGCGATCGCAGCAACATGAACAGAGTAGGGATGTTGAAAATGAAATTTTTGTTGACCGACAACGACCCTCATTAGCCGACTATTGATCGCTTAACCGAGAAGATTAAAATGACTGTCTATTTGACTGTCTGTGCCCCATTAAACAATTACCACAACAAATGCTTTATTTTTTTCATTAGAAAGCGTTTTACATTTTTACATCTACAAGCAGAAAAAAAACATTAACAAAATGAAAAGACAAGTTGAATCCTCCTGCACACTAAACAAAAACATTCCTCCGATAAGCTACTTAGGAGCTGCACGCATTGCAGAAGGGGGGAACGCGGGCAGAAGGAAAAAATCCATACTCACAATTCTCAAATTAATTAGTGAAATGCAGATTTCGGATTTAGACTAATAAAACCAGCAGAAACAGAACGAAAATATGTTGCTGGTGAATGAATTTCCACTTTGAAGAGCACGACACGCAGCTGCCCCATGAAGTGTTTCAGCGGATGACAGCCTTCAGGTTGCAGGGTGCGCTGACGCTCATCGCTCTCTCCTCATTTTAGCATCATTCTCACTAATCCAACAGTGGTTTACCTGCTTTTGAGATCTGCAAAAATTGCTATATTTAAACTGCAGAAAGATTTGTTTGCGGTGCATATGACGGTGGGGATGAAAGTCGCTGCGTGTAGAGAGAGGGGAGGGGGGGTGGCTCAGAGCACCTTGGTCCCTGCTGGATCCTCATTTGATGCTCCAAAATCAAAACCGGTTCGGTACCGGCTTCAAGTCAAGTTTATTTGTATAGCACATTTCATACACAGAGGCAATTCAAAGTGCTTCACATAAAATGGTTGACAGGAAAATAAAATAAAAGAAGACAATAAAATGGACATTTAAAAGCATCACAACAAAACTTAAAAAAAAAAGTATAAAAAGTGCATTAAGCAACAGGCGCAGCAGTTGCAGAAAGAGCTAAAAACTTATAGAGGACTCATTGGGTTTGCATAGTAGCTGTCAGCAGTTAAAAGCGACGGTAAACATAAAAGTCTTTAGTCTATTTTTAAAAGTAAGTAAGGTTGGGGCAGATCTGAGGTCTTCAGGCAATTTGTTCCAGCTAGCAGAAGCATAGTGGGTAAATGCAGCCTTCCCATGATTTGATTTGATCCTAGGGACAGTTAATAAGCTGGACCCTGTTGACCTAAGAGTTCTAGACGGTTCGTAGCGTGGGAGCAATTCAGCTATGTATTTTGGGCCTAGGCCATTACGTGATTTATAGACTAATAACAGTATTTTAAAATCTATTCTATGACACACTGGCAACCAGTGTAAGGACTTAAGAACTGGAGTGATATGATCAGCTTTCTTAGTCTTCGTTAGAACTCTAGCAGCAGCAAGGTAGTTTGACGCGCATCAGAACGCTCTTGTTGTGCTTTCGGCCGTTTAAAACAACGGGTGGGCTTCAAAACGCGAGCGTGAAACAACATTATTATCAGGCACTCTCCCACTGATGCGACCCCGTGAAATTTTTACTTGCATTTGCACTGCCCACCCACATGGCATGGGACGTGTTAAAGGGCATGTACAACATTTTTTTTTACCGTTTAACTGATAGTCTTAATCAGTTAATGTTGAAACGGTCGATTATCGGTTAAACGGTTATCAGTTGACATCCCTAGAACAGAGATCAAGTTTCACTAGCGGGCAGTGTTGGGGGTAACTCATTACAAAAGTAACATATTACATGTAATATATTACTTATAGCAGTAACTCAGTAATATAACTTATTACTTATAGGATTTCAGTAATATTATACCAGTTACTTTGTCAAGTAACTCAAGTTACAAATTGAGTTACATTTGATTAAATCAAAGCACATATTTAAAAAAAGATACAATCATTTCCTAATCAAATTGTGTGTTTTTATGCAAATAACCACTACAGATGACAATAACAAAGGAAAAGAATAACATTTAGAATTTTGGATTGTTTACACTGACTTCAAGGCGGTTGAAATTATTTTTCTGGTTGTTCTGGGGCAGCGATGTCATTCTGCTGCTGCTGTTGTTTTGGTAAAAGTAATGCAAAAGTAGTGTAATAAGTAACGAGTTACTTTACACAGAAAGTAATATTGTAAAGTAACTTATTACTTTTAAATGAAAGTAACTAGTAATATGTAGTATATTACAAGTAACTTGCCCAACACTGCTAGCGGGGGAAGGGGGAGATGGCACAAAGCACTGAGTTTTGGGGTGAAGATAAAAATATAAACGGGACAGTGCTACAGTGTAGATGGAAGGCGGTGCATCTTATAAAAATATGTAGGCGCACTGGCAGATTTTAAGGTACGAAAATGTGTGTAAATAGGCGCACTCTGGAGCCCTGGGGGGTATAGTGTAAAAAAAAACTAATAGATCTCACCATGAAACTTCCCCAGTTGATTACTTACATTACGGTACTTACAAAAACTTGATTGATTACTTACACACAAAAAACAGTCTTTAAATGTTCATGAGTTCAGGGAAACTGGATAGTTAGCTAGGTGAAAAAAGAAAAAGGAGTCTGTATGTGATCTGAGAGTCCGCATTGGTGGCATCGTCTGAGAAGAGAATGGGTGGGGAGGGAGAGGATAGAGGTCAGTAGTGGGATTGAAAAATCCGGGGATAAGACCTGTTGAATCACCCCCAAAACATGGTCTTTTCTATCTATTTTACTCTACACGGGCGAGGTATATCATTTCGCTCCCCTGTACAGTTGTTATGAAAGGTGAAATTAGTTATATAGGCCAAAACCGGTCACTGTTACAAAGTGGGGCATTCAATATGGGCATTGTGGACCAGTAGTGGCGAATGATCCCCCTGGATCCAAAATAATTTCTTCAGTTTCTTTGGTGTTTACAATAGAATACCGCAAGAATGAGTCCAGAACACCTGGATGTTAGCACTTCCAGTTCCTACGTGTTTAGAAAATAGGGTTTTTGCATGGGGATAACGAGGCATCTTGTGCGCTACGTGTGCTCGATTCCTAGGCTCGCCCGCACTGCAGCTCACGGAGCTGTCCCTGCAGCTCGCATACGCAGCTCTGCCGCTGCGCGGCCTCACCCACAGCTCGGCTGCTGCGTGGCCTCACCTGCTCTATTGGCATGCGCAGCGCACAATTTCTCAACTTCGCATCACTAATGACATCACTTACGGATGACATCACAATTGCTCGAGTGACCAGACATTGTGACATCACAATTGCTCGAGATCACGGAACAAAATTGCAGACAGAGCCCACACAAGCCACTTTCACACATGCCTGGAATTCAGCAGTTATCTAGAGGGCATCCGGATGGCAGTATATGTGCGAACACGTTTTGGGGGGGTATGCGCGCTCCCGCGATCCTCCTCCTAGCCACAGGGAAGTGTAGCCTCTGCCCTACACACAGGGGCGGATTTCTCCCCCCCCCTCCAGAGCTCCGTGAAGTAGTCAGCTCAGTGAGTGCATGAGGACAGACAGAAAGCCAGCGTGACAGATTATTATTATATAAATAGTCGATGTGAATGAGCGAGCAAAAAAACATCATGCTGTCTCAGTTTTTCGAATGAAGCGCCTCAAACCTGCTCCGTGCGCGACTGTGCCATGTCCGATTTCCTTTCTGCATAGCTTCGCACAGCACACACATTTAATGAGCATTTTTGGACGCGAGGGTCGTCCCGCTTCCCAGTATTGGACATCGCTAGGTAGGGTATCTGGATCTGGTTGCGTTCATGCCTTTGATTTAACGTTTACACAGCGTTTGTGAAGATTCAAGGGGAGAACTGCAAATTCCAAGTAGCGTCAAGTCAGGCAGTATAAAACGAAAACTTCCGGGTATAACCTTCGCAATAATGGCAATTAAATAAAGTAAATGCACGTGTAATGTTTTTTTGTGTGTGTTTCGAAAGATACAGAACAGAGATAAACTGGAAGAATATCTGCTCCCTTCGAAAAGTCAATTTTAACCCGTAGTGAGTCGACCATTCTGATTTTGATACATTTATTTTATTTTGAAGGTAAAAAGGTCTAGCTTCCTGTATTCTGTATAATTCTAGTAGGTTTGATGCATTTTAGGACTGAACATAGCAAAGACCTGTATTCTTTGTAGTGCTTGAGACTCGAGGATATCGATGCATCTGGGCGTGAGTTGTAGGGTTGTTTAATTAATTACTAACGTTATGCGCAAACGATTATATGCCGTGAACATTAGGCAGTTATCGCCCATGACATCACAATTCCTCGAGTGACATCACTGATGATGTCATGCACATTGTGACATCATCAGTGAGTGACATCACTGATGATGTCATAGACATTGTGACATCATCCGTGACATCACAATTGCCCGAGTGTAACCAAAAACGTGACCAAAATCGCAGAACCAACTTACTTCCTTTTATATACGGATGCATGAAATAATGTCTGTGGTTAATTTTATGAAACAGCAAACTTTGTGTTCAGCGAGATAATCTTCACAAATGAGCACCACTTTTATGACTTTTGAAGCGTTTTTTTAACACTGTTTTCAGAAAGCGTTTCAAAAGTCGTTCCCAATAGTTCCATGATAACATTGCATTGGGAATAATGAGTATGTGAACGACTCAACCATTCTGAACACAGCTTTACTGGGCGTTCACAACAAAATTCCTGCAACGAGATTACATACAAAGTCGAGTAGACACCGTTTCACCCTGGGAGGCGCAAATGAGGCTAACAAAACGAAAATCTGCGGTGCAAATGACATCAAATCTGCCTCATTCGCTCGAGTTGAAATTTTCATTCAATTTTGGCGAATAATTGGTGGGCAAACTTGCGTGAGTGGAGCTTTTTAGCGCCTTGGTGTGAACGCTGTCTGAACTCTGGCTACACTTCCTGTCTAATGACATCATTTCCTGTGTCCGTAGGATCACTAGAGGCTCCTACCACCGGCGAAGGCCTCGGACGGTCGTCATGGCAACCGACTCGGGGATTCCTAGCAATGCTCTGCCGCTTCCTCCTTCCTTTTGTAGAGAACTAAGGATTAACTGAAATCACGAACTCTTTCTTTCTGTTTTTTAACCTGTCAGTTGATATTTTGTCAGTTGATATTTTGTCGGCAGATTTTTTGGACTAGCCTCCGGTCTCCAGCGCAGACCTGGTTTTTCTTTTTGTTTTTGTTTTATTTTTTATCAAACTTGAACTTAAAGATGTATCAGTGTGGCTTTGAACAAAAATCCAGTATAATCTATATTTTGTCTAGTTTTATTTTCCAATAAAAATGGTGTAAGGCTTAGCAGTCTTGAGTAAGAAAATCAGATATTATTATTATTATTATTTTGTTTATGATAATGTTTTAAAGCATGCGTCAGATTGTGTGTGTTGACTCTCAGTTGTTTTGGGTTTTTCTTTTGTTTTCATTTGTTTGTTTTTGTGTAGAAACGTTTTAATGGCGTCAGATGGAAAATGTGTTTTACCGTCGGAGACAAAGTAGTTTTGTACTAAATCTTGGCTGGTGTTCGGTCATCGTCTAGTTTTACTGTCGGGCATCACAGACGCCACGCGGCGCACAGCCTGTTTTGGTTTGATGATAGTTCTTATTCCTGTATCGCTGATTCTTTAGTTTTTATGATGTAACGATGAATAAATGACCATTTATATTTAGTTTGTAGGACGGGTCTCTGTGGTCCAATGCCCCCGCTCCTCCAGATTAATTTAGGGCTGCAACTAACCATTATTTTCATTATGAATTAATGTGTAGATTATTTTATCCACTAATCCTTTAGTCCTTTGGTCTATAAAATGTCACAAAATGGTGAAAAATCTCGATCACTTTTCCCCCAAAGCCCAAGATGATGTCCTCAAATGTCTTCTTTTGTCCTGACTAACAGTCCACAACCCAAAGGTAATCAGTTGACTGTCATAGAAGACTCAAGACAACAGAGAATATTCACATTTAACAAGCTGGAACCAGAGATTTTTACTTTTTTCCCTTTTTCTTAAACATTAGTCCAAACAATCGATTATAAAAAATAGTTGCAGATTCATTTTTCTGTCGATTGACTAATCCATTATTAATCGGCTCATCGTTGCAGCTCTAGATTAATTACAAACAGGGAAAATTAATATTTCCTATACAGTGCAACATGATTATTGTTAAAGCTTATTGCTACCTTGTTGATTCTGTTTGTTGAAGTGTTTGAGCTAATCAATGAAGTTATGGATTATTCTAGAGGTGTGTGTTGTTGAATTGTGTGTGTGTGTGTGCGTGCGTGCGTGCGAGTGTGTTGCCTGGGCAGTGTGTGTTGGACCACAGAGAGCTTCGTCTTGTGAGGGAACCTGTTGAATTTAAAGGATCATGCATATTTGCCATATTCCTGACAGTAAGACAAGAAGACTTCTCTGCGTGCAATAGAAAATGGCGACGTGCCTCTCCTGCTAGTTAGCTTAGCACAATGACTGGTACTCAAAGGAATGACTAGCCTACCCCCATTAAGTCACCAAATACACATTCCAACAGCACCAAAACATTCTTATGTACGTGTTGTGACTCATGTATTCACCACGTTATGAAATAATAATGTAAAATTATGAGACATTGTCATTTTTTTAACCAAATTCATAGCCGGAGCTTCCGGTTATGTCAGGAAAGTAGTTCCGGCTATGTATTTGCTTTGTAAATAACAATGTCTCGTAATTTTATGTTATTATTTCATAACCTGGTGAATACACGAGTCACAACACATACATAAGAATGTTTTGGTGCTGTTGGAATGTGTATTTGGTGACTTGGGTAGGCTAGCCACTCCCACAGACTACCAGTCATTGTGCTAAGCTAACTAGAAGCAGGGGTGTTGCCGTTGTTGTTATTGGATCACTTGACAATAGGCTTGAGAACAGCGTTAGTCCCGCCTGTTTATTAATGTTTATTGATGCTGATCGGCTAATCGTCGGTCCCGGGATTTAACCATCTGGAGTCACACAGCAACAGCAAATATCTTTTTCCCCAATTTATCTGGATGGAGGGCCGTGGTCCAAAAATAAATGTTATGTGAAATTACATTAGATTAAAATGGATTATAATTTATAGGCAATTTTCATTCTAAATCTAAAATAAATTCTCAAAATAATAAAACGTTATCAGAACTTGTATTACAAATATTAAAGTTAGATATAGACTTGATTGGCTGTGATCTGCGCCCTGCTTCTTCTCTATTGCACTCTCAGAGAAGAGAAGTGCATCTTCTCATCTCACAACGGGAATATGGCAAATAGGCCAATCTCCCAAAATGCCGGTGTGTTTCTTTAATCCAGTCTGCTCTGTATGTGTGAGTGACGATAATAATGACGACGTTAATAATCAGTTCTCCTGTATTTAAATCTGTTGATCATGATGAATATTCAGTTTGTCAATAAGAGAAATATGGTTTATGTAAATGTCCTCTGGCGGGTGCTCTCCAGTTAAAATGTACTTTGTTATCTTGTTAAAATGATATTGTTGTTTAATTCACCATGTTGTCACCGATTGCAAAGCTGTGTTTATATTCTCAAGACTGCTAGGCTAACTCTCTTTTCTCCTGTCTGTCTCTCTCTGCCCGTGTCTGTCTGGAAGCCATCTTGCTTCCAGGGCGGGGACATAGTGACGGGGTTTCACTCCCCGAAACACTCGGGAGCAGACGCTGACAAGTCATCCCGATGACTCGACGGAAACCATTCTTGGATTTCTAGTCTGCGAAGTCCTGATCACGTGACCTCACTTCCTGTTTAGTTCAATAGTGACAACGTCGGGATTTCATTCCCTATTCATTTTTCCATTTCATGAAATCCTTCTAAAAAATAGCTTTACTCGGACAAACCAAGCGATTCGACTATATTTAGAATCAGGAGAGACCATAGAACATTTCACTCTGACCAAAACTTAACAAGAAAACGCCAAGCAAATCCGCAGTTTTGGTCTGAGTGGAATGTTTTATGTGTGAAATTATGAAATCCCTTTGTTCGTACACCTAACCCAGAAAGGGGCGTGACTTTGGATGTGAGGTCACGTGATCAGATGGTTTTTACCAGGCTACCAAGTCATTTGGTCGCTGCTCCCCATCTCACCTCAGGAGCCCGGGCGGGTCAGCGTCCGCTCCTGCTTAGATCTTCCTAGCCCCCCTCCCCCCACACACACCCCCCCCCCCCCAACTCGTCCCGCAGGGGAGATGGGGTTTGTTTTGATGGTTTCTGTTGTTTTTCTAGCGGACAGATGTCCTGACTGTAACCTGCAGATTTTTCTATTAGATTCTATTGACAGATCGAGCTGTGTCTGAACCCGAGCCAGGAGACTGTCTGGAAGAGGAAGATGAATGATGATGATTTAACATGAGGGCTAATAAACAGGCTCATTCTTTCTGACTGTTGTGTGTCTCTGCATCCAACACACTGCTGCGTGTCTCTGCATCCAACACACTGCTGCGTGTCTCTGCATCCAACACCAGCCACAAGCGCCCTCTGAAAGGCAGAGTTTGATTACTTATCAGTAGGGGTGAGCCCAAATAGTAGACCATTTGTTGGCAGGAGCCTGATTCCACTGCCAATCGCAGATAGTTGCAAAATGTGGTTATGAAACAAAGATCTGGCTATATGGGGTGCTTAATGTCTTATCTACGAATAGATTGTGGTATATAGCCTATTTGCTATAAGTATCAGCCTATTAATACTGTAAAACCAAGTCCCAGTTAAACAATTCAAACAAGCTCATGCCAATGGATTTTCTGATTGCCAGATAATAGTCTTATAAAGAGGGTTCCTATGCAAGTATGGAAAAGTGCATTTTTTCCTCAATATTTGTTCTTCTGAACAAGACACAAACGGGCTCGGACACAGGAAAAGAAAATAATAGTAATAAAAAATAACATGAGTGGCATCAGTGATGTCATAAGATGATTTTGCTCTTATGACTGATGACATCAGTGATGTCACAATGCCTCCTATGATGTCAGTGGGACAAAAATGGAAAGAAACAGATTGCCCTAAGCCCCTTTTATATAGATAGGCTACAGTATATAGATATTATGCAACGGATCCCACGCAAGGGGTCCATGATAAACCAGCCAGGCGAGTCACCCGTCGCCCCTAACCTCAGGAACCCAAGTCTCCATCCGTATAACAGAGGTCATGTCCGTCAACCACAATTGAAAAGAAGGTGAAGAGGGGGACTTCCATTCCTTCAGAATGACGGCAACAGTTGTCCACTGCAGCAGAGACTGTTGCACATTTAAGAAAGGACTCCAAGCAGCCAAAGATGGCAAGTTCTGCCTCCGGCTGAAGGGTTGTTTTGTAGGCCTTTATGGCTCATTTCCACCACATTTTACTGCCCTGCACAGCTCGTCACCAGTCGGCTCTACTCGTTTCGGCCCGATGGATGTTCTGCTTCGACCGCCGATCATCTGCCCCCGCCCACAGCTGGTCGTCATAGCGACCGCATATCTGTCCTCTGCATATAGCCGAAGTAGGCTATAACATAACGTTACAATTAAATCCATCGACAGAACTTTTAAACTGTTTATGAAATACTGGTGCCTCTAAATGACCTACAGTGTACATGGGCGAATGTGACAATCGGCCAGGAGAATGGATATCACTTTGTTGTTAGTCAAACTCACATGCATGCGCTGCGCGGGGACGGGAGAGGCGCAACAGAGTAGCCTCTACCCCGGCAGCCTCTCACCAGGCAAGACCGCGGCTTCACCAAAGACCCGCCTGCGGCCTAGCGGAGCGCTGCACTCAACTACAAGGGCTTCCTGACCAGCGGACTTTTCTCTCTCTCAAAACAATTGAAACCACCGCCACGATTTTATTTCACCAGAGGCGAAGGCAGCAACACAAAAGACTGATGGAAATAACATAACAGAAGAGAAGGTAAGCCCACTAAACTGGTATGCAGCATTGCATTGACAGTCAGTAGATAGACAGAGTAAACACGATTCTGCCTGACCAATCAGTCAATGTTTTCACGTCACCGTATGGTACCGGCTTCACAGCCCTAGAACCCCGACGAGGCAGGGACGAAAAGTAGCACGACTCAACCCGGGCTGGGACGGTTTTTACCGGTGGAATGAGACCATTTATCGAGTCGAGCGGAGCGGGACCGCGCTACTACCTGCGGTGGAAATGGGCCATTATTAGAGTAGGCTACCAATGAAATATTTGGGGCCAGAATCACGTCAGTGAAGGGAAGAATCAAAAGGCATGTGACAGTGTGCCCTCCGACACCTGACACACAATCGTGAGACAGGGGAAAATCCTGTGCAATTTATGCTTGGAATAGTGAAGACGGTGAGCAACTTTAAATTGGTGTCTGTCAGACAGACTCCTTTCCCATATAATGTCAGATAAATCAATCCCAAGTTCCCCCTGCCACGTTTCTCTAGTCCTCTCAGTAGATTCAAGATTCAACATTTTTATTGTCACTCCGTAGTACAAGTATCACGTGTGAAATTATTGTGCTGTAGACTCCGTCTGGTGAAAAGTATGCAATTTGATTGAAAATGTGTTTCTAGACTATTGTCTATTGTGACTATCTGACCGGTATTAATATTTCTTTAATTTCGAAAAAACTATTTCATAATACAAGAGAGTATTTTATCATGGCATCAGAATGTAACATGCATTTTAACAGTTGGATTTTAAAACAATTTAGTTACATAATAAATATCTAGCTGTATTCTCAACCTAACCTGGTCACACAAAATACGCTGATTTGTCACGCCCCTTCATCATTGCAGACGCGAAAGGGTCTGTATGCCAAAGAAAGACCGTAGGACCATCTTGAGGTTGCCTCGTGGTGACCCTCTGGTCTTGAATGTAATAACAGTCTGAGGTTGAAGTAGGTGAAAGTCGTAATATATTAGGGAGAAGGGGTTGGAGTGGCAGACCCATTCAAGACCAGAGGGCACAGTATCTCATGCCTTTTGGTTCTGCCCTTCACTAACGGGATTCTGGGCCAAAATATTTGACTGGTATTTTAAGGCCTACAAACGAACCCTTCAGCTGGAGGCAGAACTTGCCATCGTCGGCTGTTCGGAGTCCTCTCTGAACTTTCTCTTCACTTTCTTTTCAATTGTGGTTGACAGACATGACATCTGTTATACGGATGGAGACACTTGGACCAACCAAGTGACTTGCGTTAGTTACACAGCTCCTGAGGACCAAGTCACTTAAAAGATTCTCCGCCATCTGGGACCCGTTCCTGGCCTACCTTGATGAGGTTAGGGGCGATGGGTGACTCGCCTGGCGGGTTTCTCATGAACCCCTTGCGTGGGATCCCACAAGCACATAAGCACCTTATGCAGCTAGTAATCATGTTGTAATATTGAATACTGATAAATTATGTATTTTTTTGTTTTCCTGTGTCTGAGCGTCGATTGTCTTGTCTGTACATTGTTCTCTCAAAAATGTAATTAAAAAAAAAAAAAATTGAGAGGGAAAAAACACCCGGTTCGAGTCCCTGATCCAAACCATAACCCTAACCCCAACCAAGTTGCTTTTGTTGCCTAAACCTAACCATTGTTTTACTTGCCTAAACCTAGGGCGGGGTGATAATTCAATATTATCGTTTATCGTCTTTCAGTGGAATGATATCACGATATGAAGATATTTTAATGTTGTGATACATTTCTTCTGTCTAAATTGATGACAAGCAAAACTGTATAGTATAGTATGGTAGGAATATTATTTGAATATTAATTAATTTGTTTATTTAAATGCATCCCCATCACTAGTCATCCTGGGGTCCAACAGAACAATATACATGACACAACAGGCATACAGTAACATAGACATAAACAATATGGACGTAGCTATCCCATTAAATTTCTTCTCCCTGGCGGAGTTCAAACGTTAACGTGAATGTCCGTGGGCTCAGGGACAGGCCGAAGGGGAGGACGCAGAACTCGTAGGCCACCCCCTGGAAGGGAAACCTGAGGTATTTCCTGTGTCTCTCCACCACGGACACATGAAAGAAGGCATCCTTCAGGTTTACTGAGGTGAAGTGGTCCCCCAGCCGCAAAGCATTGAAGAGGCGGGGCAGGGTAAGCATGCCGAAGGGCTTCCACAGGCGTGACTGAGGACTTCCTCAGCATAGACCAGACCTGCACATCCAAAGCGTCAAGGCCGCGCCCCTTTTTGGAGGATAGAAAAAATGAATAGCGTTGTGATGGTATTTTTGCCGTGTTTTTAGCTAGCATAGACAAAATATCAATTCACTAATTTCGGGTTCGTGTTTTATGTCTACTAATTATTTTGCGACTGTTGAGGCAGGCTCACAGCCATAGGTGTAGTGCCGGTAGAACGGGGGGGAACGGCGTTCCCATACTTCTCCAACGGGTGTTTTGTTTGTGTCAGTGTGTGTGTGCATGTCGAGCCAATAAAACGAGTGAAACTTGGCAACGTTGTCATTCGTCCTATATTTAAGGTGGGCTGAATTATTCACACAGCATCAACTCGCGGCTTGAAGAAAGAAGGAAACATTCCACCTTAACTATATTTAAGGTGGGCTGAATGATTCACACAGCATCAACTCGTGGCTTGAAGGAAAAGGAAACATTCCACCTTAACTAGCTACAGCGCGGGGGAAACCTCAGTTTAATAAAAGCTATACTGAAACAGCTAGGCTACTGGCTTTTTCAGCATCAAAATATATTTTTTCCCCCCAGTAGCCTACCTCACTTTAACAAGTAAAGATGAAAAAGGCAGCCAAACATCCTTTCATTTTTCGGACAAGCTGTTAAAAAGGTACGTTTACAAGCATGAAGAAACTGTTAAAAGCGTGTTTCTTTTCAACACGGTTTAATCAAAAGTTAGCGTTAATCAGCCCATTGCAATTTGCATCGCCAGAATTCGCCACAAAATTCTAAAAATGCCGGCCGCCATGCCAAATGATGATCAATGCCTTGTGCAGCTTGTGTGATCGCTGGTTGAGAGATTGTTTAGCTGTTTGTGTTGATAACTGACTGCTGAGTCTGCTCAGCTGTGCCCATATACGTCTTAGTTTCAGAGCTGCAAATGTCATGGGCTACAGGACACAATTAGTTAAGTTGTGTGTCAGTGACAGTGGTTTGCAGCACTTGAGGAATCCGGGAGTTTGCTCGTTTAATTCGTTGATATAAGCGATTGCCCGAACGATTAATTAATGAATAGGCTACGTGAACGTTAGCGTGTGTGCGTGCGCGGGGGGGGGGGGGGGGGGGGGTTGTTGGGACCTGTGCGTGTGCAGGTGTTCCCCATATGTGCGTTCCCCCACTTCTCTAGATAGCACTACACCTCTGCTCACAGCCCTATACTGTAAGCCACCGAGGTGGCTTACAGTATAGGGCTCCTGCCTCAACATTAGTAAAAACCCTGCCAAATTCACAACCGGACTTTGTTACTTGTTACGTGGACACGTTGGTAGCGTTGTACACGGGAGGACAGCTGCCGTGGATAGGCCGGGTGGCTGCCTGGATCTTGGCAGCGCTGCTAACGCTATTTGGATTAGCGTGAATGCTACGTCAGGCAACCGGAGGAGGACCGGGACAGCTGCTCGGACAGGCCGGGTAGCTTCCAGGATCTCGGCTGGCGTTGCGGGTGCTGCGTCAGTCAACCGAACCGGAGGAGGGCCACGTGAGCTGCCGCGGACGGTTACATGCTGCCACTCCGACGTTCTGCCACTCCGAAATATCGGCACTCAGAAAGGGTTCTATATTCCCCGTTTTTCACTAACCTCTCCCAGCCCCCACGCCAAACCTAACCTCCCCCCATGCCTAAACCTAACCTCCCCCAGACCCTAACCCAAAACCTAACCTCTCCCACCCCCACGCCTAAACCTAAGGTCGGCATTGCGGCTTCTAAGGTGAACGACCGCCAGTCCGAATAATGGAAGTTAACGTTCGGAGTGGCAGGGCTTCGGAAAGGCAGACAGTTACCGCCGCGGACAGGCCGGGGTAGCTGCTTGGTGCTCGGCCTCTTGGCTACGGAGGAGGACGTCTGCATACATCCATAGGGGGTGGATACAGACACGCAGGGGCTACAGTGCTAATGCTGTTAGCATCTCATCTGTGGATTATCTCAACACATTGGATTTTGAGGTATTGACATGTTACTTTTCGTTTTGCATTGACTGTTGTTCTTTACGGACTGACCGACTTGTCGTTTCGTTATGGGAGACGTGAGCGTGCCTCCGGAAGAGACTGCAGGGACTTGTGTGCAAGCCGCTAGTAAACCTGCTAGTGTGATTAGCGATTTTGAGACACAAAAGGGGAAAAATGAAGCTTTGTTTAAAGGAAAAATGCTTTGTAATTATGATTATATTTTTAATGCAAACAGGTGGGTTTCACATAATGCACTTGAAAAATGTAATGATAATGAAGGCAATGTATTTGAAAATGGTCATGTTGTTGTGCAGGACGTTACTCCTACTGACTGTAAACGCTCCAGTGGTAATGGTGCTAGGTCCAGCACCATATCCAAAATGATCATTCAGACAGAGGCTGAAAGGGCAGTACTTCTGTGCAGCAGCTTTAAAGGTCCCATTCCGTGCAAAAGCTGTTTTTACTTGTAAATGCATATATACTGCTGTCAGCCCTCCCTGTAATGAGTGGTCACACGCTCAGAACTGCCACAGTTGGATTTGTCCCTATCCAGCGTCCCTCTGCAGTCTCCTCCAAGCCACACCCCCAAACGCTTCGTTTGCCCAGAGGGGAATCTGGGGGAATCGGGACGTCACTAGCTTCCTCCTGCATACTGCGCGGGTCTCTCTCACACAAGCTACCTGCACCATTTAGTCTATAGCCACAAAATTAACACTTCTAGCTGGAGCGACGCCAACTGTACGTGATCCAGCAACTGCAGAGGTGCATTCGGTAAGTCTAGGCATTTTGAGATGTCCTCTTTAGCGTAGTACCGTTTAGTTAACGATAACTCGCAACCTAGCGTGCTGGTCCACAGACGCTAATCTGATTGGCCGCTGGGAGCCTGGGGCGGGCTCTCCCTCAGCGGCCAATGGGAACTGTTAGTTCTGAATATATTATAGAAACAGGCCGTTCTTGGGAAGCCACCAGAAGAGGGAGTGAGAACTCCATCACAACAAACGGGTTTGCTATATTTTCGACAGATTAATCCAGAATCATGTTTTATGGACCAGAGACACACGTTTTTAAGAGGTTACAGCTGCACGAATTGGGACCTTTAAAGGAGAAGCATGCTCAGGAGGATGAAGCAAGGGTGCTGAGATGGCAAGCCTTGGAGGAGCGGCAACTACAGCTGAAGAGGAAGTTGGAGCAGCTCGATATTGACACTGAGCTAGCTGGCAGTGTGACAGTGACACTGGCAGTGTTTTGTGCAGCTGAGCACAAACGTTCCTCTCGAGCGTCCTCAAAGAGGAACACACCACCACAGCAACCACAACCACCAACACACCCACCGCAACAACCGCCACCACCACAGGTCCAGTCTTCCATGCAGGAGGAGGAACCGCAACAGGAGCGGGAGGTGGCGGCTGTCACAGGAGGTGGCGACGCCCACCAGGTTGTCGGTGAGGTTCTGGAGGAGGACGCCCACCAGGCTGATGCGCAGCAGAGGTGGGAGAAGGCTGCCCACCAGGCCGACCTACAGCAGGAGCGAGAGGCGGCGCTTGGTGAGGCAAACCCACAGCAGGAGTGGGGGGAGGTGGCCGTCATTGAGGCCCAGGCCTCTATGAAGGAGGTGAACGCGCAGCAGGAGCGGGAGGAGGCGGCTGTCGTAAAGGCCCAGGCCTCCATGAAGGAGGAGCTAAGCCGGACCTGCTGCGACAGAGAGGCGATGGAGCAACCGGCCTCTCATCGTTTTTTAAACGATTTAAACGATTTCAGACGGACAAGCCCGTCTTTATTGTCACACGATTACAATCAACACATGCACGGAGGGCCACAACACACACATGCTGACGGTGGCCGGTGAAATTTGTCCTCTGCATTTAACCCATCCTGGCTTTGTCCTTTCCTCCGGAGGGCAGGCCAGGAGCAGTGGTCGCTTTCTCGTACAGCGCCCGGGGACCGACTTCGGATGTTGTCGTCACTGGTCGGATGACGATGACGATCTGATCTTCTGCATGTTTTTAATGGGGGGGGGGGGTTATATACGGAGGAACCCCCCTGGGGTTTTGCATTGCTACAGGAGAAAGAGCAGCATGCTCGCCCCCCAGAATGGAAAGAACAGTATTTAGAGTTGGAGGAGAGATGCACAGTGGAGCTGGACGGTATGTGCTCTGACCTCAAACCTCCGTAGTTGTCCTTTCATTCATTCATTTGGCTCCTTTTGTTTATTTTGTGTAATTGTTCATGACCTCCTGTCATTCCCAATTAGGAGCGGGTATGTAGGCGCCAAATGGGACATGGTTTGTATTTCTTGTATGATTATTTGAGTGTAATATTGTATGTGTCCAGGGGGCGTCGCTGTGACGACTACCTGGGCTCAGGTAAGCTATTTAATGCTCTTTCCACTGGGTGTCGTTAGGTGTTTGAACCCGGAAGGGCGAACGGTTTTTACCGCACTGCGTGCTTTCTTGCCGGTAATGTTTGTTTATTGTTTGTGCTACATTTGCTTTCGTACTGAATGGATTGTTGTTCACATTGGAATAAATGGACTGGTTTCCGCACTATAATCAACTCTCTGGACCCTTTATCAGCACACAAACATCACGGTATCGTATTAACATCAGCACAGCTAGCGAGTCAGCCACAACTCAACCCGGTAATCAAGCACCTCGGTGGCTTACAGTATAGGGCTGTGAGCCTGCCTCAACAGCGACCTTGCCCGAACCTGAACGGTCGAGATATATGAATAAATTAAGGTTGACTGGACTGTCATCATGTCCGTTCAGCCTGAGTCAGAGAGGATTTCCGCATTCCCCCAAAAAGGGGCGTGGTGCAGTGCGATGACGCGTTGCAGTTCTGGTCTATCTTGTTCAGAAGCCGAAGGTCCAGTATGGGCCGCATGAAACCGTCCTTCATGGGCACAACGGGCCCACGCGCTTCTCCGCCTCCGGGTACAGGCGTATCGCCCCCTTGGGCAGGAGGGTGGAGACGTCCTCTCGAAGCGTGGCCGCAGAACCCTCGCCCGCATTGGATGCGGGGATCCCGTTGAAGGCGGGTGGGGGCCCCAGCGAACTGCAGTGCATAGCCCCTCCGAATGGTGCGAAGCAACCACAGGGTGGGTGCGCAGAGCCGCTTCCAAGCAGGGATCCTGCTGGATAACGACATTCTCGCGTAGCATGATGGCACGGTACCCATACCAGGGCCATAGGCAATGAGCGGGAAGATTGTTGGGGCGTGACCTGATGTTGGGGTGGGGGGAGAAAAGTAAGTGGAGCGATGCTCGCACGCTGTACGACCCGGGCTGTTACAGACACCGGGCCGAGCAGGGCACAAGCTTCCTGAAAGCTCCGAAGTCTGAGTCGGGCACTGAGCACAGACTGCGGTGGGCACTCTGGAGGCAAAGGCCTCTTGAGAGCTCCATATCGGCGTCGGGCACTGGGCGCGGACGATGGTTGGCTCACTCCCCCCCCCTCTTTAGAGAATAAGCTAAACTCAATACTTACCCAGAGAGGTTCAATCCAACCGGGCCCTAGCTAGGTAGTGACGTGAAAGTCGGCCCGAGCCCGGCACGGGGCCCCCAGAATGCAGGGCTCTGGTGGGGCCGTCATCAGCGATGACATCATTTCTGACTTTAATCTCAGGATTGTGACTTAAACTCAGAACTGATTTGAATTTTTTTACATGTGGCCCTAATCCTATTTTGTAGTTTTAAATTGTTTTAAATCGACCCCCAAGGTTGGGTACCCCTGGTTTAAGCTGTCTGAGGGTCAGTTTAAGCTGACTGAGGGTCTGTCTGCTAGCAGCAGTCTGACCCTCAGGCTGACCTCAGATCTGTGGTCAGAACAGACTCATTATTGATGCTGTGAAGTGTATGAGTTATCATTTATTCATGTTCCCAGAGCGAGGGCAGCTCAGACAGATGGGTTGACTGACTGATGTCATCTGTCATTAAGACTGCACTGTACACACACACACACACACACACACACACACACAGAGCACTGCACACACACACACACACACACACACACAGAGCACTGCACACACATAACACTGTAATAATCACACACACAGCACACACACACAATACTGTCCGCACGCACGCATGTGTGTGCACACACACACACACACACACACACAATAATGTCTGTAATCACACACACAGACACACAGCACTGTACACACACACACACACACACACACAATCACTGTAATCACACACATCTCCTGACCTCCTGGGATCAATTGAACAGCGAGGAGCAGGACGGAGGAATGTGTGTGTGGGGGGGGGGGGATTTTGCGCAGAAACAACATGACTCAACACCCATATACATTGGTTTGAAAAAAAGTTTTAAGGTTTAGTTACGCTTTAACATTATTTGAATAAGGCTGCATGTCCACATATGACAATGTCTTTTCGGAGTGGAAAAGGCGCTGCCTGTAGCGCTTTTTGTGAGGAGAGGTGGATGATAACGTCTCCGGCTAGCTTACCAGCTGCACTAACCACCTGGTTAACGTAACATTAGCACTTCTAGCAGCAACGTTACTAACAATACAGTGTTGAAGGACAGCAGATATGTGGGTGGTTGACGGAACGTCATGGCCATAACTACCATTGAGAACAACGAGGTCATGACCTTGTTTTTTTCTTTTCTCTTTTTAGAAAAATAGCCCCGGCCCCCAGATCTATTCATCTGTCATTCATGTTTTAAAGCCCTCATAAATAACATGATATATGACAGTTGATCAGAAATGCAACAATTTGCTTCCTCTCTGTGTGCTATCTTGAATCTTGAACCTATGCAAAATTTGAACGCTGTGATAAGATCGTGATAAGATCTTATCACAGCGTTCAAATTTTGCATAGGTTCAAGATTCAAGATTCAAGATTTTTATTGTCACTCCATGGTACAAGTATCACGTGTGAAATTCTTGTGCTGTGGACTCCGTTTACAACATAGTACAAATATAACAGGGCATATGAGTGCAAAAACAACAAGAGACACAACACGCAATAAGGCAGTATAGTGATAAGACAAGTCAGAGACAGTGGCATATTCACTGCACATAGGTGCACATGTCATGTGCATACTTTAGACCAGGCGCGTAGCCACGGGTGTGCCAGGGTGTGCAAATGCCACCCAGACAGGCCGCTGGCACACCCAAAAAAATGGGGTAAAAAAAGTTTTTTGTTTTGTCTGCAAAACACATGTCAACGCTGTCATGCACTGTGTCCAACTGTCCGCTGCCCTATGTGCCCCGGAGCATCATGGGAAACTAGTTGAGCTGTCGTCCACGTAAAGTAAACAAATGCACGCACGCACAGCGCAGCAGCAGCAGCGCCAAATCAAGAAGACATGAAACAAAGCTCGCTTTTAAGCTTTTTCGGCAAAGGCAAGAAACGTCACATTGACGACGAGGAAGAAGATGACTCGTCGTCACCCTCCCCCTCAACAAGTGCGGATTGTAGTGCACCCGTTCCCGCACCTGTATTGGTGGTACTATGAATCACCTCATTCAATGGAAAGGAATTGCTTCAAAATGTCCCCATTCGATGGGGTGGAGTTGTACAATCTCTACAACCCAGTTTCTCTGGGTTGTAGAGATTACTTGCAAAACCCCATTCAATGGACAGCTCTACAACCCAGTTTCTCTGGGTTGTAGAGATTACTTGCAAAACCCCATTCAATGGACAGCTCTACAACCCAGTTTCTCTGGGTTGTAGAGATTACTTGCAAAACCCCATTCAATGGATAAACCTGGGGTCTCCGAGGCCTGGGTGGGCCGCAGGACCCTGTGGAGGTCCTGGGGTCGCTTCGGGGGGTCTGCGGGCCGAACGGAAGGTCTGGGGGCCGAACGGAGGGTTCGAGACCCTCGGGGGTCGTCTCTGGAGACCCCTCCAAGCCTCTCCCATGCCCCATGCCTAATCCTAATCCAGACCCTAACCTCTCCCACCCCCATGCCTAAACCTAACCTCTCCCACCCCCATGCCTAAACCTAACCTCTCCCACCCCTAACCCTGAACCTAACCTCTCCCACCCCCCATGCCTAAACCTAACCTCTCCCACCCCTAACCCTAAACCTAACCTCTCCCACCCCCATGCCTAAACCTAACCTCTCCCACCCCCATGCCTAAACCTAACCTCTCCCACCCATAACCCTAACCCACCCCCCATGCCTAAACCTAACCTCTCCCACCCCTAACCCTAAACCTAACCTCTCCCACCCCCCATGCCTAAACCTAACCTCTCCCACCCCCATGCCTAAACCTAACCTCTCCCACCCCTAACCCTAACCTCTCCCATCCCCCATGCCTAAACCTAAGGACACAGGGGTCCAAGCAGACCCTCCCCATGCCTGCAGAGGTGGGCAGGGTGGTTGAGAGAAGAGCCAATGGAGAATCCTATCCATTAAATGAGGTTTTTCAAGTAATCTGTACAACCCCTGAATCCTACCCATTAAATGGGGTTTTGCAAGTAATCTCTACAACCCCAGGGAAACTGGGTTGTAGAGATTGTACAACTCCTCTCCATTCGATGGGGGCATTTGAATGCAATTCCTTTCCATTGAATGAGGTGATTCATAGTAGATCGGGTGGAAGAGACAGACAATGATGAAGAAGATGATGCAGCCGAAAAACAATGACGTTAACAGCGGGGAACGCAGCCAACAACACACCGGAGGTTTGTGCAGAGCCAGAGGACACTGACGTTACAGATCTCTCTGCGGTAGACGAACCTGCATGCCAACCAAATTTGCGTTCTTTCCCGACTAGAACACTCATTGGAAAAAGTAGGTGAGACTTTTTTGAGATACTAAACAAAGTGGTTTTACATGTTGCAAAAAAATACAATTTAATTGACTGCTTCTATCTGCTAATAATGAGTGCGAAAAGGAGCAAACACACAAATATTCCTCTAAATCTGGTTTGAAAAGACCCAAATTTTTAATGGTCCGCCCCCTGGCATACCCTGGCTTTCTGTGGCACACCCAATGAGCCAAGTCTGGCTACGCTACTGCTTTAGACGTGCTTAAACATTTTAAATTCGACGTATTTGACATATAGGTGCAAATAGCATATACCTTATTAAACATACAATTAAACATTAGACATACGTAATGGTAGCAGCTACAGTACGGTACAGTACGGCTACTACACTATTTGTGTATGTTAAGGAGTCTCGTGGCCTGCGGGAAGAAACTGTTCCTCAAGCGATTTGTGCGTGCTTTTGGAACCCTGTATCTCCTCCCTGAGGGTAACAGGGAGAACAGGCTGTTGTGGGGATGGGTTGTGTCTTTGATGATCTTCAGGGACCTCCTGAGGCACCGCTGGTTAGACAGTTCATGCAGTTCTGGCAACTCACATCCTGTTACGTGCTGGGCCGCGCGTCTCACTCTCCGTAGCGCCCTGCGGTCCATGGTGGTACAGTTCCCGTACCAGGTGGTGAAGCAGCCAGTCAGCAGGCTTTCAATGGTGCCTCTGTAGAAGTCCCTAAGGATTTCTGGCCTTAGCCCAAATTTCTTCAGGCGCCTGAGTCCGTGTAGTTGTAATGGCTTGACTTTTGTGGTGGTGCTTGCCTGACAACGCCACCTAGGTTTGTTTGGATAGAGCCTAGGAACTCTATTAAAGGTGGACCCAAATGTACCAGGTAGGTTCTTTGTATACAAGGGAGAGCAGTGCAACTAGACCCAAGGACAGAGACGGAAACAGCTGTACCCAAAACAAATGCCTTTTATTTTCTACAATATAAATAGGTGTTAAAACATGGGCATTTCAAACAAGGGGTAAAAATGGGGTTAGGGGCTTTAAAAGCCAACTAAAATACAGGGAATAAAAATGGAATAAAAATGTACAACTAAAAAGTCCAGATAGAGTCCCGTGTGTTCGATGGTCCCAGTCAGCCGCCCAACAGCGCCGCACCAACGTTCAGGCAGTCCTTCCCACTGCGCTCTGGCTCCGCTCCGTCCTGTCTCGGCTCCGCCGTCCACTCCCTCGGAGGTGGCGTCTATAAGACAAAAGGCTGGCGAGTACGTGTTGTCGCGGTCCTACAGCAGTAGCACTATAATACTGTGCTTACAAATTAACATAACTGTTGTTCTATTTCAGGAACTCCCGGCTAGACCGACAATCACTATAACAATCGTGAGCTACTCACACTGCCCTGGACCAGGCTCCAGCCTCGTCCAGAAATGGCAATCAGGCCTGGGTTATAGTGTGTCGGCTGCTTGCTCCTCCTCGGCCGGGGTCCTGGGTCACAGTGGCGGGACGTGGCTGTCTCGGTCGGCTGTTGGCGGGGACGTGGCTGTCTCGGTCGGCTGCTGGCTGGCTCTGTCTGCTGTGGCTCGCTCTTCCCTCCAGTCCTTTGTATCTTCCTAAAAGGGGAAATGCTCCCCCGCTCTGCTCACCCATTGGCTCCCCCGTGTCCATTCCCCTGCCCCAGGTGTCTGTAGTTTCGGCAATCAAGTCCAGGCAGAAACTCCCAAAAACACATACACTCCAAATCCAAACCAAACCAAATTGAAACATGCAAAATAATTAAAGCAAAAGTATGTAATATAAATGCCACATCTAAAGTAATAATAAAGGACACATCTAATAGAAATAAAGAATAAATAAATCAAAACAATAGGGAGTTCTCTGCCCTGTGACATAGTCGCTGTAGGGGCTAGACTTGAGGGACAATTCTATTGAGGTGAATGGGGCAGGCATGGAAATCCCACTATAAACCATCATACAGTATCTGTGTTGTTTCACCTTAAACAAATGCTTAATTGCTTGCACAGATTGCAAAATGTGGATGTGATGTTTGTACTTGCGTTTGTACTAGAATGTTACTTTTTTGTTTCATTGTAAAGCAACAGCACAGTAAAGACCTGTCACACTATTAGTGTGACACGTTTTTTGTCGCTCCATATGATTTATTAGTCACGCCAGATGATATGAACTCTATTTTCTTACACACAGAATAATTATTAATTCCCTTTAAGCAGCTCCGAGCAAGATTTTTGATTGTTATTAAACAGTCTAAATGTAATATTGATGGCTCACATCTTACCTATAGTAGATGAGACCAAAGCCGAGTGAATCGGCGAGTGCTATCTTGATGATTATAGAGTCTGTGTGCGGTCCAGGCAGATCCGGAAGTGAAAAGAAATGGTTTACGACAGCCTCTATGGAAGCCGCTGCCTGCCATAAGCTGGTACAAACAGCTGGTATGAAGGATCAAAGATGAAAAATAGAAACGTGATAGACGCGTCTTGCTTCTTTTACTCCGGTTCACTCGCCCCAATTCAGTTTCTGGCAGCTAGGCAGCCAAGAGCTTTACGACAGTGAACATTACCACTTTTGTCCAGAGGGGCGCCAAAATCAACCCAACTGAAAACAGTCAAACTTGCTCGGAGCTGCTTTAACGCAAAAAAAAGTTTACCATTTTATGCAGGGAGTGTTGCCATGTAAACTGGGCCTAAGCTAATAGCCATAACAGCACAAATAATTGCCAAAAATCTCTAAATAAATATAGGCCTACAGTATGTACCCTATGAGAAAAGGAGGAAATATTAATGGTTAAAACGGTCTGATCCTAATGTTAATTTAAAATGAGATATTCCTTTCAATCTGACATCAAACGGCCAACATTTTAGAAAAACAGCAAAACAAACAAACAAAATCAGCAGCGACCATGGTTGCCCCCTCAGAATTTTGGCTTGCATGATGCCCCTGATGTACCATTTGAATGTTAAATGCATAATACATGTTTTTGCATTGTTAAATTGTGCTTTGGTGTCATTTATCATATGGTGTGACAGTCTAAATTGACAATAACAGTAAAAATAATAATAAATAAAAAAGTGATGAATCATAAATGGAACATGGAAAATGGAAACCTCAATGGAACACATGGAAAATAGTGTCAGCAAGATGCACACGCATTTTGTTACATGTATAACACGGTTTGTCAGAATTAATCTAAAATATATTGAAAAATTGTCGTACTTTGCGTAACTACATTAGGAAAATTAATACAAAATGTCATGAATTTACATAAGGAAATGCTGGATCTCAAGATAGTAATGATAAAAAGAGTGAGTTACTTAAAAAAAGTATACCCCATTTTATATACAACAACTTTCATGTCACACCTTTCATATGACAATTATAGGGACTAATACAACAAATTGATGAATAAATTCATATTCCAATCCAAAATACCACTTATATTTTTGGAAATCTAAGAGTCAGTACTACACAACTATCATTTTCATGGGCAATATTTAAAGTTTAAAAAATATATTTTTTTCAGGGGCATACGTCAACCACCCATTTACAATAATCATCCAAAGGCTATTGCCTTTATGATCGCTGTTACAGTGATAGTGATGTAAATTAAATGATTAGCCTACAACGTCCTATTACTCCCGGCTGGGAAAAAGTGGTTCACGTCACCCAGCGCTCTGAAAGGTGACGGGGGGGGGGGGGACAGTGTGCTGCTCGCGGACACTTCCCGTTGCTTTTTATGAGGAGAGGGTGATGTAGCTGAAAAGAAGAACCTGCATACATCCTGAGAGAGGGGGGAGGGGAGAGAGAGGGTTAGGAAGAGGGAGAGGCAGATGGAGGGAGAGGTAATGGCTGATCCAGAAATCAGACTGTAGACTCCACTGTTACTGGCAGGGTGTGTGTGTGTGTGTGTGTGTGTGTGTGTGTGTGTGTGTGTGTGTGTGTGTGTGTGTGTGTGTGTGTGTGTGTGTGTGTGTGTGTGTGTGTGTGTGTGTGTGTGTGTGTGTGTGTGTGTGTGTGTGTGTGTGTGTGTATGAGGGAGAGTGTGGTGTCAGCGGTCATAAAGTACAGGAAAGAGCTCTGTAAGTACAGATGAGCTGTGTGTGTGACCCTGATTAAAGATTAAAGTAATGGTTATTTGGATCAGGTCCAAATGGTTCCCCTGAAGCAACGTGTGTGTGTGTGTGTGTGTGTGTGTGTGTGTGTGTGTGTGTGTGTGTGTGTGTCTGTCTGTGTGTGTGTGTGTCTGTGTGTGTGTGTGTGTGTGTGTGTGTGTGTGTGTCTCGAGACAGTCCTGCAAGGGTAGAGAGGGGGGGAACAAGCAAGTTTTGGAACCTGACCATATCGTGCGTTCCTTTATCACAAAATAACTGGGATGTGGAGGCTAAATGACGTCACATCTGTTCCATTTGCAGAAAACGTGAGCTGGGAAGTTCACTGGTCAGATCCAGTCGCTAGCCAGGCTAGCCATTGTTAACAATAACAGTTGATAACAAGGCATTTTGCGCATACAAACACTGCAGCCTCATGTCCACACAGATAGAAGTTAGACAGTGCTGTGTGTACCGCTGATTTAATGAGACACAAACAAGACGGAAGTGCTAATAAACAACATTTACTATGATTATAACTACTTTTGTAATTGGATTGGATTTTTGAGGTTGGGGCTGCTGAGGCTCCTACGAGTTTGGAATGGGAAATACCAGCTCTGGTGACGTCACCGTCCCTGCTCATGACCTTTGAACCGTAAGATTACCAGTTCCCAGTTATAAAGATAGATTGCAGATGGGGGGAGGGCAGTCTGGTGTACTGTCCTGTAGGGTGGTCTGATGGCAGAGGCAGGTAGCCCAACAAGAAGCACATTGCAGTCAGTGTTGCCAGATGGCAAATGTTGAATTATCATACCAGAGGGTCAAAATTATCGTTTTTGGAGTGAAATTATCGTACGCCCCCTCCCCAGCGCGGCCAAAGTCGGGGGGACTGCGGCTGATCACAGGCTACTTTTTGGACTTGGCATGATCTTTCAACACTGTGATCTCAGCCTGCGTTGCAACAACAACAAAACACCCTGCACGTATTGGCTGCAAATATGTTGTTTGAAGAGATGATTGTATAAACAGATAGAGTGATAGACGTAGGATTCGTCTACGTGTCACAAAATGATGAAATTATCGTACATTTGGGGGATTTTGGGATTATTGATCGTACATCGTACAGAGGTCGAAATTATCGTACAAATACGATAATTATCGTACGTCTGGCAACGCTGATTGCAGTAGTCCAGGCGGGAGAAGACAAGTGCCTGGACCAGGAGTTGTGGCACTTCCCCTTTAATGAATGGTCTCATTTTGTGGATGTTGTCAAGGGAGAACCAATCTGGGCACCGATAGTCTATCAGTCTGAGAACTAATAAAACTCTCGGACAAACTGGCAATATTTCTGTGTTTCCGGTGTAGAGCGGACGTCCGCGCCAAGACTTCCCCTTTAATTTGTTTATAGTTGGATGACTAATGTCTAATATGTGTTTGCCACTAGGTTCTCCCCTAATCTTGATGCTGACACTCTCTACGTAATCATCTGTCTGATAAACTGGTGATTGACTCGACGCGCAACAGGTTCAGCTCATTTCATATCTCTGCTGAATGTAACAAAGTTGCTGTTATGTAGCCTACGACCCACAACTCTGGCCGGCTGGGACTTATGTCCGCTGCTTCTATGAGGCTTGCAGTATCAGAGCTACTGACAGCGAGAACTGTGGTTCTGAGGGGGTGACTGATCTACAGCACTCAATGAATCAGGTCACATCTGCACCTCCACACGGGGGTGCCATGGCACTAGTCCGACACCTCACGAGTCCGAAAAATGACGCATTGGACATGGGGTCATCCCTATGTTCCCCGCTATGCCGACCACCCGTAATGCCGACCTTAGGTTTAGGCGTGAGGGTTGGGAGAGGTTAGGTTTTGGGTTAGGGTCTGGGGGAGGTTAGGTTTGGCGTGGGGGCTGGGAGAGGTTAGCTCGGGGTCATCCCTATGTTCCCCGGGTTCTATATTCCAGAACCCTCTTAGTGAAAAACGGGGAATATAGAACCCGGGGAACATAGAACCCGGGGATGGTCATCCCTATGTTCCCCGGGTCCTATGTTCCCCGTTTTTCCCAAATGGTGTCCACCCGCTATGCCGACCACCCGCAATGCCGACCTTAGGTTTAGGCGTGGGGGTGGGGGTGGGAGAGGTTAGGTTTTGGGTTAGGGTCTGGGGGAGGTTAGGTTTAGGCATGGGGGGAGGTTAGGTTTGGCGTGGGGGCTGGGAGAGGTTAGTGAAAAACGGGGAATATAGAACCCGGGGAACATAGACATGATCCCCACAGTAAAGAGGATATTAATCTAACATGATGTATGTAGTTCTTTATAGATCTCGCCTCTTAATTTTGCTCTCAAAGTGCACCAGATTGAAGCATTTTACTTTAAAATGGACAACATTTTCTAACCGGGGGAACACAGCCCCCCTGGACCCCCCATGCCGCACTAAAATGACCTAGGTATTTCTCAAATGCTCGTGAGGTGTCGGACTAGTGGGCAGTCCCCCACACGGGAGCAAATTGACGGCAGCAAATGAACATCCGTGTTGTCTTATAACGCGCGAGGGCTGCGAGTTGGCCTCAGCGATGCAGATAAATCACGCCGTGTTGTTGTGGATAACCTCTTTCAGAACTTTGATATTTTATGTATCCAGGAGACATTCCTGGCCAAACAAGACCTGGGGTCTTATCTATCAAACCTTGCGTAGAATCCCTACTGGATTCCTAGGACTGTGTTGAAAAGAATGACTAACCTATCAGTGATGGCGCACACCTGAACTCATTACCAGCAGCTGCCACAGTGATTACGCACGTGGCACGGGGATCTGCCTCATATCCCGCCCCCTGCATGCTCAAACCTAACCAATGGTCAATGCAAATCTCCAAAGGAAGTTACAATGCATTTAATGTTGTTAACCCCAGTTAACATCACTGATGACGCGTCCCAGCGCATGCTGTAGTATGTAGTAGTTTATTTTAAACATAGAATCCTGGCTCCCCTGACCAGTGACACTTAGGAATAGACTAGGTGACAACCAAATATAATTTGGTGACAAGCTGGAGAGACAGTTGACGGTCGGAGAGACGGCATCCGGTACGGGATGGGTTTTAGCACCCCAGCCTGGCTCTCTCGTGAGGGAGAAATCCACAAACGCTACAGATTAGCCTCCTGAAAATCTGTGCAAAGATCGGCGCGGCCTAGGGTCCTTCAGGCTAGAGCGAGGTGCTCGGTGCAGGCAAATGACGTGCAGCGCACAGGCCTTCTTGAGGCATCCTCTCTCTTGAGGCGTCCTCTCTGCCCATGGTAGGCTGCCCATGGTAGGATTGCCTTTTCCCCGGGAGGGTCTGGTGAGACGTAGGAGCCCGGCCTGGAGTCATCCACAGGGCCTAAAGCCTGGATTATGCTTGACGCTTTGGCCGGCCGCACAGAAATGAGAGACACGGAATCCTGACCAGGAAACGTGTGGAGCTTTTATACTCTGTGCAGGTTTCTGCTCGCGGAAGTGAGCGCGAGTCTTGAAAACTCCACTTTGTCCGCTCAGCCGCGTCCGCGTAGTTACAAAATTCGGCGTGCGCACGGCCAGGCGAAAACCGTCCGCACGGAGCCTTGCGGTGGGGCGTGTCTGCTGATTTGACGTCACTTTTCCGTGCGGACACTCGCGTTCCTCGGGGACACCTCGCCATTCCGAAGTGTCGGCATTCCGATCATTGACTTCTATGCTTTCGGAGAGGCGGCCCTTTTTTATCTCCAAAAAATGTTTCGCCGAGAGGTTAGGTTAGGCTTAGGCGTGGGGGGTGGGAGAGGTTAGGTTTAGGGTTAGGGTCTGGGGGAGGGTTCTTTCGCAATGGCGAGGTTAGGGTTAGAATTTTGTCGGAATGCCGGTATTTCGGAGTGCCGACATTTCGGAATGCCGAGGTGTCCCCGCGTTCCTCGCTGATGCGGAAAGCATAATGAGCCCTTAACTCATTCATGGCCAGTTTAGGACTGCCAATATTTAGCACAGGCCAAAGATTTTCATAATTGTTGGTCATCTTTCAAGACCCACAGTAAATTATCTATTAGCACCAAAGTGATTTGCAATACCTCAAAATGAAGATGTACGTCTCTGGGTTGACCAGGGGAAAAAAAGTGAGCTTTTAGCATGTTCTGTACTCTACTTATAGCCATTTATATACACCCTGTTTTCACCAAAAAGGTCTCTCTGAGAAGACAAACAGGAGAAAAGGCCATTTTTGTAAAGCACACAATCTCAGGCAGAACTCGCTCTCAATTCTTTTATTTTGAACTGTATTGACATCAGACATGTAAATATTATTCGTTATGACAAAAATGACCAAAAAAATAAATATATATATATATATATATATATATACATGAAGTGCTTTTTTTACATTCAACAATACAGTTTACTCAGTGTGAGTGAGTGTACAGACAGACAGACAGACACACACACACACACACACACACACACACACAGAGAGAGAGTTCTGTCCACAGCTGCTGCTAGATCGCACCTCCTTCCCCCGCAAATTAGCATAGGAGGGGAACACCCATCTGGTCTGAGATCAGCGTCTAGCCTCCTCTGCCTCTGCATCGTTTTCCTCCTCTCGTTCGGGCTGGGACGAATGCTGCGACACAGGAACGGGTCCGGCTTGGCTTTGGGACCAGGCGCTGGAACCGGATCGATCATTTTCGTCACGGGTTTGACTACCGCGAACAAATCAATCCAGGTTCGCCCTGCAGCAAGGCGACCAGTGCAGCGCGCCGAGGGGCGTTTCAATGGCGTTTCTCATCTGCACAAGGAAGCGCGTTTCTCTGTTTTTCCTCCTGCTCATTTCAAACAACAGCTGCGGTATGTGTTTGATCGCGTGTTGTCGGCTATGTCTTTGAGGCTAGGGACCTGATAACATGTCACAGGCTGGGGAAGTGTTTGAACTACGCGCTGCACTAATAAAAACAAAAACACGTCAAACACGTCATTGGCCCTCTGGGCTATTCCTGATAACACGTCAAAGACGTCTTTGGCCATGAATGAGTTAAGACCCTCCATGCACCGAAGGGTCTTTCAATACTGCGGTGTAGCACTAACTCTATTGCAGCGGATTGGGCGTGATCAACCCTTCCGCGGGCAACGTTGCAGACAGAGTAGGAAGGCTGATCCGTGAGCGGCTGCTTCTGGGACGCGAGTCGGGGTCTTAATCGGCCTCGGCTGGGTCTACTGGGCGAGGGTGTATGATGTTCGACAGACCCGAAACACCTTACGACCCCAGTTAACATCACTGATGACGTGTCCCAGCGCATGCTGTAGTATGCATTTTAAACATAAACAAGCCTGATTATCAATTCAAAAGAAAATGAGAGTGGCAACATGTTGCTGGCTGCGGTGAATGCAGTGAGCGCAACAGAGGAAGAAAAGGAAATAAAACGGGTCTGATTTAGAGATGGAGGGAAAAAAAGGGGGATTTGGTGTGATAATCAGAATGCCATGTGTATTATAACATTGCACCTAAAACGTGTATTACTCACTGTATTCACTTCAGTCAGCAGCACCGGTGTGTGCCTTTCATCCCCTCATCTCGCCGCTGTGCCAAATGCTCACACACAGGCAGCCTGTCACCATGGATTCTCTCCTACTTAATTCTAACCGATTTCTGCCATTAAAAAATTATCTGTAATCTCTGCCATCTGCTCGTAAATTATGTATGTCAATTATGTTCTTATCACCATTCAATCAAAGAGTACAACTTGAAGTGTAAATGTCGCATTTTGGCACTCACATCCCATAACACCAACATGATATGTGATAGCCATTGTAGGCTAGATTTCTTTCTTCTTTTTATTCCATTGACATTATCATGCAGTTTTGAGGATAAAGCAGCATCTCCCTATAGGCTAAGTCTGAGAACACAAGGTACAATGAAAGCAATATAGCCTGGCTATGTGTGTGTATGTATACCCAACCATGTGGTATGTGTATGTTCGTTTATCTTGCCTTTTATTGGGCCTATATGATTTCATTTAATTTATCTATTTGTATCGTATTTTATTTTTAATATTTGTGCTTATTGTACATCAGGGTTTGTGTAGATTATTTGCGCAAGACCAACCCCCCCCCCCCCCCCCCCCCCAGTAAAAAGAGAAAGAAAAAAATATAATTTTTTTGCTCACCATAGTAAACCTCCATGTCACTCTCTGGCTGAATATAATCATAACATTTATATCCACTTTGACAAGCATCTCTTTGCTAAAACTGTGACAGGGGAGGCCTCTGACAGGCCAAAACTCATTGGGCCCTATCTTCGTACAGCGCTATCATTTGTGCTGCCGTTTGCGCGCCTCTTATTGCTATCTTCACCATCCAGTTTTGCGCTGGGATCTAAGCGCAGACACAGGTGTAGGCGTGGCCCAGGCGTGTCCGTGGGCCTCTAGCCTATCATCTGCCTCCCGCAAGTGTCATTTTGCGCTCTGGCGAAGATACCGTCGCTATGTTCCAAGGGTGCCGCGTCTATGTGCCGACAGATCGCAGTGCCGACAGTCCGCAATGCCGATAGCCCACAAGCAGAACCAGCTGAGCGAGGCGGTGTGCAGCGTGTCGGGGGATCGGCTGGGGCTAACCTCTCCCAGCCCCCACGCCTAAACCTAACCTCTCCCACCCCCCATGCCTAAACCTAACCTCCCCCACCCCCCATGCCTAAACCTAACCTCCCGCAGACCCTAACCCTAAACCTAATCTCTCCCACCCCCCACGACTAAACCGAACGTTGGCATTGCGGGCTGTCGGCACTGCGGGTGGTCAGCATAGCGGGTGGACACCGTTCCAAGCGTAAACAGAGGTTTGGGCGTTGCCCGTGCCAAAATAGGCGTTCCAGCGACCTGCTATTTGGTGGCCAAAACACCACCAAATAGCAGGTCTTTTTTTTAACCCCACTACGCCAGGCATACGCCTGAGCGCAGACAGTATTCTCCACGCAGTGCAGGAAATCCTCCCTTACATTACGCACGGCATGGATGTCTCTCTCTCTCCAACACCTCACCTCACTCTTCCATCCTCAGAATGCCACGTTGATTTTCAACTATAGCCTACATTGCAGAAAAAACACACTTTGATTTAAAAATGAGAATTTGTTTGTCTGGTTTTATTAGGCTACATAATTCCCGACCATACAGGTCTGTGGTGTAACAGTAGATTACTTGAGAAAGGGTAGAAGAAAATAAAAAGTAAATGTTGATCTTTTCCAACCATTAGGCTACGTTTAATAGCACCGCAATAGCCCTCTCCACTTCCCTCGTCGGGGAGAGCGAGAGAGACACGGGGCATAGCCTACTGTCGGCCTATAATGTTACTACCCAGCCTAGCCTAGCGGGATCATGTCTATGTTCCCCGGGTTCTATGTTCCCCGGGTTCTATATTTCCCGTTTTTCACTAACCTCTCCCAGCCCCCACGCCAAACCTAACCTCCCCCCATGCCTAAACCTAACCTCCCCCAGACCCTAACCCAAAACCTAACCTCTCCCACCCCCACGCCTAAACCTAAGTCGGCATTGCGGGTGGTCGGCATAGCGGGTGGACACCATTTGGGAAAAACGGGGATCATAGGACCCGGGGAACATAGGGATGACCCCGGCCTAGCTACTGCAAAAGTTAACTGTTGAAAATTCGATGTCTGGTTTTGTCACGAGTAGCCTACAGCTGAAGTCCCTCTCGCCATCAAGCAGACAGTGACGGAAGCATGTGTCTTTATGTGTGACTAAATTGGTGGGATTCAATGTATATATATTAATAGAAATGAATAAAAAATAACTGATTAATAAAATGTGTGCTGGTGGAACAAAATTCAACTTCAAATAGAGCAGCATCACTCATCGCGGCTCTCAGTACGCTGCGTAATTACGGATGCAGCAGCCCCGCAGCGGAGATGCAGGAAAAGAGAGCCCGAAAAGGGATAAGCATACGTCCATAACAGCATGAAAGCTGAAAAACATTTATATTAGTAACACACATACATATCGTTCCCATTATCCCATTATTTGAGCCGCGGCAGCATTAATTGCACACTTTATTCTAATGTCCTATGTCTAATTGTTTGTTTTGGTCGGTGTGACATCGAGCAAGTTGAGCTCGGTCCGCATCTCAAGGGGGTTGGGTTGGGTCGGATTAGATTAGATTTTTTAGGACCGTTGAGAAGAGAACTATACGTGGCAGCCATCAAGAAAGGAGGACAGCACTCCAAGTTGAATACTTTTACACACAGACGTTTGGGCAGCAGCCCTTTTTCAGCGTGTGAAATGGCAATAATACACAGGTGATTCACAGGTGGGCATGAGCACGTTATTTGATTTCTATGCATGACAGCCTCACATCTCTCTCTCTCCCTCTCCCCGTCTAGGCCATCTTTTCTCTCTCACCCTCTTTCTCTCTCTCACGCTAGTCCCTCTCAGTGAGGAGGAAGCTGCTGACGTGACGCTGTGGCTTTTATGGGCATGACCACACCTCCACAATGCTTTTGGGCATAAACACGCCTATACGGAGTTTTGCGCCGAGATGATGAAAAGCGCAGTGGCCCGACATGCCCACAATTAGGGCTTTGCGCGGCCCATTGTCTTTCATACTCATTATGTCATCTTTCCAAAAAAAAGCCTTCAAAACCTTTTCACTGTTGCCTTTGACCTATAATTTCTCTCTCTCTCTCTCTCTCTCTCTCTCTCTCTCTCTCTCATCTATTTTAATATTTTCTCTCTTTATTATAGTTGCTTTATCCTGTATTTGTAAAGTGTCTTTGAGCACGGTCAAAAGCAACAGTGTCTTTTATTATCACACGAACACCACAACACATGCATGCGGCCACAACACACTCATGCTGACGGTGGCCGGTGAAAAGTGTCCTCTGCATTTAACCCATCCAGGCATGTCCTTTCCTCCGGGGGGCAGGCCAGGAGCAGTGGTCGCTTTCTCGTACAGCGCCCGGGGACAAACTTCGGATGTTGTCGTCACTGGTCGGATGACGATGACGATCTAATCTTCTGCATGTTTTTAGTGGGGGGGTTATATACGGAGGAACCCCCTGGGGGAGCACGGGGAGAACATGCAAACTCCACACAGAGAGAAAGGCCCTTACGACGAGATACCCCACCTGGGCAGTTATTAATGTTATGTAATTCTACTCATCTTCTAATATTTCCATTCTTATACTTATTAAACAATAATTACAATAATTACTCTGATTAATAACACTAACCAATATAGCCGCAAGCGGCAATACCAGGGGTTCTAGCCTATTGCCCCTGAAGGGGCTTTAATATCTGTATCTTGAATAACTGTATCTGTATCTGTCACCCAGGTCAGCAGTTGACCTGGGTGGATCGATCTCTTCTAAAATGGTGTAGTCATCTGTAGGTCAGCAGTTGACCTGGGCAAATGTCATGCAATTGCTCGACTGTGATGTCATCAGCCTCCCAAAACAATGCTAGCCTTCCTGAATTTATTGTGCAAATATGATATTGTTTGTGTGATTATTGATCCCTGCCTGCCTGCTGGCAATGCGCAGTCAGTGCACAGCATTAGGATGATTGAAGGGTGCAACGTGCCTCATCATATTCACGTTGTCTCCTGTTATATTCCAGACCACAGCAGAAATATCCGCTGGGAGCTTTGCTCCTGGCGTTTTCTTCTCTGGGGAAGTAAAGTAACTTTGTAGCACCGTAGCGTTTGTCAGACGCTACAGCGCTACTTGGTCTATATTTCTACTTTTGTTTGTTTTATTGATTTCCAGAAGCGGTTTGATTGGATAAATAGGGATCTTCTTCAATATAGGTTGTTAAACTCGGGGGTCAATGTTAAATTCTATTATGCCATTAAGTCTCTTTATCAAGCACCTGTAGCTTGTGTCCAGGTTAACGGATATTCTACTGGATCGTTCCCCCAACAATTTGCTGTGAAACAAGGAGATGTCATGTCCCCAACTTTATTTTCCATTTTTGTCAATGATTTCGGTCTTCAAATTAAGGCATCCAACAAGGGAATCAAAGTTGATGACCAGACTGTGGGCATATTATTGTACGTGAATGACATTATCTTACTTTCTGAGAACGAAAATGACCTGCAGATCATGTTGAACATTGTTGCTGAATGGTGCTGGAAATGGATACTTATGGTGAATCAAGACAAAACACAAATAGTACACTTTAGACCCACATCAAGGGAGAGGAGTTATTTTATATTTAATTTAGGTTAGAGTATTATCATATATGGATCACTATAAATATCTGGGCTTGATGCTGATTCCTTCCTAACTTTTGACAAAGTAACCAAATTAAATAAGTGGTGGGTGGAAATAATCATTAGCTTATTCGTAGTTAAAGAACGGCTTTACTGATTTTCAACCAGATTTGTATCATTACAATGTCAGTAGTATGATTAGATGGGCAGCCTTTACCTCCCCTCACTAAACCCTCTTGGCTGTACTCCCTTATCATTCACATTTTTAGTACACTCTGACGCGTTTTACGTCACGACCGCGTCAGAGTGGTGTACCACACATGCGGAAGAGCCCAGTGCATTGTGGGAAGTGGAGGATTTCTGCCCCACCGCACCCGCCCCTCCCCTCACCTATTTTATGTGTGTCTTGTAAACCCATGAGGGCTGGGCAGTGGGCACGTGGAGTGCATGACACTTCAATCAATTAATCAATCAATGAATCCTGTGGCGTGAGCTACAGGTGTATTTGCATATTTGAATGATAACGAGCTATTTAAATATGATAGAAACATTTAGAGCTCGCACTAATGAGTCGTTAATGTGAGAAAAGCCGAGCAGTGAGCGCACGAGACTTTGATTTGATCTGCGAGCAGCTGAAAGAGATTTATAAAGAGGATTATTTGAGAGAGACACTGCTGCGCGCTCCCGTCCCTCTCCACCCTCCCTCCCTCCCGCCCTTGCCTTTGCGCGTGCCAGTCACCTGCCGCCCCCCCTTCTGACTTCTCAGAGTCTAAAGGAGTTCCTATTGTGTGTGCGTGCATGTGTGTGTGTTTTGTGTGAAGCTAATTAAAGCTAATTAAAGCATGTCCCGACAATACAGACACGCCTGGCCTGCCCGCTGCCTGGCTCGCCCCCTACAGGATCCTGCCCTCTGCTGAGAAGAAAAGAAAAGGACAGAAAAGAAAAGAAAGCAACTCTTTGCTCACTTCATTCAGATGAACTGAACAGCTTTTCTCTCTCTCTGTCATGAACGTCAGATCCATTACGCACGGCACGGAGGACGGCGCGGCCATGAGCCGCTGCACGGAGAGCATCAGGTACAAACCCAACAGCAGGATTTTGCATTTTAATGCCCAGGACTGCCTGGACCAAGAGATCTGGTATCTCAAAATTTGGGACCTTCCTGGATAAATAAAGCATAAATACAGCAAACAGAAAACATTTATTTATGTATTTTTTATTATTTGTATCATCATCATCATCATCATCATCATCATCATCATCATCATCATCATTATTATTATTATTTAGTATTATTATTATTATTATTACTTTCAGGGATATTTCAGATCGATTTCTTCCAGGGAACCGCAAACCCTGCCCCTGAGCAGCAGATCAAAGACAGAGTGGTCTAAAACTAAACTAAACTACATGAAATAAAATAAAGTGTTTATTTGAGTCGACTTCGGCCAACATCACTCTCTCTCCTCTAGCTGTCACGTAAGATTTCTGCAGATATATTTCAGGTGAACAGGTAGCTTCTTCTGTCGCAGATAAAATAAATATTGGGAATAATTTTCCCAATAACTTTCTGTCTTTCTTTCTGTCTTTCTTTCTTTTCAATTTAGATTCAACATATGCGTGGTTTTCAGAAACACCATGGGCTGAAAGGACAGGTTCCAGAGGAGAGAAGAGGAGAGAAAGTGAGTGACAGAGCAGGAAAACAGATTACCCTGATGACAGCTGCTCTCTTTCTTCATCCCTCCCTCCCCCTCCCCTCCTGTCGTCTGCTAACAGGCTTATTATTCTCTCTGTCACATAGACGATCTCTGATCTGTGTTTATCAGCTTTTAGACATTTAGTGTCGCCTCAGAGCGCGCTCCTGTGTCTCACACGCACGCATGCTTTCTCTCTCTCTCACACACACACACACACACACACACACACACACACACACACACACACACACACACACACACACACACACACACACACACACACACAACTCTATTATTGTCTAATTATTTGTCAGTTGATTTGTGTGCGTTCATAAGAATTTAATATGGAATTGAATTGATTCTATTTTATTTCAACATAACTATTTAAATTGTAATAAAAATCAAACATTCCACTGAAGAAAAAAGAAAAGATGGGAAGTGAAAATTGAACCAGCTTGGAAAACTAACTCAATCTGACAAATATAAAACGGGAAACAGGACATAACATTATATAATATTTAATATAGAAATAATATAGAAAGAAAAGAAACAAAGAAACTGCAGCAGTTTATTTTTTTAAATCTCACATGAATTAAATATGTAAATTAGAATTTAATCAATTAATTAATTGATTAATTAATATTGTCTTGTAAAGAAATGAAACAGAGACTTGCGCTTTAACACCATAATTGGGTGTTAAAGCGCAAGTCTGTTTCATTTCTTTACATTTTTCTTCTAAAAATTGAAAGACAAATCTGATTCTGGTTCAGCTTTAGAGTATCTTGTCATTGTTAATTGCTTTGTTGTTGTTTGCTAATTAATTGTTAATTAATTGTCTTTCCACTGTCATGAGCCGTTTAGCTGCTGGCACGGATTTCGGTAAACGGCCAAATGGTGTGTGGACACACACACACACACACACACACACACACACACACACACACACACGCTCACACACACACACACACACACACACACACACACACACACACACACACACACACACACACCCTCTCTCTCTCCCTCCCTCTCTCTCTCCCTCTCACTCTCTCTCCATCCGTCTCTCTCTCCCGCACACACACTCCTGCCTCAATATAAAAGTGTTTAGCGGCTCATTACACACACACACACACACACACACACACACAGGAGTCTATATAAGTGTGCTGCTCAGACACACACACACATTCTCTCTCTGGAGCTTTACCAGGCGCGTGCCACATGGACCAACTCTAACGTTTTCCTCTTGTCTCCTGATGCTGCAGGTTAGTTTGCGATGTTTGGATTAATTTAAATGTTTAACAATTTGACCAACTAATGGAGGAAGCGTGGAGGTCATCCTGATTTCTATTCTTTTAATTAAAAAGGAAACTTCACACAACTGGAGCTTCACAAGGACAAGATATATTTTTAAATTCTTTATTTTTCGATATTTTCGATTTTCCGATATTTTTGATTGTTTTTATTTTCCGATATTTTTGATTTTCCCATTTTTGATTTTCAGAAATTTTGATTGTCTCTGCCCCTCCTCCCCCGCGAGGCCATGGGCTCGGTGCTGCCCCCTGGCCCCTCCCTTGCCCTCGTTAAACCGGGCTTCAGGGCGGGGCCTCTATCTCTGGCTGACGTCATCACCTCTGACATCCTGCACAGCTTCCTGTATGGCCGCTGGCGCCACGTGCTTGGCGAGCACCACATGCACACGCATGGCGCCATGCATGAGGAGTGCACAGCGCATAGCCCCGCCCACAGGACCGCCTTCACTGCTGAGGTGCTTGCACAGTCATTCTCTGGAGGTCAGTGACGTCACATCAATTAAGGTGAGACACTACAGGTGAATAGAGTACTGCAGGGATGATGCTTTACGCTTAACCAGAAACCGCTGCCATGTTGCGTCATCAGGGGAAAAGGCTATGGGATTTTAGCGTGGGGATTTTGCTTAAATGCATGAAATAAGGTCTGTGGTTACAAGGACCACTTTTAGGACTTTTCAAACCTTTTCTGAATATCACAAAAACGCATTTACGCTTCAAAAGTCATAAAAGTGGTCCACGTTTGTGAAGATGTTCCTGCTGAAGACAAATGACCACTTCCATAAACTTTTGTCAGACCTTATTTCATGCCTTTAACCAAAATCTCCATTCTAAAACCCCATATTTCCCCCTGATGAACCGAAGTGCTACTTCCGGACTCATTCCTGCAGTACTCTAGGGTAAAAATTGAATGAATAGATATCACCATGAAACTTCTGATTATTACATTAAGACCAAGTTTTCTGAAATGTTATATTTAAATAGGCAACTGAGGTATTATCTACTTAAATATGTGTTAATTTGCATGCCACATTTCCAGGACAGAAATCTGAACATTGGATAAAACCAGGTTCAAAAAATCTTATTTCATTTTGTTGACATATTACAGCCAAAGGTTTTTACATGGAATTTTGGATATACGGTATCTATTTTTTAATCACTCCATAAATCAGAAAATACTCTTAACAGTCATTTTAAAAAAATCTATTTTTGCCATGTTTTTAGGAATAAAATGCTATATCAATCAGGCTTTGAATGGTATCGAACCCTTCTGTAAAAACCTTCAAGAATACAGTTAGGAATACAGCTGGAAAGTTTGCTGTAACTGATTTCTGGCTCAGAGTATATATGAGAAAAAGAAAACGGTCTTTTTACCCTTTTCACCTGCCATGTCTCACCTTAATCAATTAACTTTTCCATTCAGTGTCTTTTACATGTTTGAGGGTTTTCATTTTGACTTATCAATTAACCAACTAATTTTTGCATCAGTTTGTTGTGATCAGAAAGCAAATCTAATATAAGCTATGTTTAACCTTTATAAACCTGTTCACCCTGCAGAACCAATCAACCAATGAACTTATCAAAGCAACCAATCAACCTTCTATTTCACGGTTTTAACCTAGCAATTCAGAATGCTCTGAGTCGTTCTTAAAAAAATCTGAATGAAAAACGTCTTAAATCCTGCTGGTTTGTTGTCATTTGCAATTAACAGTTGGACTAATTGACCGTTAATTAACCGTTAATACAGCTCATTACCACTGTAGTAAATTAACTCTGTCTCGCTGTTTTTAATTCTTAGAGCCAACTCAGCTTAATAGGCCTAAGTGAAATAAGTCAATAGTAATATAAGTAAAAAATTATATAAGTAAAAAGTAATTGAAGTAGAAAGTAATATAAGTAAAAAGTAAAGGGCAGTAAGAAGCGGGCATAGTTACTCATTAAAATAATACCATATTTCATATTAATGATATTGTAATTATAAGGTCTTTAATGCAAAGAGGTGGTGTAGTGTGAATAATATAAAACAAACATAAATAAATATAATAAGAATGTAAGACAACTTGAACTAATACAGCTCTACAGTGGCCTGAGGGACTCATTTTATTTTCTGCTAAATACAAAATAAAATTAGTTTGAGTTTCTGCTGAAATAATTTCAGTCAAACGTCAGTCCATTTATTTATTTTAATGTGATTTAATTGATTTAATTTTTTCTGATCCATCGCTTCATTTCTCACTATTTGCTCACTATTAGTCTCTCACTTTTTTCTTTCTTTCTTTTCGTATCAGCGTCATGTGTGAGCAACACGAGCGGCTGGACTCCTCATTTATGAGTTTTTAAACTCTGATAATCTGTTTACCTCCGTGCACCAGCGTGAAACATGATGTGACTTAAAGAGGAGATTAGAGAAAAAAGAGAGAGGGAGAGGGAGAGAGACTCCCTGCACCCCCCCCCCCCCTCTCTTCAGGAACAAAGCCTCTCTGTCTGAATTGAAAGCCATCATGAATTTAGAATTGGACATTTTTCTTTTCTCTGGCTCTTTGAGTATGTATGTGTGTGTGTGTGCTCGCTCGTGTGTGTGTGTGTGTGTGTGTGGAGGGGGTTAATGGAGGGTATTGAAGGAGAGAAAAGAGCGTTTAACCCCGACCTCCCTCTCTCTCTCTCTCTCTCTCTCTCTCCGATTTCCAGAAGCTTTATTAGCAGGACATGCGCACGTGTTGCCAAAGCATTCAAAGACAGATGATACAAATCAAGTAAAATAAAGTGAAACAAACTGAATGAGATTCATTTGCAAAAACAGGTATCTCCGTTTGTATTTTTTATCCCCTTACATTATATATTGATGCATTTATATTGTAACTATTTTGTGTTTTGAATTTTATGATCAATCATAATTACCATTTTCATCTGATCATTTTCACATAAATCACCTCAATAATGTTTTTTATGTCCCCTCCAGGGAGTATCAAACGGTGGTTATTCACTTTAAGAATGGCATTTAACTGTTTTTGCAGATGAGTGTGTGTATGTGTGTGTGTGTGTGTGTGTGTGTGTGTGTGTGTGTTGTGGTTGCGGTTGCCTTCTTCCTGGGTCACCACCTTGTTGTGGGTGAGAAGCTTGTGTGTTCCAATGAACCTGAGGGCGATGCCCTGCCAGGTGCTCCTGGTAGGGTCACCCATGTCGGTAAGTTCGAGGGGGGGTTCTAGACGAAGTGCGATCCAACCAAGACCTCAACGGTGGAACTGGCGGAGGCAAGTCACAACGGCACTGAGGGTGGATGCAGGCTGTAACAGAGGGTGGTCCTCAATCGTTATGGACCCATGCCATTGGAACCTGGCTTCCCTCTGCCAAGGACCGTGTGGTGGCGGCAGGCGCATCAGCCTCCCCACGTTAAAAGATGTGACGTGCAGGGGTCCTCTCGAAGGGGAATCAGACCATTTAACATCCTGAATCAAAAGTCCAGGACTGTGAAATCTGGCAACTCCTAGCCGCAATCTCACATACAGACGGTGGGTCTTTGATTCAGTCATTAAGCTCTTGGACTGAGGCAGAAAGAGCTTTTCGGCAGTTGCACCCATGACTGAGCAGCCCTATTTAGGAACCACTCTGCTCACCCCAGTAGGGGAGGGGGCTGGAAAAGATGCCCTAAAATAGCCTGCCTCGAAAACTCTTGTCTGGACCACCGCATCCAGGGGGATCACCACCACGCGGTCAGAAACAACACAAACAGACCCGCATGGACAAGCAATCCAGTGATGGACCCGAAAGGCGAACTGCCATCATTTCCAGAGAGCTAAAGAGATTCCGGATCGACATAGCAGCACTCTCCAAAACCAGAAAAAGGCGGGTATACCTTCTTCTGGAAGAGAAAACCTGCGGTGTGGGCTTTGCCATAAAGAACAGCCTCATTAGCCACCTCTTTTAACTCCCTGTGGACATCAATGAATGCCTAATGACCATCCGCCAAGCAGTCAAAAGGGCAACACTAGTGGTTACACTCCAACACTTGATGCACAAGATGAAGTTAAGGAGGCCTTCCATGCCGACCTGGGGCGACATTACAGAAACTTCCTAAATTCCAAATCCTATCCTAAATGATTGGTAACTAGTAATTAGAGTTAGGACTTGATTTAGGAAAACACCCATTACAGAACAACAGTTCCTAAGTCAATATTCTCATCCTAATTTAAAATGGGAAAAGCGTATTACAGAAGCGTCCCAACTCCCCAAAATCTTAAAAAAGCTCTCCTAACTTTAAGATGCCAGCTATGCTGTCCTAACTAATTTACGCTATTTTCAACTGGAACAGCCATCTTGCATCTTGTTATAATTTATAGCCTACCTACCTACGTTATGGCTGCGCTGCTATTACATTTGCAAAACCAACGCGCAATTTATTTGCCGAGAGGCTCATGTGGGACCCGAATGACGTTTTGTGTTTTGATGACAGAACGCTCGTTAATCGATACAGACTGCCACGGGACATGATACTGCAGCTAGCCGAGGAGCTGAGACCTGTGTTGGAGAGACCGACTAGGCGACACGGGGCTCTGCCGGTTGTAGTACAACTTGCCCAAATGCACTTCGTTTTTTTGCGAAGGGAGATTTTTCAAACTGAAGTGGCCGACATATCCAAAATATCTCAGCCTGCTATGTCACGTAATTTAACTGAGGTAGCAACAGCCATCAGCAATTTGGCTCCTCGGTACATAGAGTTTCCAAGGGGGGAGGAACAACAACACACATCGTTAGCCTACTAGCTAGCTAATAGCAGGCTACTAGTGCTCCTACTTCCCCCGCGAGTTGAGAAAGGAGGCAGTGTCTGTTGCTAGTGGTTGCTAGGGTACCAGACAGAAAAGTTGATAACCGATGCTGGATGAGTATTTAGGATTTCCTAACAAGACATACGATAGGATTTAGCAAGATAAGATAGGATTCCTAAAGTTAGTTAGGATTTGCTTCTGTAATACGAAATCTGAAAAAATCCTATCTTAAACTAGTCCTATCCTAACTTAAGACATAAGATAGGGAGTTTCTGTAATGTGGCCCCAGGACAACATCCTAACCAAAGTCCCCAAGGAGGACAAACTAATTCTGCTTGGAGACTTCAATGCCAGGGTTGGGCGAAACTACAAACTATCGAGAGGCACAATGGCCAAAGAAGGAGTTGGCAACACAAACTCCAACGGCATACTACTGCTCACAAAGTGCTCAGAACACAGCCTCATCATCACAAACACACTTTTCTGTCAAAAAGAACAAATTCAGAACATCATGAATGCATCCTCGCTCTAAACTCTGGCACCTCATCGACTATGTAATTGTCCGCACCAAAGACCACCATGATGTGCTCAACACCAGAGCAATGACAAGTACAGATGATGACAGATCTAATCAGCTATTGAAGCACACTGGGGCATGTTGAAGTCTTCCATCATGGACACCTGCAAAAGCACCCTTGGCTACAAAAACCTGAAACATCAAGACTGGTATGATGAGAATGACACAGCAGCTCATTGACATCAAGCGCCACACCTTCATCATCTGGCAAAACGACATCAGCTGCAAGGCTAAAAGAGCAGCCGACGCAAAAGCAAAGGCAGCCGTTCAAACTTGGGTTAGGAAACTGAAGAACCCGAAGGCTCTGGAGATCCAGCAACTTGCAGACTCCGGAGATAGCAGAGGTTTCTTTGTACATTGTACAAGTGTGGTATATGGCCCCAGCTACCGCTGCCTAACCCCCCTTTGCTCCAAAGATGGGCAAACGCTGCTAAAGGATAAGGAGTCAATGTCAAACAGTTCAGAGCACTATGAGGAGCTACTAAACAGGGACACCACACCTGAAATGGAGGTTGTTGTCCAACTACCTAAACAACCCATAAATGAGAGCTTGGGAGGTTAGGTTAGGTTTTATTGAAAGTTAAAGGAAACAAATACAAAAAGCCCCCATTTCCACATACGGGAGGGAAAGCCACAGTAATGCAATTCCAATACATTCGCGGATAAAAACAGAAAAGTCCAGGACTTATTCCCACTGTGGTCCTCACGATGGAAGTAAGACAGACAAGGCAACACGAAAAATAAGGCAACAACACTCACTATCAAACAATCAATGTCAATTATGCATACCTGCATACCATTATGCATTAGGCCTGTAGATTGTTCGCTCCACTAGAGCGGCTATCTAACTAGGTTGGCCAACAGCCACTTCTTGACTGCTCATTTGAACTGGCTTTTGGACCTAATGGATTTGAGAGATGCAGGCAGCCCATTCCGGGTTACAGAGTAGACTTCAGAGTAGACAAGCATTTCCCCACTAGACTCCTAAATCCCAACCACCCAGCCTGAGAGAGATGCAGGATGCCATAAGGAAGATGAACAAGAACAAGGGCCTGATGACATCCCAGCAGAAGTCCTGAAGGATGGCGGGCCAGATCTCCTTAGTCACATACATGTCCTGCTCCTCAAAATATGGGAAAAGCAGGAAATCCCTGTACAACTTCTTTAAGAAGGGTGACAAGGCAGAGTGCGGGAATTACCGTGGCATCTCCCTTTTGTCCACCACTGGGAAAACTCTAGCTCTGGTTTTGGCAAACAGACCCCTCTGTCAGAAAACATCCTCCCAGAGTGGATTTCGCCCAAATAGGGGCACCACAGACATGAATTTCACTGCTCGCCAACTAGAAGAAAAATGCCGGGAACCAAATCAACCACTATACATGGCCTTCATAGACCTCACCAAAGCCTTTGACTCTGTGAACCGTCAGGCCATCTGGTTGGTTCTGGCAAAAATTGGCTGCCATCCAAATACAAGAGACTGTTTGTTGCATGACAACATTTCACTCACAGTACTCAGTGGCAGGGGCGTATGCAGAAATTGAATTATAGGTGGGCCTGGATCAAATTGGGTGGGCCTGGATAGGAAGGGGTGCAGATGCCCGGCCAAAGGGCGGGCATCTGCACGGGCGGCCGGCCTTTGGCCTTTGGCCGGCCACCTGAAAAATTTGACGTGTTATTTTACTAAAAATAATGCATTTGACCATCATTTCAAGTAGAATGATACCACCCAAGCAAGAATATTTCAAGTGTTTCAAGTGCTTTACTGAAATATTTGGACCATATAATGATAATACAATTATCTCAACCTTAAAAGGTTACATATAGGTGACAAATGTTGCATACATGAATGCTTATACTTGTGTGTATACTGTTACTTTATACAGAAATTAGAACCACTGATCCATATACTGCTGTGAGTTTAAAAAATAACAACACTGAGGCTGCTTCAAGTTTGAACAAGACGCCCTCTGGTGTATTTATCCACAGAGAGAACAAAATTCCTAGATGTCATGAAGTTGTCATGCATTAGACTCTGGAGATGATGTGCCCTGCGTTTTTACAAAAGTAACAAAACCATTGGCTAGCAATGCAGCAGCAAGTTTGCCTCTAGAAAACAACCAATACATTTTTTTTTTTTTTTTTTTGGGGTGGGCCAGGGCAAGAAGTGGGTGGGCCTGTGCCTACCCAGGCCCACCCGTAGATACGCCCCTGCTCAGTGGCAGTGGTGATGAACAACACCCGCTCAGATTGACACGCCATCCGTATGTATGCCTGACTCTCGCCTGCCAAAACAAGTCCAATATAGCTACTCATAGGAAAACGTGCCCCGGGAGGTCAAAAGAAAAGGTAGGACAACATTAAAACGACCATCAAAAAGTGCCACATAGACCTCACCTTGGAAATCACAGCAACCAACATGGCATCCTGGAGAAAACTTGTCTGTGACTGACGGTGCTGCACTATAAAACCACAACCTCCATCATGCTGCAGAAGACAAGCACAGACTGAGAAAGGAGAGAGCCCCCACCAAGAAGGCCCAAACCAAACCCACGAGCACCACGGCTCACTGCTGCCCACACTGCACCAAAATATGTGGTTCCAGGATCGGCCTCTTCACCCACCTGAAGACCCACAAGGACCAAGGAGGACAGTCTTACTCGACTCCGAGTGACCGTCGATGATGATGATGATGGTTGTGGTTGGATTGGATTTATTTTGAAAGTTAAAATAAACACATGCACACTTCACTCCAGATGCTGCTAGCACAGACATTTAAATAAAAAAACACTGAGGTGCTGAAGTAAGCGGTGCAGTTCCTATGCTACAAACGGACACCTCATGCTACAAACGGACCACTTAACCAATTATAACTAAGAGAAGAAAATTGCTCGAGTGACATCACTGATGACATCACAACTGTCTGATGACATCACAGTCAAACAATTGCTCACTGATGACATCACAATTGCTCGAGTGACATCACTGATGATATTACTGAGGCCCATCCACTTAGCCATCACAAATGTCTGAGTGACATCACAGTTGGGCAATTGGGTGCCACCGTTTCTTCTTCTTCTTTGGTGTTTTATGGCAGTTGGCATCCTTTATGTTGCATTACCACCTCCTTCTGGATTTATCCATCCACTGTTTCCCTACATTCTGTCCCTCTACTCTCCCTCCAAAAGCTCTAGCAAATTGTGTGCTGCACCAACTTTTGCCCTATATCACTGATGGCATCACAATTGCTCGAGTGACATCGCTAATGACATCACAATTGCTCAAGTGACATCACTCATGACATCACAATACTATCCATCAAGACAATCACTTAACCAATTTTAACTAAGAAGAAGAAGACAGTGACATCACTGATGACGTCACAACTGCCTGATGACATCACCGTCGAGCAATTGTGTGACATCGCTTCTAGTTGCGTGACATCATTTCACACACACCCTCTTCCTTGTCGCCTCGATCCAAACCCAAATCTCTGGGAGTAACACACAGGTGACTACACCCACAGAGTCGTTTATAGAAGCGGCTGCACCGCTTAAAAACAGTAAAGTCAACAATTTATTATCTCTGGTCATCATAACAACAAGTCAAAAGCAGACATAAAAAGTATACATTAGAATAAAACATGTACTATACAAATGCAGATTGTCACACCACTGCAATATTCTTCTTTATATTCTCTTTTCAATGTTTTGATTAAATGTTTTTTGGAAGTAAACTCAGTGGATGAGTAACATGTGCTTGCTCCTATAACGAGGCAAGGCCAGTTTATCTGTAGCACATTTCAGACACAGAAGCAATTCAAAATGCGTTAACTGAAATAGATCAAAGAAAAGAGGATACATAAATAAAATTGCTTACAAAGAGGAAAAAGTTCCAGAAAAAGTAAAAGAACCAGCAAAATGAATTACTGAACATTAAAATACTAATCAAAACCAGTAAAATAGAGATTTGACCCCTTTAAAGGAAACAGAATGGAGGTGTTCATTGTATTTCCAGTCGCACTTCAGCTGTTCTCACCACGATGGCGTCTGAGCACGGTACCCTTGTGCCTAAATAATGTACGCCCACGGATTAAGATGGCGCACCTCGGGCGTTATTATGGAACCAACGGATGCACCTTGTCCGTCTCACGTCCTGCAGCGAGAGTTTCCCCATCGTGTCTATTTTTGCGCAGCCAGGCATGAAGTCAGTACAAGTTGTGATCGGCGTGGAGCAAAACAGAGCGCTTCTGGTGTGAATGGCCAAGCTCCTGCTCAACACTTCCGTGACACGCTGCATCAGAGATGTTTCCAGTGTGTCTCCGCTGTTAGGGTCTCCAGGGGAAGGCTTTTGAATTTATCTGGGGTTATAAAAAACAGACGATCAGAAAAACATTTATTTAAGTCCACTTGGGATGGAGGTTTGGGTCTGTATTTAAGAATTACTATTGGTTGGTCAGTTAATGCTAGGGCTTTGGCATATTGGCAATGGAGTTCCCCATTCATGTATCACTCCTGCCACCCTGTGGTTGAAGCTAGCAGCTCCTGAAGCTGTCCTTGCTGTTTACGAATCCCACATCTGCTATTACATCAGTAAGTCTAAAGGACTATGTAGACAAGTTTGCATCATTTGATCAACTAAGGTTAAAGTGCAATTTACCTCACTACATTTTTTCCCATTAATGCAACTTAGGAATTTTGTGAGGGAAAACATTCCCCAATTTGAGTCCATGTATGTATTGTATGTAATGTACTGCCAGGGGCCTCAAATCTAGATGTATAAGAATGGCTTTGGCAACAGTTAATAAGTGTATAGCCCTTAAATGGAAAGACGAGCACCCACCACTGAACTCAGTGAACTAACCTCTTGTATTCGTAGTGAGAGAATAATGTATCATTTGAAGCATACTAATACTTCAAAGTCTGACATCTTGGAAAACCCATTAAATACACTGTTTAAAAAGAGATCTGGCCCAAGGTGTGTGACAGAGCGGTGATTTTTAACACCATTGGAGTGAGAACATGTTGGTCTTCTTTTTAGAAGAGTAACATGTGTCCCGTGTTGAGTAACATTTGTCCCATGTTGAGTAACATGTGTCCTGCGTTGAGTAACATGTGTCTCGTGTTGAGTAACATGTGTCCTGCGTTGAGTAACATGCGTCCCGTGTTGAGTAACATTTGTCCCGTGTTGAGTAACATGTGTCCTGCGCTGAGTAACATGTGTCCCGTGTTGAGTAACATGTGTCCTGCGTTGAGTAACATGTGTCCTGCGTTGAGTAACATGTGTCCTGCGTTGAGTAAAATGTGCCGTGTGGATTTGTCTCCTCAGAAGTGCAGAAGCTGTCCAGCCTGGTTCTGCCCAGTGAGGTCATCATCGCCCAGAGCTCCGTCCCAGGTGACCCACACACACACACACACACACACACACACACACACACACACACACACACACACACACACACACACACACACACACACACACACACACACACACACACACACACACACACACACAAATGCAAATTGCACATTGCAATTGTGCAACACAGTCTTTGTCAGTTGCATAAATGGAAAGGGACGGATTGTGTGGATGTTGTACAGGAGCCGGTAGTCACTACAATGTAGGCAGAGCTGGAAAGCTGCTTGTCCAGGAGTAATTCGATTACAAACAAGGAAATTGACTTAGTGCAAGGAGGCTACAGCGGCCGTCTGTTTCAATTTTTGTCCCACTGATAATGTCATACTGATGTCATAAGAGCAAGTTCATTTTATGACATCACTGATGATGTCATAGGAACTGGTGATGTCATAGTGACGTCATAAGAGCAAAATCATCTTATGACATCACTGATGATGTCATAGCCACTGTCATGTCATAGGCACTTCTTCTTATGGCTTTCCGGCAGACTGGATGCCTTGCGGCACATTGCTGCCTCTACAGTTAGGGGATATTCTTCGTCTTCTTACCCAGACACAATTGTCTGAGTTTGCTTAAACGCATCCCTATTCCATCTATCTTTGCTTCAGATACATCCACCTCCAGTAACCTCTTAACAGCATCACGCCTGATCCCAGTCCTCTGTCTTCCCACTCAAACCAGCAGCACAGTTAATAACCACGGCAATGAAGGTCATGAATTGCTTCTTGTCCATGCAGATCACGTCATTCTGACTAGTTCCTTCCTCCTCCTTCTCCTCTGGAGCCTTATGCACTCCCATCCTTTCTTCATTTCTTTCCCATGCCCACTTCTTAACAGCCTCAGCATATGATAAGCTCTGTTCTTCTCTGATCTTGTTCACTTCCCTTTCCTTCTTTCTTTGTGGACATTGAACAAATCCCGTATCATGATTCCCCTCACAGTGAAGGCAGTTCTGTTACTCCTTTGCATCGCACAGTCCAGCCCGCCTAACTCCCGCACAGTCAGTCTTCCCACATCTCCTACATATCTTGCTCAGGCCCGTAGCCAGGTTTTGAGAAATACCGAGGTCATTTTAGCGCAGCATGGGGGGCCCAGGGGGGGCTGTTAGAAAATGTTGTCCATTTTAAAGTAAAATGCTTCAATCTGGTGCACTTTGAGAGCAAAATTAAGAGGCGAGATCTATAAAGAACTACAGACATCATGTTAGATTAATATCTTTACTGTGCTGTTGCTTTAAAATTATACAAAAAATAAATGTCTCCCCATATAATATAATTTATATTCTGCATACAGGTCACATGGAAGAATACTGCTCAATTAAATACAATGGCCCATCTACACAAACATCACTTACAGGGGAGTTACTTACCCATTCACTTCAATAGAACTGTCCCCAAAGTCTAGCCCCAATGCAAAATGTGAACGTGGTGAGTTATGTCTCTTCCTTCTATATAGCACACAGAGCGGGAAGCAAATTGTTGCATTTCTGATCAACTGTCATATATCATGTTCTTCTATGTCTTCTATGTCTTTAAAACATCAATGACAGATGAATAGATCTGGGGGCCGGGGCTATTTTTTCTTTTTATGCCTCCGCCGGCGATAGCCAGGCCGGAGGCATTATGGATCCGGGTTGTCCGTACGTACGTCCATACGATGTTTGTTAACGCGATATCTGAGGAACGCCTTGACGGAATTTCATCAAATTTGCCTCAAACATCGACTTAGACTCAAGGATGATCTGATTAGATTTTGGTGGTCAAAGGTCAAGGTCACTGTGACCTCTCGAACGCCATTTTCAAGCTTGTTAACGCGATATCTCAGGAATGCCTTGACGGAATGTAATCAAACTTGTCTCAAACATCGACTTGGACTCAAGGATGAACTGATTAGATTTTGGTGGTCAAAGGTCAAGGTCACTGTGACCTCTCCAACGCCATTTTCAAGCTTGTTAACGCCATATCTCAGGGAATGCCTTGACGGAATTTCATCAAATTTGCCTCAAACATTAACTTGGCCTCAAGCATGAACTCATTACATTTTGGTGGTCAAACTTCAAGGTCACTGTGACCTCACGAACGCCATTCCCAAGTTGGTTAACGCAATATCTCAAGAACGGCTTGATAGAATTTCTTCTGATTTGGCTCAAACATCGACTTGGACGCAAGGATGGAACTGATTCCATTTTGGTTATCAAAGGTCAAGGTCACTGTGACCTCTCGAATGCCATTTTCAAGCTTGTTAACGCGATATCTCAGGAATGTCTTGATGGAATTTCTTCAAATTTGCCTCAAGCGTCCACTTGGACTCAAGGATGAACTGATTACATTTTGGTGGTCAAAGTTCAAGGTCACTGTGACCTCACACACCCAATTTCCAAGCTCTGTAACGCAACATCACAGGAGCGCCTTGATGGAATTTCTTCCAATTTGCCTCAAATGGCGATTTGGACTCAAGAATGAACTAATGGCGGAGGCATAAGTCCACGTTGCGGTTGTTCTAGTTTCTTTTCTTTTTTGTGTGTGAAAATACCGAGGTCATGACCTCGGTGTCCTCAATGGTAGCTACGGGCCTGATCTTGCTTCTAGTACACACAGCAGCCACATGCCCAAACTCCTGACAGCAAAAGCACTTGAGAGGAGCTCTCTCAATGGGCCTCACTCTGTAACACACATAATCAAGGAACACACTCGGCGGCAATTCTTCAAAAGTTAAGCACACAGATTTACACTCCTTTCATCCCTTCCCGAAATCTCATCATTCTCCTTGCTTCACACACACCTTTCACCCCCAGAAATGCTTCGGCATCTACGGACAGCGGCACATCACCCACCACTCCTCTCTTTCTGGCCTCCGCCCCGAGCGGGAAACATCTCACAAGCTCATCTCCAAACTCATCAATCTTCAAGGCTTTTTCTTCCTCTGACTCTTAAGCCACTTCTTAACATGCAGTGGAATCAGGATTATAACCAGCTCCTAGCCGGTTGGCCTGCATGTTAAACAACAATTAGCCGGCTTACGCGCACTCCCGCAAGTCCGTATCATATCCATCTCAACCCCAAGTATACGATCCGCATTATATGAAAAGCGGCTGTTGTTAAACACTGGCAGGTCATGATCCTGATCATGTAGCTGTTATGTCTGAGTGGGCGGGTGGTGGCACTTCACGTTCATGTAGTTTATTAATTAATGAATCGTTCGGGCAATCGCTTATATCAACGAATTAAACGAGCAAACTCACGGTTTCCTCAAGTGCTGCAAACGGCTTGAATTGTTTGGTACGCGCTTCAGCTATGCAGGCAGGCAGGTCCGGTGCATCACAGAGGAGGGACGCTTACTGCTGCGCTGCTTGCTTAATCCCATGTCAGAAAAAGTGAGACATAGGCCTAGCCTAACTTTTGTGGGGAGAAATACATTGAAAACTAGTCAGATATGACTTGAATGCCACTTGTAAAATAAATCACCCACAGTGATTGACGACGGTGCGACCACTATTTTGACTGGGCGGCTTTATGTAACAAAGGCGAAGCGCTCATTTTTGGCACATTGCCACCCCTCGTGGTCGGAATGGACCCTCCGTTAAAACGGCATGTTTTTGAATGGAGTTTGGTTAAAGATTCGCTAAAGCTGTTTCCATATCACATTTCTTGTTATTGATACATGCTACCGCACCCCCTCCCCCCGCCCACTGGCAGAGAGAATACTGACCATTTCCAGCTGTTTCTAAACACAGACTCCTCGGGCTCTATTCTCCCACAGGCCATCGGCGCTATTACGGGCCTTAACCGCAAAAAAACGTGCCTTGCGCCTGTTTCGGTAAGATAGCAATAGGCTTTAGGCTGCCAAATGCGCTTTAGGCCGAATGGGCGTGGCGCAGTCCCAAAGTGGCCGTGTCGGCGCTAAATACCAGCCTAGTGATATCTTGGGAGCTGGCCTACATTTAGCGCTTTGCGCTTTTGAAAAGCAGGCCTATTCTCTGCCTTCACTGCTTCTTCTCTGTCACCCTTCTCTCTCTCTCTCTCTGAGTTCCCAGCATGCATTGTGTTTCTTCATTTCGCTACTAAATAGCCACCAAATGAGCCAAAATAGATATAAAAGGTAGTTCTAAATTAATGTGTAATGGTAACACAGCCTGCCATTGTCAACATTTCAATATTGGACCAAATAAAACTTCGAAATGAAAACACCACCCTATGTGAAACATATATGTCCTCTTGAGGCTATATATACCCCTTGTTGAGTTAACGTGATTTAGAGAAGTAACAGCGGAACGCGCTTCGGAACGCGCTTCTAATGGCATCTGCTATACTGTGATGTCCCTCCAATAACTTGGCCCTATTTCACATTTAGTTTTACAATAAAAACACATTTATGCAATGACTTGACATAATGTAGGGTATATTTATGTGCATCATCCTTCCTGCAGCAGGCGAGAGAAAATGATATCTTTCTGGACAAACTTTCACCAATCTAATAGGCTATATTTTTCTAGCTGATGCATAGAACATTATTTTCACTTTGATCTTGCTATAGTGTAGCGTATTTACATGCTTGCAGTATTGAAACTGCAGTTAGATTGGTTTGAGAAGCATAATAATATGGAATAATAGCCTATAATGCAGACAGACAGGCTGGATGAAGGGAGGGGGGGGGGGGGCAGAGCGTTTGGCTTTCGTCTGGTTTTGCGGGATCACTGGAATTGGAGCTAAAAAGGCAAGCGTGCGATTCGTTTATTGCACTTATCCAATGAGCATGACGGTGCATAATTTTACGCCTAAAAGGCGTGGTTGTAATGCTTTGGGCTGCATCTAGCGCCAGCACGACGATATCAAGTGCGCCTTTCCACGCCCACTGCTTTGATCTGCGCCTGCCGCTCGGCCTAGAAACTGCGCCGATGCAACGATAGGGGCCCTCATGTCTAGAAAGGTAAAACCGGAAGATATCCTGCTCTGGCTAGCCAGACATGATCCAGACTTCATGTTAAGAAGTGACTTTAGACACACAGTCAATCACAACCACACCACTTCTAGTGATCCTTATCGAGTGAACACCTCAGACTTTTCCTCCAATAAACTTCCCAAGCACATGTGGATCCTTAAAAATCCCGGTACCTGGTCCGTCAGCCACCATTCCAACCAAAAAAAGAAAAATTTCTCCCCCACAGAATCATCAGAGTCACTCACACCCTCCCATTTCCTTTTCCCATCCTTGCTACCAATAGTAGAGCAGATAAGCACAATAATTGTGCACTTTTTGAAAGAAACGTGAAATTTCACACATAGTTAGGGAATACCATAAGGTTTATTTTCAGATTGGGAGGGAAGTCAGATTTGACCAAAATTCCAAGATGGCCACCATTTTCCAGGGTCTAATGTACAAATGTGCTTATAACAATTGAACACTTTTTTTAAAAAGCACGAAATTTCTCACATAGTGAGTGAATACCATAAGGTGTATTGTCAGATGCGGAGGGAAGGCGTATTTGACCTCAAATCCAAGATGGCCACCATTTCCCCGAGTCCAATGTACAAATGTGACCTGCTCTATCAGTCACATTGACCCTAGTCTCGCTGGCCAGCCTCCTCTCCCTTCAGTCCAAGGAGTCTGGCGCCGCAGGTCTCAATAACTGGGATAAACCCTCCCCTGCTCTACTCTGCTCTCCCATTGGAGGCGTCGGTTTCAGACGCTGCCGGACTTCCGCTCCCCGCTTAAGAAGCTCTGTCATTGGCTCAATCAGAGTGGCTTCCGCTCCCTCCTCCCTGTGTGTTGCTGTAAATAGTCCCCTGCCGCCTCAGGGAAAACAACAACGCTAACTAGCTAGCAAGCTAACGACAGAAACCTACACGCTAGCTCGTTGAAAACGGCAAGTTGGATTGTTTGAAACTATTTTCCAAGGGTAGGTACTGCCGCTAAGCGCCGCCCATCACAATCCCACTATGGAGACCTGCGGCGCCAGACTCCTCGGACGGAAGGGAGAGTAGGCTGGCCAGCGAGACTACATTGACCTTGTATATACTGTTGAAAAGAGGAGAATGTTTCTGCTGATATCAAAATTATCTTTGTACTCCAAAGATTGAGTGAGATACATACCTCTTTATGTCGTGACGGTTTCCAAACTATGTTTTTGAGAAAAACAACCTCAAAATTGACAAAGTAGGCTAGTTCTGCTGGTTACTCTACATTTATGAGCTCAAAACTATATTTAACGTTTGAATTTTACAATAATCTTTACAGAGAATGAAAGTTAAGGCTTTATTTAACCAAAATCTGGTGAAACCCCAAAACAGCCAAAATAAAAAAGAAATCATAAAATCACGTTTCTACACAAACGGGCCAGTGCTACATGTGACTGATTTGGTCAGAGCAGGTCACAAATGTGCTTATAAAAAGTGTGCACCTTTTCAGAGAAGCATGAAATTTCTCACATAGCGAGTGAATATCATAAGGTTATATTGTCAGATGTGGAGGGAAGGCGGATTTGGCCTCAAATCCAAGATGGCTGCCATTCCCCCAGATGTAATGTACAAATGTGCTTATAACACTTGTCCACTGTTTCAAAAAAGCATGACATTTCTCACATAGTGAGTGAATGCCATAAGGTTTTTTGTCAGATGTGGAGGGAAGTCAGATTTGGCCTCGAATCCAAGATGGCCACCATTCCTCCCTAGTCTAATGTTCAAGTGTGCTCATACCATGAGTTTCACCAGTTTTTACCAAAAGTTTCACAAATCTGAAAGTATTTCTTGGTGAGAGTGTAGGGTCCCATTGGTAATCTAGAACAGATTTGAAAGGTATAAGTGTAATGGTCTTTGAACTAGACCTGGTTTATGCGGTCTAGATGGGGCAAAAACAATGAAATCTCAGAAAACATACATACATTATCTGCATTGAACATTACAACTTGATGCTACCAGCCGTCTAAGGTGTCTATGTGCTTGTAAGAGGCATTGTGCATGGAATCCCAAGCAAGGGGTCCATAGGAAACCAACCGGGCGAGTCACCCGCCACCCCTAACATCAGTCATTCTTAACCACATCAAAATAGGCCAAAAACGGGTCCCATATAGTTGAGAATCTTTCAAGCGAGTTGGCTCTCAGGAACCTGAGTCTCTCCATCTGTATAACAGAGATCATGTCCATCAGCCGAAAAGAAGGTGAAGAGGGAAAGAGTTATGTTTGACCGGTGCCTGCCTGGCTGTAAAGAGAGGTGTTCAGGGTTTGCAGTGGAGTAACCTCTGCAGTTTGTTGTCAGTGGTGGTGGAGGACACTGACGGGAATGAGGGGGAAGCAGTGTGTGTGTGTGCGCCTCAGTTCAGCGTATGAGTTCGGAAAAGTCGCTTGCTTGGCAGGGCAGGAAGAAGCAGTTGGAGCGACCAATCAAATGAGTTTGGCACGTGGTTTAATCTAAAAGCCATTGGGAAAAGTATACACACAACCAGGACACATTAATCCGGCTTCCCACCCACAGGACACAGCCAATCGTGCCTGTATGGACGCCCGAACAAGCCGGAGGTAACGCGGGGCACAAACTTCGTGTTGCCTCGTGTTGGTAGGCAGGGAATCTACCACTACCCGGACGCCCGTAGCTCTGTCTTTTCAAGATTGAGCTTGAGATGGTGGGCAGACATCCAGGCACCAATGTATTTGATGCATGCAGAGATGTCGTGTTTCAATTTGTGTCTGAGGGGAAAGGAGAGTTGAGTGTCGCCGGCATAGCAGTGATAGGAGAAGCCATGATATGAGATCACATGGCCAAGAGATTTTGTATAATGAAGGAATAGCAAGGGGCCCAGGACTGAGCCCTGAGGGACACCGGTGCTGAGACTGCAGGGTCTCGATAGGGATCCTCTCCATAAGATCTGGTATGAGCGGTTAGAGAGATACAGTAGTAGGAAGCAAGCCAGGATTGTGCAGATCCTGTGATTCCCAGTTCAGATGGAGAGAAGGATTTGTGTTAACTGTATCATCAAACACTTAACCCTTGTTTAACCCTTTAAGCATGTGGCTGTGTGCAGGTGAAGGTCTGGGGATCTTCTCGAAGACGTGGATCAAAGCAGGAACAGAGATGGGTCCGTTCACCGGACGACTCCTCTCTCCAGAGCACGTCGACCTGTACAAGAACAACAACCTGATGTGGGAGGTGAGACAGGCTGTCTGTCTGTCTGTCTGTCTGTCTGTCTGTCTGTCTGTCTGTCTCTCTGTCTGTCTGTCTGTCTCTCTGTCTGTCTGTCTGTCTGTCTGTCTGTCTGACCAACCCGTTCTCACTCCCAAGCCCAACGTGTCAAATACACGGACCCCTTGTCGACACTTTTGTTTTAAAACACTTTTTCATAATTTTTCAATGTACGGGTAGTCCAATTTACTTCTATAGAACTCCCACAACGTGCAGGATAGTCCAATAGACAGACTTCTATAGAACTCCCACAACGTGCAGGGTAGTCCAATAGACAGACTTCTATAGGATTCCCACAATGTACAGGGTATTCCAATAGACAACAACATCCCAACGTCTGAATTTGATGTCACATGTGTGACAACGAAATCAAACAGTGGCCTTGTGGTCACGGTGGTGGATGGGCGTATACGTTTACCTTCCCAGCAAGCATGGACAGACCTGGATGAATCGAGAGAGCCCAATCGGGTCCAGCTCAAGTTATATCATGACGAGTCAGATCTGGCCCAGATTATCACTGTATCACTATCCAACTAACTTCACTCACCACTGAAATATCCATGAGGATAACTAAATGGTTGCAATCAATGTCAAATAAATCACGTATTTCTCAGTCTGGTCTATTCTTATCCAAAATCTGACTGATCGCAGCACTTCTAATCTGCGCTGATTAACAAACTACGAGGAGATGAATTGCGGGGGAATCCTGCGTTGTAACTTGTAAACTACATTTACGAGTTGGAAGTTGGAATGTAACATTTTGGGCGGGGTTAATGTGTTTCGGGGTTCTGCTTCTCCTTACACAAATTGTTATAGACGGTCGTAATGTCCGATCCACAAAGACTTGACACACACATTTTAAATAAAAAACACGTTATATAATAACATAATAAGGTTACATCCTACGGTATAGGCTATTCATGTCTCGTCTAGCCTGTGGTGTGCAGGAGCACTGGGTAAACAACGTTATAGGCTGGAGACACTTCTAAAATTTGAAACCCTCAATGATTCTTCGAGATTAAGGGTTGAATGAAATTACCTTTCGTGTTTTAAACTGTCCCGACTTCACAGATGTGATCACTGTAAAAATAAGAAGTAAAGGGAATCCATGTTTTGAAACGGTATATTACTTCAACGTGCCGTGGAGATCCTGGGTTCAAATCCCAGTTGTGGCACAATTTCATTTTATAAATTGTTCAAATGGACATAATTATATATATAAAGCTGCTGAATACACACTGTGTCCATAGCAGAATAACTGAATATGCCCATGGTAACGCCATATTTCGAGGTCAGCTCGACGTTCTAAATGAAAAGGATACAGTAATAGTTGTATAATAACAGTAATATAATAATATAATAACAGTAATAATAATGTTATATAATAACAGGTGTTTAATGAGGACGGCTCTGTGCGGTACTTCGTGGATGCCTCTCAGGAGGAGCAGAGGAGCTGGATGACCTACATCAAGTGCGCCCGGAACGAGCAGGAGCAGAACCTGGAGGTGGTTCAGCTCGGCCAGAGCATCTTCTACAAGGCTGTGGAGGTACACACACACACACACACACACACACACACACACTCTAGCCACGGTGACAACACCCATTGGTTTGTAGACTCCCATTTTGAAGCCTCGAGTTTGACATACAAAACAAAATGAGTTAAAACAAAACAAATGGAAAAACAAAAAACAACACAGCTAAATAACAGTCTTAGGGCCCTATCTTATCTTATATATATATAATATCTTCGTACGGCGATATCTTTTGCGCTGCCGTTTGCACGCCTTTTATTGCTATCTTCCCAGCTATCGTCTGCCTCCACCGTCCAGTTTTACGCTGGGGTCTAAGCGCAGACACAGGTGTAGGCGTGGCCCAGGCGTGTCTGTGGGCCTCTAGCCTATCACCTGTCTCGCGCAAGTGTCATTTAGCGCTCTGGCAAGATACCGTCCGTATGTTCCGAGCGCAAAGAGAGGTTTGGGCGTTGCCCGTTCCAAAATAGGCGTTCCAGCGCAATGTGTTAGAAAAAGGGGCCTTGGGTGCTCTCAATTTTAACGCCAGCAAATAGCTGGTCTTAGCACAAACAACCCCACTACGCCAGGCGTACGCCTGAGCGCAGACAGTATTCTCTGTGCAGTGCAGGAAATCCTTCCTTGGATACATATGCACGGCATGGATGTCTCTCTTTCTCTCCAACACTTCGCGCATGCAGACACTCTTCCTTCCTCAGAATGCCACATTGATTTTCAACTATAGCCTAAATTGCAGAAAAAACACATCTTGATTCAAAAATGAGAATTTGTTTGTCTAGTTTTATTAGGCTACATAATTCCCGACCATACAGGTCTGTGGTGTAACATTAGATTACTTTAGGTAGGAGAGGGTAGGAGAAAATAAAAAGCAAATGTTGATCTTTTCCAACCATTATACATTTAATAGCACCGCAATAGCCCTCTCCACTTCCCTCCTCGGGGGGAGAGAGAGAGAGACACGGGGCATACTGCCTCACCTCGTAATAGCCAGTAACCTATACTGCCCTGCAAAGCTAAAAGGGGGTAACTCGCCAGAGTGTAGAACTGAGAAAAATGACTTTAAAGTTTTGTTGTTGTCCAGCCAAATGTATTGTAGGAAGAAAACTGGAAATGTGTTAATTATTTGTTTATTTAATGTAGTTATTTATCTACATAATTTTTTTTAGCTCAAACTTGACCTTTGACCCTTATTTGGAAGTTACCTTACTCTGGCTTTGCAATGTCTGCAAAATAATAATGGGTGATGCCAAGCAAAAAGACAGTAACTTCAATTTGATCCTTCACTTGGTTGCTTATCACAATATAAAACCAGTATATATGATAATAATGATAACATAGACATGAAGTCTCATGTTCATGACACAATTACGCTTAATATAATATACGTATAAATATAATATAACTAGATTATCAGGCCGCTACACATCCTTCAAGCCTAGTTTGGTGGGAGTCTTGTTGGCCCGTTGTGTTTCTGTGTGTTGGCGCCTCGGGGGTTAATGTCATATGAGCTGGCTCCTCGGGGGTTGATGTCGTATGAGCTGGCACATCTGGGGTTAATTTCATATGAGTGGCACCTCGGGGGTTAATGTTGTATGAGCTGGTACCTCAGGGGTTAATGTCATATGAGCTGGCGCCTCGGGGGTTAATGTTGTATGACCTGGTAGCTCAGTGGCTAATGTCATATGAGCTGGTGCCTCGGGGGTTAATGTCATATGAGCTGGCACCTCTGGGGTTAATTTCATATGTGCGGCGCCTCGGGGGTTAATGTTGTATGAGCTGGTACCTGGAGGGTTAATGTTGTATGAGCTGGCACCTCTGGGGATAATGCCGTATGAGCTGGCACCTCTGGGGTTAATTTTATATGAGCGGCACCTCGGGGGTTAATGTATGAGCTGGTACCTCAGGGGTTAATGTCATATGAGCTGGCGCCTCGGTGGTTAATGTTGTATCAGCTGGTACCTCTGGGGTTAATTTCATATGAGCGACGCCTCGGGGGTTAATGTTGTATAAGCTGGCCCCTCCGGGGGTTAATTTCATATGAGCAGTGCCTCTGGGGTTAATGTGGTATGAGCTGGCGCCTCGGGGGTTAATGTTGTACGAGCTGGCACCACAGGGGTTACATTTGTATGAGCTGGCGCATCAGGGTTAATGTGGTATGAGCTGGCACCTCGGGGGTTAATGTCGTATGAGCTGGCGCCTCGGGGGTTAATGTCATATAAGTTGCCGTCTCTGGGGATAATGTTGTACGAGCTGGAGCCTCGGGGGTAAATGTGGTATGAGCTGGTGCCTCGGGGGTTAATGTCATATGAGGTGCCTCGCGGGTTAATGTATAAGGGTTAGGGGGTTAATGCCATATGAGCTGGCAACCTTGGGAGTTAATGTGGGTGTCTGTGTGGGTGGGGGTGGTAATTGGTCCGATGTCACAATCATGGCATTAGGCCTGCCCAGTAATGTAACTCATACCTCAACTCAACCTGTGCATACTGGTGAGTTACCCCCTTTTTGCGTTGCAGGGCAGAGCATTCAGAGTGCAGTCAAACCAAACCAAACAACCGTAACTGATGTTACCTTAGTCTTGCTTGGCTTTTCTAGGGCTTTTGGAAGTTACTGTAAATATGACCGCCTATTTTCTCCAAAAAACAACACAATTGACTCAATATATTTTTCCACATGATAAAGCAGATCTTCAATGTTCCAAAAATGACAAAAACTCATTTTTGACAAAAATTGAGTTACCCCCTTTTAGCTTTGCAGGGCAGTATAGGCCTAGCTACTGCAAAATGTAACTGCTGAAAATTCCATGTCTGGTTTTGTCACGAGTAGCCTACAGTGAAGTCCCTCTCGCCATCAAGCACACAGTGACGGAAGCATGTGTCTTTATGTGCACCAAGGGGAAAATGACGGACTAAATTGGTGGGATTCGATGTATATATATTAATAGAAACAAATCGAAAATAGCTGATTAATAAAATGTGTGCTGGTGGAACGAAATTCAACTTCTAATAGAGCAGCCTCACTCATCGCGGCTCTCAGTACGCTGCATAATTACGCATGCAGTATAGCCCTGCAGCGGAGATGCAGGAGAAAAGAGCCCGAAAAGGGATAAGCATACGTCCATACAGACGTTTGGGCAGCAGCCCTTTTTCAACGTGTGAAATGGCAATAATACACAGGTGATTCACAGGTGGGCATGAGCACGTTATTTGATTTCTATGCATGACAGCCTCACATCTCTCTCTCTCTCTCTCTCACTCTCTCTCTCCCTCTCCCCATCTAGGCTATCTTTTCTCTCTGGTCCTCTTTTTCTGTCTCTCAGTCTAGTCCCACGCTGTGGTTTTATGGGCATGACCACACATCCACAATGCTTTTGGGCATAGCCTATACGGAGATGTGCGCCGAGATGACGTGAAGCGCAGCGGCCCGACACGCCCACAATTAGGGCTTTGCATGGCGCTATTCCAGCGCAAAACGGGCGCTAATGCAAAATTACCGCCATTGGGAAGATAGCGAAGTGTTCGGCGGGAGACTAGTGGATCCCTGTGCAGACACTTGACGGCCTCGCCCTGGCTGCTCCTTGATGGCATACTTCAGGGATGCTGGATGACCTATCCTGGAGCTGGCAACATACAGCTGTCCATGGCTGAAGACGGGGGTCTGAAGCCAGACTTCCACTTCTTCCAGTGTCTACCCCTGGGACTTGTTTTGCTCTTGACATCACTGATGATATCATCAGTGGGACTCTTATGACATCACTGATAATGTCACATCAGCTTTTATGAGATCACTGATGACATCACAACCTCTTATGACATCACTGATGATGTCACAATGCCTCTGACATCACTGATGTAACAATTTATGACATCATTGATGACATCATCAATGGGACAGAAAGACACAGCCGTTACCAAATTGTATAGATACACTAGGGATCTCGCACGCTATGCGCGCTGGATTCCTAGGCTCGCCCGATATGCGGGCTTGCACGCAACTCGGCTGCTGTGTGGCCAATGAAACCAGCATCACTGATGATGTCAGATTTATGACATAACTGATGATGTCATCAGTGGGATTTATGACATCACTGATGATGTCACAGTGTGATTTATGACATCACGGATGAGGTCACAGGGGATTTATGACATCACAGTGGGACAATCACAGTGGGACAGAGAAACAAACAGAGCCCCAGCTCCCATTTAAATACTGATGATGATACGCAGCTCAGCCGCTGCGCGGCCTCGCCCTAGCTGCTCCTTGATGGCATACTTCAAGGATGCTGGATCACATGTCCTGAAGCTGGCAACATTCAGCTGTCCATGGCTGAAGACGGGGGTCTGAAGGCAAACTCCCACTTCTTTTTGTGACATCACTGATCACTGATGATGTCACAGTGGGATTTATGACATCACTGATGATGTCACACATCACTGGGATTTATGACATCACTGATTATGTCACAGTGCTTTGTGAGTGCTTTGTGAGTAGTTTCTTTACTCTTCTTACGAAAACTTGAATTTATATACTGATGATGATGATATAGATAGATAGATAGATAGATAGATAGATAGATAGATAGATAGATAGATAGATACAGTAGATAGATAGATAGATAGATAGATAGATAGATAGATAGATAGATAGATAGATAGATAGATGTAGGGAAACAGTGGATGATAAATCCAGAAGGGAAGCCAACTGCCATAAAACACCACAGAAGAAGACATCATCTAACACTTAGATAACAAGCACAAACCTTTTAGACCACGTGCCACTTTTTCCTCTCCCCCTACCCATATCCCACTAGCCACTAATCCTACCCACCCCTTGAATCCCAGCTCTCTAGCACCTTCATATCCCTATGCCCCCCCAACAACACCAGTCACTAACCCTACCCACACCTTGAATCCTTACTCTCTATCATCTTCCTATCCCTATGACGGCTTTTCCGTCATCCCCTTCCCCTCCCCCTCCCTCGCACCCCCAACAACACCACCCATATCCTCTATCACCTTCCTATTCCTAGCTACGGCCCTTCAACCACTAAACTCATTAAACGTCCATGAGTGAGTGAGTGACAGTCCTGACCTTTTGACATTATGACCCCGGCAGAGCCTCTGGTCCAGCGCCGCGCAAAAAAATATGACTGAAAGAGTTTTTAAAGGTTGAAGAGTCAAAACTAGATCTCCACCATTTTTGGAAGAAAGTGACAGATACTGTTATAAACTAACTGACTGCACATGTTGCACTTTGAAAATAACTTTGAAAATAAAGTATTGATCTTTACCCCCCTCATCAGACAATTCCACCGGACCAGGAGCTGCTGGTGTGGTATGGGAACTCTCACAACACCTTCCTGGGAATCCCTGGAGTTCCAGGAGGAGATGAGGAGCAGAACAAGAAGTCCAAGCCCGGTAAGAGACACTTCTCCCCTCCACCTCCTCCTCCTGACTGACTGCCTGTCTGTCTGACTGTTTTCATGTCTGTCTGTCCGGCTGATGGTGCTCGTCCACATCGGCTTCATTTCACAAGACGGATCGCCTCGCGTCCCAGTATTGCACGCTTGATAGGGCATCGATATTTTTTCCTTGCTGCACCTGATTGGACGAATGCTGTCATTCGTCCAATCAAGGCCCTGTCATCCCTAACCCTAACCCTGTCATCACAAAATCACAATTTCCTGGAGGGAGTGATTGGCGCAGCGTGTAATGCTTCATCTTGATAGTTTATAATAATATAAAGCAGGGATACTCAACTTGATTTGCCCGGGGGCCACTTTTGTAGTTAATAGTAGTTAACTACAAAATAGTAGTTAATAAACAAACATTAATATACATTTTTCTGTAGCGGATTTTGTTAGCCGGAGTTTAGTCTCACAATAGATAGTTAAGTTAAGTTAAGTTAAGTTAAGTTAAGTTAAGTTAAGTTAAGTTAAGTTAGATAAGTACATATACTGTATACTGTAAGTGCCTGGGCAGCGAGCAGATGGCCATATTTGACAATTTTGCTGGAGCTCAGTCAAATTGTATTTAACATTAGATTTCATTGTGAATTAGAAAATGGTCGGGGGGCCACTCTGCACCCTGTCACGGGCCGCATCTGGCCCCCGGGCCGCAAGTTGAGTATCACTGATATAAAGTCTCTTTTTTGAAAGCCATTCTGAAATCTCTTCCTCCTCTTCCTCCCAGATGAGTTCCACCAATGTGACGGCTCCTCCTCTTCTTCCTCCTCCTCTGGCTCCGCCCCCTCTGCCGCCCTGACCTCAGCGGGCCGCATGCGCTGCGTCATCTGCCACCGCGGGTTCAACTCCCGCAGTAACCTGCGCTCGCACATGCGCATCCACACGCTGGACAAGCCCTTCGTCTGCCGCTTCTGCTCCCGACGCTTCAGGTCAGCCACGGGTTACATCAGGCTCCACACTTTGACCCCTGACTGTATCAAATATGGATGTCATGACAGCTACCAAAAAGTGAAGCCAAAACATCTTGACCGCCCCTGGTGGCTGGCTGGTCATAAATCCAGCCCCCTCCATGTTAGCGGATGGGACATGAGCCAAACTAAAAAATCCAAAGTACACGTCAAATACATTTTCCCCAAAGGTGGTTACTGTGATTTTAGGTAGTTCTTATCATGCTGATGTAGGTTGAAGTGCTCATTGTTCTGACAAGTTTATTTTTAATGAGTTATTTGACTATATAAAAAGGGCTGATTGACAGCTGTGAAAGCCACTCTCAAACCTCTGTCAGATGGCCGCACGGCTGAGGGACCTCAGCCTGACTCTACTGCACAGACTCTGGTCCCAAATTACGTCAGACAAGGAAACGCTCAAACGAGATCTTTTAGCTTCATTTTTGCTGGAACGCGTCGTCCATACAGTCAATGATCTGTTGCGATCTGACTGCCCCTTTGTCTAGCCTCTTGTCTCTGTATGTGTTTTCATGTCTTTTGTTTTTCATGTTTTATTATTTCCTACTGATGGTCTTATATATTTTAACTATTTTACTCCTGTGAAGCATTTTGTGACTTTGCTCTGTGAAAGGCGCTGTATAAACTTACTTACTTGTAAGTATTGCCTCCCCCAGACCGATTGTGGCCAAGATTCCCCCCTCCCGACTATCTCGGGGGTGCTCGCAATTTGAGCCTCGTCGGGACCGATAATCTGCCCAAATGATCCTGTAGTGTCAGTGTGTGTGTGTGTGTGCGTGTGCGTGTGTGTGTGTGTGTGTGTGTGTGTGTGTGCGTGTGTGTGTGTGTGTGTGTGTGTGTGTGTGTGTGTGTGTGTGTGTGTGTGTGTGGGGTTCAAAGACTGCTGTTGACTTGTCGGGCTCTTCCCGATTGTGAATCGGGCAAATCAAACATGTTTGATATTTACAACTCGACAGGCGATTGATTGAGCAGAGAGCCCCTCCTCTATCATGTTGGTTGTTCTGTCATTCAGTGTGGAAAAAAACTCATAATAATGACCAAGAAGAAAAGTTTTGTAGACACGGGTTGAGCTTCAATGAATGCAATTAACTTTTCATACTAAAGAATCTAGTCTCTTTAACATGGCCATGCTAAGCAGAACGACATCAAAGACATTGTGTGCATAACGCATTGATAGCCTACTGGCTGCAATGTGCATACCGCTCCATTTAGCCTACAAATGCAGTTAACAACAAATTGCATGATAAAAGTCGGACATCACCCTTCCAGTCTATAGCTACTCATTCATTAAGCACCTCCAAGCCACCTGGAGCGTGTGTAATCTGAGCCTCCTTGGCCGTGGACAGCTGCGTTCTGTTCTTGTGCATCATATTTCCTTGCGAGGAACCCAAATATAACACAGAGTCGACTACGGCCATTGTTGCCCACTGACAGTTAAGCTGCTGTTAAGAAGAGCGAGGTGAAGCTCATGTGATGAAACGTGTCTTGCTGCGGGTTCAAGGAGGTTTGGAGACGGGCAGAGGAGAGGAAAGCAGGAGGGGCGCGCCTGCATGATTGAATGGATCTCTGGGGTCTCAGATCAAAGGGTTGCTCGGTTAGGTTACTCATTGTGTTTTACTCTCCCTCTCTTTTGAGAAAGGTTAACGTGTTTTGCTCTGAAGTCATGTTTAATCGCGCGAGTTTCTGCGAGATCCCAAGTCCTCCGAGGTGAAAATCTTCAGCGTAATCGTCAAGTGTGTGGGGTTGCGTCTGAACGGTAGCGATTGTGTATGCGTTCCAAGGTAGTTCTCTCTGTCGTGAGGTTTTGTGGACTCTTTGAAAATGTGATTTGAAAATCTTTAGGTCTGGGGGAGACATAAGTAAGTCATTAAGTCAATAAGTTTACTTTCTTACTTCGGTTCTTCCTTACGTTCTTACTTACTAAGCCATGGTTCACACCATAGGCATCTCAGAATCAGCGCTGAAGCAACGCTTTCACAGAAGCTTGAAGCAGGAGCCTTGCCATTCACACCAGAAGCACTCTGTTTTGTCCACGCCTCACTCTCTTTTGCCCGACGCTGCCCTGCAGCTCACAGCTTGCATTGACTTCATGCCTGGCTGCTCGGGTGCAGCGTGCTGCACTGTGGCGTGGCGTGGCGTGGCGTGGCGTGGCGTGGCGTGGCGTGGCGTGGCGTGACGTGACGTGACGTGGCGCGGCGCGGCGCGGCGTGGCGTGGCGTGGCGTGGCGTGGCGTGGCGTGGCGTGGCGTGGCGTGGCGTGGCGTGGTGCTGGTGTGATCGGTCTCGTCTGTTACGAAGGACGCTGAAATAAAACTGCCACCGCGTTGCGTTGCTTCAGCGTGGCTTCGGCCTGTTCGGGCTGTTACTTACGTTCTTTCTGACTTACGGTCTTATGTTCTTTCTTACTTACCTACTGTACTTACTTACTTACTCACATTTCTACTTACTTACTTACTTACATTCCTACTTCCTTCCTTCTTTCCAGCCAGTCATCCACGCTGAGGAACCACGTGCGGCTGCACACCGGCGAGCGCCCGTACAAGTGTCACGTGTGCCAGTCTGCATACTCCCAGCTGGCCGGGCTGAGAGCGCACCAGAAGAGCGCACGCCACCGGCCACAAGGGGGGGGAGGGGCACCAGGGGCAGGAACCTCACCTCCACCACACACCCCACAGATCACTGCGGTGCCACACCCAGCCTCTCTGGTTCACCATATACCTACCATGGTGCTGTGAGGGGGAGACAGACAGACAGACAGAGTTGTGTTAACTGGATAACAAATACAAACACCTGCACCTGGACGAGGGATGTTAATTATTAATCGATTATCGAATTTGATTGATCAAACTGGTTAAAGGGACAGCTCACCATACAATCCAGATACATATTTTTCCTCTAATGCTATTTAACCATTTAGATCAATGGTTGCCAACCTTTTCCTGCTCAGGGCCCACTTGAAAATCTCGAAAACTTTTCGCGGACCACCTGCAACACCATAAAAAATACGGAGGTCAAATAATGCGTTCTCATAGCACTTTTTTATTTTCCACAGTCACTAACACAGCATCTGAAACATGTTGATGCATTTTCAGTGTTACAGTTTTCAAGGAGCTGTCCATCAGCAAGGTTTTTGTTAGTTTAATGTAAAAATAAAATGTAAAAAACACATTAAAAATAAAATAAAAAATAAATAAATTACAGTGTACTGAATTGATGGCCCACTTGCAATATCTCTGCGGCCCACCACAATGAGATGTCTGCCTTCTCTCCAATACAATGGAACTGGATGGCACTCAGCTTGTGGTTTTCAAAGCACCAATAAAATACATTTGAAAAACTCATAGCAATGTCTCTTTCCAGAAATCATGACCTGGTTACAAAAGATAATCCACAGACCTTGTTGGGACCAGTTTCATGTAGGAACTATTTTCTTTCGACCGAACTACACCCACTGATGTGATGTGAAACTTGGTGGTTTGTTTGCTACCTCAGTTAGCTAGTCAACTCGCTAATATTAGCGATTAATATACAATTAATTCATTAATTAATTAATATAAAATACATAAACAAGCTAAAACCTTAATGTTATTCAAGTGTCAGACGAAACATTTGTCTTTCCAAATGAAGATACACATTCATCTGTGGTAGTGAGCTAATGGCTAATGGAAGGAGTTCTCAGATCTAGCAGATCGGGTACTGACAGTGTTAACACCAACACAGTGATCGTTTAGCTGAGCAGATGCTATGGTTAGCTATAGCCAACAAGCTGACATAATGTCAGCTTATCTAAACACTAAATCAGGTGGATCAGTGATGCCATGATCAGTTCAGTCAGAAACAGACAGAAATTAACTGTCTGTTCAATTCTGTATATGACAGAAACACAGTCAGCTGTTGACAGAGCTGACCCTTTCCAACATGGCATCCAGAGGATGTATATGACGTGAAAGCCCCCTATATACAAAAGATAATAGACACAAATGAGCACATCAAATCCAAGTACTTTATTGCAATGTTTTGACCTGGAAGTGTTGTGAATAAACTACTGGTAGTTTGAATGCGGGGTGAGATATCTGTCCTCACTGATGCTTCTCAGAAACTCTGATATGAATTGATGTTACACTCTCACTGCATGATGAGACTGTATGAACCTATCTATAATGCATCCTGTATATCAGCATGGATCATGTATCTGAGATGATAATGTTGTACTTTGGTTTGCATGCATTCTGTTTGGAACCAGACGTTCTGCTGAGAACCAAACGTTCTGCTGGGGAACCAAGCCCGTTCTCAAGGAGGCCCCCTCCGACGGCGTCAAATACTGCTAAATACGTTCCCCTGGAGGCCCCCACCATATCCAAACCCTAACCCCAACCAAGTGGCTACCCTAAGCCCCTAACACACACACACACACACACACACACACACACATGCCCCCAAGGCGTCACTAACCTTTGCCTCACCCCAACCAGGTGCTTCCGTGCGCACACGCGTACTCCGACGCACAAGGCAGTATTTGACGCCCACGGGATGAGAATGTTTTGGGGAACCAGACGTTCTACTGGGAACCGGACGTTCTGCTGGGACCCAGACGTTCTGCTGAGAACCCAACGTTGTGCTGGGAACCAGACGTTCTGCTGTAAATATGTTATATTAAATAGCTGTAAAAGAAAAGTGAATAAACTATAATCCATGAAATGCTTTATCCCAGAATATAATTCAACCGTCACTTTATGTCTGTATGTAGCTCATATATGACACGTGTATCATTATGAAGTATGCTGTGTTGACTCTGTGTTACAGCCTAATAAAGTATTACTTACCTTTACCCTGTGTTGCCCCCCCTCACCTTCCCCCCACAAACACACTTTCCGCCCCTGGCCCACATTCGTTTTACGTTGAGGGTGTCGTTTATGTAGGGATGTAGTTTAGTTTAGTTTATTTCGGACCAGAAATACAAATACACTTTAGAGCACAATAATAATAGTAACATTTTAAAATGTTACAGATGATATAAATCGAAGCAAAATGATCCAGCAAAGTAGCTAAAGGTTGAAAACTATAAAAGCCTACTGGCATCCGTCCTTCAAATATCAAAACTTCAGCATTTGATAATGCACTTTCTAAAAGAAAGACAATGACACATGAAATATACAAAAAGTATCTCAGGGAAGGTCTTGCAATTATTCTCTAGCCATCATTTCTTCTTTTCAGATGAGCCTTGAGAGAATGTTTAAAGAAATTCAGTCTTTATGCCTTGTACTGAAGCAGGTAAATTATTCAAAAAAAGTTGACAGCGGGCGCTGCACTGCGGCTGCCCACTGCTCATAGTTCTAGGAAGGTTCATAGTAGAGGATGGGTCAAATGCAGAGCATGAATTTCCCTATGGGTATAAATAAAGGATAACTTAACTATAGCAGTGTTACAAAATGAGGTTTGCGTTTGACGTCTAGAAGTGGGTATACTCAATGCCGACTGAAAAATAAGTAGGTATACTCCGTATAGTATCACTCAGTAGACTATTAGTACTTTGTAACGTTCTAGGCTACTTCACGTCAAAAATAAATGTCTTGCAATAAATAAATAAAAAGTTAAATTTAAGCACAGAAAAATGACTGCTCTTTTCTGAGTTCTATCTTTTTTTTAAATCATGTAGCTTGTAGCCTATTACCACTTAGCCTACTGCTGCAAAATATTTATTTTTCCCACAGGGATCATTGAAGTTCAATATAATCTATTCTAATAGGCTATACAACTTAATAACTCTGGACAGTCAAAATCACAAAACATACGTGATAAACTGAAAGTGTTTTTGTCAGATCATTGTTCTGAGCAGAGATGCTCACAAGTAATTTGTTGCAAGTCCAAGTCAAGTCTCAAGTGTTTGAGCTAGAGTCCAATCAAGTCTCAAGTGTTTGAGCTAGAGTCCAATCAAGTCTCAAGTGTTTGAGCTAGAGTCCAAGTCAAGTCTCAAGTGTTTGAGCTAGAGTCCAAGTCAAGTCTCAAGTGTTTGAGCTAGAGTCCAATCAAGTCTCAAGTGTTTGAGCTAGAGTCCAATCAAGTCTCAAGTGTTTGAGCTAGAGTCCAAGTCAAGTCTCAAGTGTTTGAGCTAGAGTCCAAGTCAAGTCTCAAGTCTTTGGTCACAAGTCCAAGTCAATTATGTCTCAAGTCTCTTATGGAGGAGTGTTCTATCATCTGCTGCATACCATCCAGTCTGCTTAGAACACTGCATAGCTAAAACTAAGGAATTCAAATCATGCACTGTATTATCCTCACTCCTTTATTAGCATACATACAGTATCAGCATTGAGAAGTTGTTAAGATCACTTTGCAATATGCAATATGCAATATGAAAACACACGCATGCACGCACACGCACACACACACACACACACACAATGAAAGCTTTCATTTAAAGTTAATAACTGATTGTATAGAGAGGGTGGCTAAAAATGAACATAGACTAACGTTACTCAGGGACAGGGTAACAGGAAAAAATGCTAACATTATTAGACATGCAACAATAACTGTAACCTATTTTTTGTGCAACAGAATAACATTCAGCTCATCAGACATTTCCTTAAGATTAAAGATGGTTGACAAGTCCCAAATCTCGAGTCTGAGTCAAGTCTCAAGTCACTGTGTGTCACTGAAGAGCATTTTATGAATAAGAAGTATTTTTGCAGTTTGTTCCTCACATTTAAAGATCTTATTTGAATGAATAAAAAGATGAATGGAACAGACTTGTATGGCTACATGACTGCAATTTACGAGAATGCTTAAATTATTTTTATATTTAACATTTTACTGACATCAAAGCTTGAAAAATGTTATTGTTCTAAAGCTAAATGGCAGTTGGTGAATCTGGTTAATTCCACATTGATAAGACGGACCAATCAGAAGATTACAAATACAATCAGTGGTTCCTAGCCGTTGTTGCCATGAGCTGTGGACCTCCAATATCGCCGCCAGAGGGCAGCATCCACCAACTGAAAGCCCTCTATAGCAGCCAGTGGTTCTCAAACGTTTTCACATCAATTGGAGTCAAGGACCCTAAATTGACGCAATTAGACGACAGAGTCAGACCCCCACTTGAACCTACCATTGATAGACAGATCTTTATGACATTCTATAACTAAATAAGTCAGAGTAAAGTAATTGGGATCATATTAAACTTAGTCTCACGTAGTCAGACCCACCGTCGACGTCATCAAGCTTCCCGCGACGGCTGGCACTGCGAGACTATATTGAACTAGAAGTCCTAAGGCATCAATTGGTACCAACCATCTTCCCTTGTGGGGAATTCAGGGGGCTAAATAACACTCCAAAGTTAGGCTACATTTTGGAAAAACTTTTTTCAAAGAGTTGTCCTGACCTCTCACCTCAAGCTATTTGAATGAAAATAGGTTCCCATGTCTTCCCTTTAGAGATGAATTCAAGATTCAAGATATTTATTATTGAAGTATGGACGTGTGAAATTATTTTTTTCACCCTTTATAGGGACAGTGCAGCATTAATGAACATTTGCATGTAAATGTGCCGGATTGTAGCCTTAGCTAATTTCCATCTGTAGTCCCTCGACAGGTAGTCTCTTAGAACAGACGAGTTGGCTTCCGCAATTTTCAAATGCTTCCGCCATACCGTCTGTACTTCGTAGGGGAGAATCATGCACCAACCGGAATGGGAAGTAGAAAGGCGGGTCTTCCGCTCATTAGTCCAATCAGAATCCAATATGCGCATTTTTCGTGGACCCACGTGTCGTGATTGGTCGGATTCTGTCGAACTTCTTTCCTGTCTGAAGGTTTTTTTCCCAACTTCCTTGTGCATGTTCTGGGGGTGTAACGTAGGTATATAGCTGCATTCGCCGGATGTAGATGAGACAGTCTGTTTTAAGAGACTACTCGACAGGTAGATGTAAAGTGCATTGAGTTAGAAAAGAAAAAGTAGTAGGCTACATAGGGCAACTGACAGGGATACAATGTAAGTAACACATAGGCTACATATAGCCTACATATGGGATAGTGTACATAATATAGGCCTACATAAAGGAGACATTGGAATTTCAGGGATATATACATAGGCTATATACAAAGAAACAAAAACAGGAAACAAAAGTGAAATGTTATGTGGTCTCTTCTGTTTCTAAATATATCTGAACCGTTTGGTTTGAGCAAGTAAAACGATTTTCATAAGCATTTTAGAAAATGTCTATGGGGAAATAAATGGCGAATGAAAATCTCTGGTACAGTGCTGAAGCAGGAAGTGACGTTCCACTTTGGCTCTCGCAAAGCATTTCAGAATAAAAGCATTGATTCTGCAACTCTACCATATAAGATATGCCCAACAAAACATCTCGAGTAAGAAAATGCAACTGTGTGTACGCTCGAGCGTGTGTGAACGTGAACGGGGTGCTCCTGAGAGAGAGAGCATTGCAACGCATTTCAGAATAAAAGCATTGCTTCTACAACTCCACAGCCTATATCCCCAATAAAAAATCTGGAGTAGCAAAATACAACTATAGACGGTTTTAACTTGACAACAAAAACAGTCTAAATTGAACCCCCGCTCACAGCTGTTGCAGTGTTTGCTATGGACATAAAAGAAAAAAAAAACATTCAAGTGCAGGACTGAACATTCCGTGAAAACCGTCTATACTACAGCTGAGCAGCGAAAACAAAAGTAACGATGTCGAGTGAATATTTCTGCAGTTTGCCGAATGCTGAGAAAAAGGAAGTGCTGTGGGGTTGCGCTCTGGTGAAAACCGTCTATACATTCTTTATATATTTTTCCATGATAATATGACCGCTGTAATGATTGTTAGTTGAAAGTTACCCACAGAACAATTTTTGGCATTTCTTGACTACTGATTACGACACAGGTCACCTTTCATACACAAGTTCTAGCCTATGTAGGCCTACTCTTGGTATAGCCTCAAGGAAGAATGACTGATGAGTCTCGTGTTGAGGCTACTCCTGGTATTTACTCCCAGGCTTGGGAGCCACTAATGGGCCCAGAACTCTTTATATGGGACTTGCTTGACTGTGGGGACACGTACTGGATGTGGGACAGAGCTTTGCTTTATTTTTTGTTGTGTATTTCTTTCTTTCTTCCTTTTTTCTTTTTCACTTCGTCTATGGTTGTTTTTTTGTACTTTGTTAAATAAATGAAATAAATATAACAAAAAGGAGAAGTTCTAGCCTATGTCGAAGATGCCTATGTTAGATGTTGCTTGCTTTTCTTTACGAAATAATGACAATATAAAATAAAAAGATCTTCGAGTTTAGTGAATTTGTAGAAATGGCCATTTATTCTGAAAAAACGCGAACCGGAAGTGTTTTCTTTAACGAACTGACGGACACAACAACAAACAAGCCTCGAAACGAGTCGACAACATTACTGCAGGACAGGAGAGAGAAGAAGCGAGAAGTCTGTCTGCCTTTCTCCTAAGAAAAACACGTAACTTAACGTTACAGGTGAGGTGGTGAGTGGGTCATAACCTTACAGAGTGTTTCAACAGAGAGAGATAACAAACGTCTGTGCAGAGTTGTCCCTCATCCCCGCCTCGCGGCGGCAGCACACTGTAACATAATGCGACGTGTTTACTGTTTAAAAAACATCTCATCGTTTTTGTGGCCGAGAAATGATCTGCTGACGTCATAGTTGATTAATGTTATTTCAGCTCGGGTCATTTTTGGCTGATATTCAGTCTGTCGAGCTAAAATGGCACAAGACAAGAGCATTTGGCTCATTACATTAGCGACACGAAGATGCATTGTTAGAGATGGATATTTTAAGTCATTTAAATATTCGAGTAGGCCTACTCTCACTCTAGTATGAATGAGTAATCGGGTACTTGCAAAAAGAAGAAAAAAGAGGAAAGAAATCTAACATAATTGGGGGGTCCGTGTCCGAGTGGAAACACACAAGCGGAACCAAAGTGTGGCTATGCTAAACGGCTAATTTCGTAACGTTATGCTAAATGCCTATCTATTGCTGTATCTCATGCTTTCACATTGATTTAAACAATACGAGGGATCAGCCGAGCAGCATTTTTGTAAACAAACCGTGTCACTGGGTGGCAACGGCAATGGGACCCTATGGAGCCAGAGTGGCGCGAGGCTTGAGTGTCAGACTAGCCGGCCAACTCTGTTTACATTTTAAAAACGGTGACAGCTCACACAACTTTAACACGACATGCATATATTATACATCAAACTCTTGAGCTAATTCTGCTCTCACTCAGAATGTCAAAATATAAGCGGTGGGATGTATAGTTTTTGAGATATTAACGTTTGTTTGGCACAACTCATACTATTAACTGCCGCGGGGTTCTGCATTTCTGGGTGTCAAGTGACGTCACGCTGATTCGTCCTATTCATACGTAGGGACACTCTGGAGTTACTTCTGCTGCTTTTACTGGGGGCTCGGGGCTCGCTCTCTTATTCACCTTATTCTTTGCCCACACATGGACGCTTCCGCATTACGTCATTTCGTAATAGTATTTCCGTTTTAGACTTGCCAAAAACCCCGCAGGCAAGATGGCCGCCCACACTCCCCTCCTAAACTGGCAGAATTACTCCCCCATAAACTAACATATCTTGGCCAATAAGTATGTAACATACAACATAAAACAACCCGTAATATCTTAATTTTATGTAGAATGCAGAGTACATGTAACTGTTTAGTTAAACTTGCATTCCAGGAATATTGTGCTCTAAAGATGACGTTAGTGGCTCGAGACTGTTTCGTCCTGAAACCCACACGTGTTGCGCCAGCGTAACCTATGTGGGATTCGAAATAACGCATCCGAGATATAAAACGTTATGAATATAGCCACGTTATAAACAACTAACTAACGCTGGTGATCCGTATGGAAACAGTGTTACTCGAAATGGTTAAAAGTTATATCAATTTGGTCATTCAGTGGCATTTTACTGCCATATAACATAACTAACTAGCGGCTAATATTAGTCACACTACAGTAGGCAACTAGCGCTGAACCGGAAGAACAAATATGTTTGCGTCAACGCGGAAGAGAGAAAAAGTGGGCGTGGTGAATAAGGTGAATAGAGACACTGCATGAAATAGGCCACGCCCATCACGGGGGAAAGGCTCTGTTCATTTCCAGACACCGTGGAAGCGTGTCCATGCGTCATTTTCCTTGAATTAAACATAGCTAAAAGCTGTTGTGTGGTGGGCTGCGCAGACAACAAATGTAAAAAATCGCCAGTTAAAGTTTTTTGTACTCCTGAGCAAAACAAGAAAGGCATTGAGAATTGGCGAGAAGAAAAATGTGGATCTAGCTGTCAAGGAAGTACGTTGGAGTGTTCATCTTCCGTATATACAATCTTTTGTGCAACACGCAACCATGCACGTGACATAGGAGAACGCCAGGATTGGGCGTGGTTTCTGAATGATGACGCGTTACGCAGTGTCTCTATGGGTTACGCCCACTGACGCCAAGCTCAATCCAAAAACCATACTGATTTTCCATTATATCGTTCATACTTTTCCACTGACAGCCCTCCACATTAACAATGCCGCTGCCTGCTACAACCAACAGGCTCGTCAACACTTTTCAACACCGGCCATATGCTAGGTTTGAACCTAGCCTTGTTTGTGTTTTATAACCACACTGATGTGATATGAAGGATCTATTCTAAAGTCACGTCTCTGGAGGGCTGCGTGAACTCCTGGCTCTGCTTGGTTGTTTACAGTTTTGTTTACTGTTGTGTTTACTGTGGTTTTGTTTACTGTTTTGCTTGTTGTAAGTGGGTTTTTAGATTGTGACTGACCAAGCTGTAATGTGTTCAGCTCTCTCCTGTGTGTGTGTGTGTGTGTGTGTGTGTGTGTGTGTGTGTGTGTGTGCGTGTGCGTGCGACGTGCGTGCGCGCGTGTGTGTGCGCACGCCTGTCTGTGTGACGGCAGCATGGCAGCAGATGATGAGCCAGAGCAGATGATGCGTCTCCACCAGGACGACGTGGTGAACCTGGAGACCCTGAAGAAGAAGCTGCAGGAAGATGGCTTCAAACGGTGAGGACGAGCCTACAGGGCTGGTTGATATAAACTCAGGTCCATCAATATTTGGACATTGGACACAGTCTTCATCATTTTGGCTCTGTACACCACCACAATGGATTTGAAATTGATTGATTGATTGATTGATTGATTGATTGATTATTTTATTTGGTCTCCCTTAGGAGAAACTTGTTGTGGACGACAAGCTCAAGCTGCAGCATACAGATAACAGTAGCAGTGATACATACAGAAACACCAGCTTATCACCATGGGCATCAACACATCTACTATAACATAAAATTTATCATGACAGTTATCATGACATGTGACATCATCCCCACACACATTTAGCATCCACCCATATTCCCACCCTGGATGTGCCACTCACCGACACACACACATGCACAGTTGCGCACGCTCTCTCTCTCACACACACACACACACACACACACAGGTCGCAAGTACAAAAAGTATCTGTAGTAGGCTACATGGTCCTCAGGTCCGTCTGTCCTCTCTTAGCTGCTCATTAATAAGGTTAATTGATTGAGGGACAAACAAGTTTTTATAACGATTGTGTTTGCACAAAGGGACCCTGTACCTCCTTCCTGACTGTAAGAGCTCAAACTGGGAGTGCAGTACATGCGAGGGGTCATCTAAGATGTTGTTGGCCTGCCGAGTAGCAGACTGGACATATATGTCCTGGAGACCAGGGGGTGGGGGCTGCCCCATTACCTTCCCTGCTGTCTTGACCAAGTTGGATATTTGAGCTTTTGTCTTAACCGTTAGGTTTCCGAACCAGCTAGTTATTCCATAGCGCAGCACCGACTCAATGGTCGCTCTATATGAATGTATATGAATGAAACAATCAAGATGTGCTTTAACTGCAGACTTCCAGCTTTAATTTGAGGTTGTTTATATCCAAATCAGGTAAATAGTGTAGGAATTACAGCAATGTTTATATGTGGTCGCCCCTTAAGGGACCAAAAGTAATTAGACAAACTAACATCATATCATAAATCAAATTGTCACTAGGGATCCACAATGTGGGACTCAATTTCTGAATCCTCCCCAACAAAGTCACACAGATATGCCTCTGTAGCCACGCTCATCCAAATGTCATTAGTCAGTGCCATACTGTCAGTCTTCTTAGGGGACATTCAGACCAAAAGCGTTTTTGGAGCTGCCAGCGTCTTTCTGCAATTCATTCTCTATGTAAGGACGCGCTAGACGTGCTCCTCTTTTATTTTTATTTTTTTTATATTTTATTTTGAAGTTTTCAATATAGACAAAAAACAACACAATGCAACTCATTCCCATTAAATACAACAAAAAAAAAACTAATAGAAATTACTAGAAGAAAAGAAAAATAAGAGAAAAAAAAGAAAAAATATATATAATATTTCATGAAATACAGTAAGATATCTCAACCAAGTTTTATTTTTATTTTTTTAAAGGTGTTTAAGTGTTCTAATATATAGTGGAACCAGTTCAGAAGTCATAGCAAGTTCACAGTTGGTAGGGGTAATATTTTCAAGTACTCAATAAAAGGTTGCCAAATACTTAGAAATACATCAAATCTGTTTTTCAGAACATACATGATTTTCTCTAAAGAAATACAATTACGGTAGTCATCTCTGTTATCCATTTTGATATAGAGAGAGGGGAATCCGATTTCCAGGTTAGGGCAATGCACTTTCTGGAAACAGCAAGGGCTATGTCGATGAATTTTCTAGTACTTTGACTTAACTTCAAGTTTGATACATTTCCCAAGAGACAGAGCTCTGGGTCGAATGGAATTGAGGTGTTTGTAATTTTGGTTAACGTATCACATAAGTCACTCCAAAATGTTGTGACTTTAACACACTGCCATGTGCAATGTAACATTGTGCCCTCATCAATACCGCATCGAAAACACAGGTTTGAAATTGTGGAATTATAACGGTGTAGTTTATGAGGGGTGAGGTAGAGTTGGTGAGGGAAGTTGTAGTTGACGAGCCTGAATCTGGCATTTACAGTAGCAAACATGCTGTTCTGACATAGGTCAGACCAGAGGTCTTTATCTATAGTGGTGCCTAGTTCAGTTTCCCATCTCTCTCTTGATCGATGTATGTTTTGTTTTGGATAATGATCAATCATTATGGAATATACCCTACTAATAAATCATTCTGAACCTTTGACATTATGAAACACCTCCTCCAACTTTGTCAAATCAGGTAATGACATTTGTTCACCCAAAGACGTGCTCCTCTTTTAATGAACGCACCTGGCGTTTAGCGCTGGTGGCGTCTGTTTACATTAGAGGAAAAGCGCCCTGATCGTCTTTTTCACTCTTCCCACCTTCTCTCCTCCCGAGGGATTTTCAACCTCGGCTGCTGCCAGAATTGCCAATAATCTGGCTTTCATGTTGACAGTGAACAACATCAAACAGACAAAACTAGCTGGCTACCGTCTGTGTGGTCGTTGTGTTCTGATCTGTACTGCACGCGACTACAGGGGAAAACAAACGGAGCGGGAAAAAAAAACGCTCCGTGTGCTCTGTTTTGTGCACAATGCAAGCGCTCTCAACATGAGTTTCATAGTGTTCTGACTGAAAAAAACACTTTTGGTGTGAATGTCCCCTTAAGCTGCTTCTTCAATTTGAATTGAGATAGGATATGATAGACTTTTAGTGTCCCGAAGGAAATTTGTCTTGGACACATTCAGTGGCTGCTGTTAAAATACAGATAACAAGTACAAAACAAATTAAAAGCTGCTTTACCGGGGGCAGCCTTTGGTTAGCTTGCTGTTTTAGGGCTTTGATGGATAGGGGGACAAAGGAGTTTTTAAAACGGTTGAACCTGCACTATGCAGGTTTATGACTTGTCTGAAAAGGGCTATAGTGATGTAGCCGAGTGTCCGGGTCGGCGTATTACTTACACTTTGTTAATAAAACAATAAACGAGAGTCAGGCTGTAACGTTATAACACGTTTCCACATTTATTCTCAAGGCTGCTTTATGCTCACCATGCCGTGAAGGGCGCGGGGGTGGAGCGAGGGCCGGGCGCGTCAAATGACGTAAATGTGTTGGGCGTGGTTGGGCACTACCTCCGTAGCGCGCCCACCGTGTACCTGAAGATTTTTCTCACAGCGCGACCTCCGCACGGCTTCTCTCCAAACATGGCCGCTTTCAAGCCACTGAGCCCTGAACACTGAGCTGTGTTTTCACCACATTTCTTGACCCATGTGGTAGGCTAAACCAAGACAAGTTGATTTGCAACTGTTCATTTTTAGTCATTTCACCAAGTAAATGTGTTGTGTTGAGAGCATGATTGAGAGGGGAGCGTACCTATGTTCCCCGGGTCCTATATTCCCCGGGTCCTATGTTCCCCGTTTTTGTGGGACCGGGGAACATAGAACCCTTCCTAACCTCCCCCAGACCCTAACCCAAAACCTAACCTCTCCCACCCCTCACGCCTAAACCTAAGGTCGGCATTGCGGGTGGTCGGCATAGCGGATAGACACCCCAAATGTTAACGGAGAGTGTTAAAAACGGGGAACATAGGACCCGGGGAACATAGGGATGACCCCATTGAGAGAGATTAAAAGCAGCACAGAGTAGGCAATCAGGGCTGAGAAGTGAACGGCTCTTCAGTAAAAACAAGTTTGGTGATTCATTCATGTGCTGATGTGCGGTCGTTTGAGAGTGAAAGCGCACTCAGTACTGCACATGCGTTTAATTGCGACTTTTTCACGGGCTGTTCTCACTATTACCATTGTACAATACATGCTGATCATTTGGCTGATCACTTCTGAGTATAAAAGCATCTGCCCCAGCGCGAGGTCCGCACGGTGACTTGCGGAGCTCCACCCCACGGAGCTTGCTCGAGTATAATGAGCCCTTCAGACAGCTAGCGCCTAGCGTTAGCACACTAGTCAACACCGGCTCTGTCAACAACATAAGTCCCCCACTTCCTGTTCTACGGCAACTTTGAGGGGACATCCACAGAGCCTCGCATACCCACTGAACAGTCCGTTACAGTGATATCATTGCGCCCTCTGGAGGATCATTGAAAAATTATTTGAAAACACCGTTCTACTGACAGAATGCACGTTGATTTTTGTTTTGTTTTGATCGAGTAATTTTTCACATGATCGAGTAAATCCTTAACGAGCGAGTAATCGAGCTTCGATTAATTGTGTGCATCCCTAATTGTCACCAAAACACACATTGGATCATAAATTAAACCTACTGATGTGATTTTGTGATTAATCAATGGTTATGGTTCACACATATGCTCAGGTGCTTGGTTATTAGGGTTGTGCCGATTGGTGATCGGATCGTATATTGCCGACTCAATGGCTGAAATGACGATTGATTTTCCCTAGCCGATCTCGATCGCCCCCGCCCCCCGTGTGTGGCTGCTCCCTGAGAGCAGAGATGCGACGCAGCAGTTTGACTGAGCAGAGTGTGTGTTCAGACCAGACCATTAACAAATGCTACTAGCCTACTGCAGGGTCAAAGCAATCCATTCCAATCTGTCCAAACTTAATACCGATCTAACTTTGTATGTATAGTTAATGAGGGGAGAGACAGTGAACATAGAGGCTGGATTCGAGTTTTTCTTTTTTGCAACAGAATTCATAACCTTGTTTTAAAGACCCATGATAGCATATGGGACCTTTAAACATTTTACCCACCCCCCACCCCGTGTTGGCCACCAGGTGTATCAATGAGAAGTTGATGTGGTGCCATGGCCCGATGCCGGGTACGGCTCTGTGGTACACAGCCATGATGGGCCGGGCTGCCTGTGTGAGCTACCTGCTCTCCCAGGGTGCCCAGGTGGACGCGCTGGATGAGGAGGGCTGCACGGCGCTGTACTGGGCCGTGGTTGCAGGCCACCTGGACGTGGTGCGGGTCCTCCTGGAGGCCGACGCCGACCCCAACGGAAGCCTGTTCCGCATCACCCCACTCTACCTCGCTGCCCAGGGGGGGCGCTTGGACATATTGCAGGAACTCATCAAGTGAGTCACATCATAACGTTTTCGCCATTCATTACGTTCATAGGCTGTTTCATCTGTGATGAGTGAGCACTCTTCATCATTGTATTAATTTACCACATTATGATCCTCGGGGAGTGGGTAGGGATGGGCATTTTAAGTAATTTAATACAATAGTACTCTCCTTCTATTATGGACGAGTAATCGGGTACTCGGAGGGGGGGTGGCCTTGTGGAAACACAACACAAGCAGAACCCAAGTTTGCAGTTAATTTCGCATTAGCCATATGCCAAGTAACAAGTAAGAATATCTATTACAATGATAATAATGACGACTGTGTAGGGGCTGTTCACACTACGTTAACGTTTGTTTGAGTAGTAGACAATTGTGGGAAAAGTGAAGGCTTTTTCCAGTACATGTCCGCTATAATCCATACTGCTTTATGATCACTGTTACGCAAATCCACTGATTAGGCTACAACGTCTGATCTTCTGTCAAAAAGTGTTAACTGCAATAGTGTTAGCTGCTAACTGCTAGCCACCTTATTGGCACTTTCCAAATCAGCAAACAAGAGACTGCTTTTCATCTGCCCCATTGACGTTCTCCTTGTGCTTTATGCACACGTGGTTAAGCATCGAACTGGTATGTCCATGTTTTGCTAGTTTGACTTTGCATATCTTGCACTGCACAGTCATTTCGTCGTGTTTCCAAACATTACTCTGATGCTGCGCAATGGTGCCTAGCTGTATCGCGTACAATCTGTATCGTGTATATCTGATCCACGTGGGGGGTGGGGTGAGTACCCGAACAGCTGAAACGTTACTCGAGTACTGACGTTACAAAGGAGTACTCGAGTACCCCAGTACTCCCGCCCATCCCTAGTAGGGGGAGTGGCTGGGTTAGGGGTAGGACCATGTTGAAAACGATTAGCCGTGTTGTTGAGGTACTCTCAAACATTGCCTAAAGTGCCATAAGGCTGAATGGCCACAACACTGTACAGTGGGCTTCAAGGTAGCACTTGTTAATTTCATGGCCATTTTATGAACTTTTAACGGGCATTCTCAAATACACTACTGCCGCATGCGCTAGGACGTGTCATCAGTGATGTTATCTGGGGTCGTAAGGTGTTTCGGGTCTGTCAACATCATACACCCTCGCCCAGTAGACCCAGCCGAGGCCAATTAAGACCCCGACTCACGTCCCAGAAGCCGCTACGGATCAGCCTTACTACTCTATCTGCAACGTTGCCCGCGGGAGGGGTAAAAGAGAACCCAATCCGCTGCAATAGAGCTAGTGCTACGCCGCAGTATTGGCCCTTCGGTGCATGGAGGATCTAGGCTCTGTGGGTTTCTCCCGGCCGTGCTCCTCCTTCGTCTCACCAGACCCCCCTCATGTCAAAGGCAATCCAGAGGCTGAAGGGATGCCTCAAGGACGCCTCAAGAGGGCCTGTGCGCTGCACGTCATTTACCTGCGTCGAGCACCTCGCTCTAGCCTGGAGGACCCCAGGCCGCGCCGATCTTGCGCAGATTTTCAGGAGGCTAATCCGTAGCGTTTGTGGATTTCTCCCTCACGAGAGAGCCAAGATGGGGTGCTAATCCCATCCCGTACCGGGTTGCCGTCTCTCCGGCCGTCAACTGTCTCTCCAGCTCGTCACCAAACTATACTTGGTTGTCACCTAGTCTTTCCTAAGTGTCACTGGCCAGAGGCAAGCCAGGATTCTACATTCTCAAATACACTACTGCCGCATGCGCTAGGACGTGTCATCAGTGATGTTATCACATTTTGCCGCAAGCACCCATTCATTTCTGACACTTGACACATAACGTTACTACACATGCCAAGTTTGCAGAGCATTCTGGGTTTAAAATGTAAAGCCATTATGATGGTAAAGGATGCCCCCTCCAGTATTATTGTTCTAACATGAGATCCTACACACAGGGCTCCCATGGGTCCTTGAAATCCTTGAAAATTGAGTTGGGGGGGGGGGGGGGGGGGGGTTGAAAATGGACATGAAATAGACATGGGTCATTGCATGTGTCTCACCGTCTGTGTGTCCTTGTTTCCCACCCACCTGCCTTGAGGAAGAGATGGTCACGTGCGTGCTAGGGGTGTCAAAATTAATCGTTTATATGGATGGGCGGGAGTACTTGGTTACCCGAGTACTCCTTCATAATGTTAGTACTCGAGTAACGTCTACCCTGTCTGGGTAAAAATAAAAAAATAAAAAAGTCAACTCCACTTAACCGCAATGCACGGGGGATGTGCGGGCAGTGTTAACAAGCACTCCCTATGCCCAGTTCAGAGAAGCAGAGGAGGAGAGGGAGAAGTCGGTTGTGTTGTAAACTAGGGCTGGGCGATGTGACGGAATATATCGTTTTCACGATAGAAAATGTATTTCGTTTCATATGATGCTCTATCGTTTATATCGTTGTGTTGCAAATCACAATCTTTATGGCAATATTGTCCGTCATTTGGATGACGCTGTGCTTTCGTCATTCTGTGTTGTTTTTTTTACTCACGTCCACAGTCCACACACGCACCAGACACTGTCAACAAGCTGAGTGGCACAAATCAGCCGGTGAGTAAAGAGCAGGGAGAAGTTACGTCCGCTTAGTCTGCAGGCATTTGCGCTGTCTTAAGTCCGTGTTTGATATATTGATATCCTCGTAACGTTAAACCTGGCAAAACATCTTCTCTCATCCTCTTGTCATCCCAAGGAAATCCATTGAGGAGCCAAACCAAACGTCTAGCTTGCTAAAGCTAGCTAGTTAGCTTATAGCTTTCCTTGAGTTGTGTTTGTTACATAACCGGGAAATCCCGGAGTGGAGTATTTTTGTTGAGTGAACTGAACTGGTAACATGGAAATCCCGAAGTGGAGGATTTTTGTTCCTTTATCAACGAACCGAGAGAACTGGACTGAACTATAAATAACTTTTAATCTACTCGTTTTGCTCTAATGTAATCTTTGAAAATTGAACTGGTGGTGTGGTTCAGTTTGTGTTTCATTCTACTGCCCTGCAACTCATTATACATTTGTTTGTGTTGTAAAGAATAGCCATGCTTATCTGTATTCTGAATGCATGTATCCTTTGTGGGATTTGACATTGACAAAATTTTAACTGGTTTCACCGCTACATAAATAAATGGCCATGTGGTCATTTTATATAAACTATGAATTCAATTTACAGAAAATATGCTATATCATCATGTATATCGTTATCCGGATATGAAATGACCTTTATCGGGATATGAGATTTTGGTCATATCGCCCAGCCCTATTAGTCCAGGCAAAGTAACTCATTTTGGAACCAAAAAACAAACTAATTGTAAAATAATTTTTTGCAGCTTAGATCATTTCTATGAGGTGTCCAGAACAACATACTAAAAGTCCTAAGAAATCCTAGTTGAGGAAATATGTTTAATTCTCATCAATCCAAGATGTGTGCCAGTAAGGCCAGACAACAATACACCCCAATGGGGCTATTTTTTTCCTTTACTCCTATCAAAATAAAACTTTATACAATGAAAGTATCCATGAAAAGTAAAAAATTTTGTATTACAAGTTTCTTTGAGAATGAATTTGAATATGCAAATGAGCTATACACTAATCGAATATAGGCTACCCAAAATATACCCGCATAGGAGTAAAGGAAAAAATGAAGCCTATCACAATCAAACCTCAGACAGTGAAAGTATACATGAAAAGGAACTTTTTTGTTTTACAAGTTTCTTGGAAAAATCTATTTTAAATATGCAAATGAGCTCAACACTAGGCCTAATTGACTTGTCCAATAAGCCATAAAGTCACAAGTAAAACAGGGGCCAAATAACTAACACATTCATGTATATTCAGTAAGTTAACCTATGCATAAACAAGATAAATTTGAAGTCACTTGCCACACTTACCTGGGTCACTTGCCACAAAAATACTTATATTGACCTTAAGAATTGATTGCACAATCTTGCCTCCAGTTGCTTTCTAAATTATTATTTTTTATTTGCGAACAAGCCTAACCAGATAGAAATGTCTAGTTAGAAAGGAGTTGGTGGGAGGTACGGTGGTGCAGTGGTAAGCACTATCGCCTCACAGCTCGAAGGTCGTGGGTTCGATTCCCACCTGGGACGATGTGAACGCTGAAGGAATGCGTGCCCGTCCGCATGTCCTCGAGTGCCCACCGCCTGGGTGGGGTCGTCAAAAGGGCCTTTCTGTGTGGAGTTTGCATGTTCTCCCCGTGCCTCTCGGGGGTTTCCTTCATATAGGAACCCCCTTCACAAAAACATGCAATATCCTGGTTGCTAATGTGGTTCCTCCTCTGGTCGTTAAGGGCGCCTGTTCAGAGGGAGGGGAACTGGTTGGAATAGCGTGAACCTCCCACGTGCTATGTCCTACCGGTGAAGCTTCCTCTGGCAGGTGAAAAGAAGCGGCTGACTGACTGCCCATGTCTCGGAGGAAGCATGGAGCCAGTCTCGGCTCTCCCCAGATCGGCAGAGGATGGAGTAGCAACCAGGATTGAGGAAATCAAGTGAGCACTAATGGGGGATAAAATGGGATAAAAAATCGGGAAAATTAAAAAAAAAAAAGAAGAAAGGAGTTGGTAACTTAAAATGTTCCGATTGGGTTTCTAGCCTAGATATTGCTGTTGCTAGCTTCTCATAACACTGCAAAGCTACTTTACAAATGGTGGAAGTCTGATGTGTGGCCCGCCTGGTCTGAAATACTTGCTTACTACAAAAACAGAAGCAGTTTTGGTGTCTGGCAAAATTATTTAAAGAGCTGGAATGTCTGGAAAGTGTGTCTATCTGGTTTTTCATCTGTCTTCTGTGTGAGAGTGAATCGTTTAGTTGGTAAGAATGACTTCTGCCTGTTATCTCGTAATCTTACCAACAATACCAATTATTTGTAAATCTACCAGCCCAAAATGTAATCTCACCACGTTACTAATGACTAAGATGGCTATTCTGACTTTCTGTCATGTCATTAGGTTAGGCTTGTTCGCAAATAAAAAATAATAATTTAGAAAGCAACTGGAGGCAAGATTGTGCAATCAATTCTTAAGGTCAATATAAGTCTTTTTGTGGCAAGTGACCCAGGTAAGTGTGGCAAGTGACTTCAAATTTATCTTGTTTATGCATGGGTTAACTTACTGAATAGACATGAATGTGTTAGTTATTTGGCCCCTGTTTTACTTGTGACTTTATGGCTTATTGGACAAGTCAATTAGGCCTAGTGTTGAGCTCATTTGCAAATTTAAAATAGATTTTTCCAAGAAACTTGTAAAACAAAAAAGTTCCTTTTCATGTATACTTTCACTGTGTGAGGTTTGATTGTGATAGGCTTCATTTTTCCTTTACTCCTATGCGGGTATATTTTGGGTAGCCTATATTCGATTAGTGTATAGCTCATTTGCATATTCAAATTCATTTTCAAAGAAACTTGTAATACAAAAAATGTTACTTTGCATGGATACTTTCATTGTATAAAGTTTTATTTTGATAGGAGTAAAGGAAAAAAATAGCCCCATTGGGGTGTATTGTTGTCTGGCCTTACTGGCACACATCTTGGATTGATGAGAATTAAACATATTTCCTCAACTAGGATTTCTTAGGACTTTTAGTATGTTGTTCTGGACACCTCATAGAAATGATCTAAGCTGCAAAAAATTATTTTACAATTAGTTTGTCGTAAAACGCTACTTTGCCTGGACTATATTGTAAACATGTTAAAGAGAAAAGAGAAACTTCACACTCCACTTCATTCTTTCCTGTTTTCAACCGAATGGGAGTAACGTTACAAGTCTTCAACTGTCAATTCAACTCGCATGTTTCCATGAAGTCGCTCCATTATAGGCTGCTGAGATGTGAAACACGTTTCTGTCTCTCCTTAACATAACGATAGGTTCCAAAACAGTCCAGCCCACACAAATCTAACGTTATCCGCCAGTAATTCTGTCCGTTTTCTGCCAGCTATTTAAATTCAACACACACGTTAAGGGTCCGGATCTGTAGCATTAACGTTATTTGTTTTGCACCTTTCAATATTGGTAGTGATATATCCAAGACGCTGGTGTCTCACATGCAGAGGTTAGCTGTCCTTATAAACATGCATTGCAGCGACGCAGCCAAATGGTATTGAACTTCATAAATTTTTAATTAATCGTCCGTGTGGGGTGGGCGGTGGGGCGGGAGGGAAGTACCCGATTACTCGTTCATAATAGAAGGAGAGTACTCAAAGTATTTAAGTTATTTAAGATGCCCATCCCTAGAAATGCATCGCGATGCATCGTTGACAATTGTTGACAGATGAATCGTTTGTTTAAAATTTATGTTGAGATTCAGATTTTAAAGCACTTTCTAAATTAAAAAAAGGGAGTTGATATTTATCTGACTGCTTGTATTAATTGATGAAAATGTAGACATGTGCAGTAATAATAAATCCAAAAATTGAGGATGTGATACTTGGAGCTGCGATACTTTGAGCTGTATTGAGATGCATTGTAGAATCGAATCGATTGGAATCGTTGACAGATGAATCATGATCGAATCGTGAGGCCAGTGGAGATTCACAGGTTAAACAGTGGCAAGCACAGTGGCAAGCTAATGTTAAGCTAACTTTCAGCTATGCTTGGAAAATGTAAAAAATAATTCTCAATGTTGTAATGGTATTTAACCTGGATCCAAACTATGCCATGTTGAGTCATTGAATTTGAGGGAATTGGGCCTGGAAAGTCCTTGAATTTGATGTATAAGGTGTGGGAACTAGAGGTCGACCGATATTGCTTTTTCAATGGCCGATGCCGATATTTAGAGAGCAGGGCGGCCGATGGCCGATATATAATGCCGATTATTTTAGTTTTTTTCATTCGATAAAATACGATTAAAATAAACTCCTCAAAAAATGTTCTGAAACGTTATTTCGCTCGATTATTTCTCCCCTTTAATAATATCAATTGGTATTGTATTTTATATCGTTGGAAAGCCTGATTAGTCACCTTTACAACGGGGTACAACTTGTAAGGATTGTGCATTCGTGGAATGAGAAACACACAGCTAAACGTGTGGGTAGCACCCCCAAAAAATGTGCCAAAATCTCCTGCAATATTCTTCTGTTGGTATTTTTTTTAAAGAAATATAGTAGCCTAGATTTCCATTATCCATTCATGCACATTGAAAATCGAATATAACATTATACTGTAGGCCTACATCTAATATAAGATGTTATCTTAGCCAGTACATTAACATGTTTCTGATTATTCTTTTTATTAAATAGAAAAATACATTGGGTTATGCGGTATAGATTTCAGTAGTGGCTGGTAGGCTATAGTGAGAGAGCAGTATGTCAGAGAACTCATTCATGCACTGTTCTATACATTAACAATAATAATAATAATAATAATGTAACTGTTTAGATTTGCTGTCATTTGAGGGGAGAAGTGTGTTTGCAAAAGATGATGGTGAGGTGAGTGAGGAAACAGTTACAGTAGGCTCATGGGTGCATGAGAAGACTCACATTCCTAGCTTTCAAAGCTCAATAGCCTATATACTCTCACTAACTCTTATACGTTTACTGTCTGTAATGCTATGATTGCAGCCAGGGGGGATGCATGTAGCCTACTGTGAAACGCTCGGGTTGATAAGAATGCAACATAAGGTAGACGCAAGCCAGTCCAATCGTCCGTCTGCGACGAGTCAATCCAACATTATTTACAGCAGATTGCATGAGCTCAAAACTTTTTCACGCATTAAATAACAACTGTCCCAAGACATGTTTTCGTATGTTACATTCGTATGAATGTTTGACAGGCTCGTGTAGACTGTATAGGAGGAATGCTATGCTATCTCATTAAACAGTAAACACACACGGAGCTATTTAGCCTACTACTAGGAAGCTGTTCCTTCAGCAAAACACTGTTGACAAGTAGCGTTAACGCTAGCTTTTGGACTCCCCCTTGTTGAATCTCTAACCCACATTAATGCAACCTGCTCTAAACGTTGGAATGACTGGTCGCTTGAGACTAATTGAACTGGCTTGCATCTGGTTGTTTCACAGTTTCTAATGACATGCGTCCCCCCGCAAATTGCGGGCCGCAATCAATATTAACGTTACAGACAGTAAACTTATAAGAGTGAGTGAGAGTATATGTTGAGCTTTGAAAGCTAGGAGTGCGAATCTTACCGTAGTTTTCTTAGTTTAAGATCTAGCAAGCATGTATCACAGTAAGTGTGGACTCGACAGTCCTTTGAACAGACACCGCAGCTATCCCAAATCCAAGGAAGGGGGAGGGGTGAAAGGGGAGGGGTGAGCAGCCACACTGTAAATACTTGTAAACCAGCCTTTCTCCGTGGAGTTTAACACTACAATGTTAGTTTCTTCCAGATAGGAACCCCCGCTAAATAATAATAATAACAATAACAATAATAATAATAATAAATAATAATAATTGTAATAAAAAATCGGCCTTGTGAGCAAGGCAGAGGCCGATGCCGATTAATTAAAAATGCCAATAATCGGCCCCAATTAATCGGCCGGCCGATTAATCGTCGACCTCTAGTGGGAACCCTGTTAAAGCGATGCATTTTCCTCAGATGGCCTCAAAATCCAAACCATGTGTTGGTGCTCCTCAGGTTTGGTGTGGATGTGGACCTGGATGTGGACCCTCAGCTGCTGCAGTGTGACCGCTGGGCGATGCAGGGTGTCCTGAAGGCGTCTCCTCTCTACATCAGCGCCGTCTCAGGTCACCTGGAGGTGTTCAGTCTGCTGCTCCACTCCGCTGGCCTGCTGAGCCGGCCCACAGCTTCCTGCCTGCTGCACAGTGTGCTGCTGGGCGGCTGCAGCACCGCCTTTGTTCGGCTGCTCCTGGAGCACGGAGCGGATCCGGACCGGATCAGCTGGGAGGGCTGGGGGCACGCCGTGCTGCAGAAGATGGACCCAGAGGCAGTCAAAGTCTTTCTGGAGGCCAGGAGTGAGTTAAACACCAAGCCCTGTGTGCTGAGCAAGTGTTTGGCAAGTTACTGGAAATTAGTAATTAGTTACTAGTTACTTGTCTCAAATTTAATTACTTTACAAATTACTAATAAAAGTAATTAGTTACTAGGGAAAGTAACTTTTGCGTTACTTTTAAAAGTCTGCTTCACTTGTCTTATTACTTATACACTTATTCTTATACACTTGTCACATTATTGTAGTATTGCTGTGGCACATTGTGGGACAAGACATACTGTCCAATCATATCTACATTGGACCTGCATGCAGTGTAGGAAGAAAGAAAACTGTCTGAAAAATGGGGGCATTTACAAAACTAGATTATCAGGCTAAGCGGCCTTCAAATCTAGTTTGGTGGGACGTGACACAAACGTGACACAAATCGTGTTTGACAGACCGCCTGTCCACCTATGCAACTTTATTATAGGATTTAGAGGACATTAAAAAAAGTAATTAGTGCATAAGTTGCTAAAGCGTAGTGTGGTTGTGTGTATCTGTGTGTTCTTCGTCTGGCAACCAGCTTGCAGGTGCTGAGTGTGTGTTAAAGATGGAAATGGGAATTAAATTAATTTAATGAAAATAAAATCCTCAAAATGTAACGGGAAATTTTTGCCCTTGGTCCAAAAAGGTTCACATCGTTTAACTTAAATTAATAGTGTTTAATTGTTCATATGAAAAGACGTAGGTTTTGTTTGTCATACCTGACAGTTTCGACTGCTGACTTCCTGCAGTCTTCTTCAGAGACGCCACGTGATGTTACTGTGACGTCTCATATGGCTGGTTTATGTCGGTTTGGCCATCCCACCTGGATAGATGGGATGACCATGCCCTCTGTTGGCCGGGATGCAGTCCTCCATAAACTACCGGCCAACAGGGGGCAAACCGACATAAACCAGCCTTATGACACGTCACATAACATCATGTGATGTCTCTGAAGAAGACTGCAGGAAGTCAGCAGTCGAAACTGTCAGGTATGACAAACAAAACCTATGTCTTTTCATATGAGCCTAGAAAAATACATCATCCCTGTGGTACTCTATTGGGGAGGATTATAGCCTACTCAAGGTCATTGACCTCTGGGGCTTATAGCCTACTCAAGGTCATTAGCCTCTGGGGCTTATAGCCTACTCAAGGTCATTGACCTCTGGGGCTTATAGCCTACTCTAGGTCATTCGCTTCTGGGGCTTATAGCCTACTCAAGGTCATTAGCCTCTGGGGCTTATAGCCTACTCAAGGTCATTAGCCTCTGCGGCTTATAGCCTACTCAAGGTCATTAGCATCTGGGGGTTATAGCCTACTCACGGTCATTAGCCTCTGGGGCTTATAGCCTACTCAAGGTCATTAGCTTCTGGAGCTTATAGCCTTTTCAAGGTCATTAGCCTCTGTGGCTTATAGCCTACTCAAGGTCATTAGCCTCCGGGGGTTATAGTCTATACAAGGTCATTAGCCTCTGGGGCTTATAGCCTAGTCAAGGTCATTAGCTTCTGCTGCTTATAGCCACCCAAGGTCATTAACATCTGGGGGTTATAGCCTACTCAAGGTCATTAGCCTCTGGGGCTTATAGCCTACACAAGGTCATTAGCTTCTGGAGCTTATAGTCTACTCAAGGTCATTAGCCTCTGCAGCTTATAGCCTACTCAAGGTCATTAGCCTATGGGGCTTAAGCCTACTCAAGGTCATCAACCTCTGGGGCTTATAGCCTACTCAAGGTCATTAGCCTCTGCAGCTTATAGCCTACTCAAGGTCATTAGCCTCTGCGGCTTATAGCCTACTCAAGGTCATTAGCATCTGGGGCTCTGGCTGCAGCTGCAGCGTGTGCTGCATTTTTGCCGGGCAGGGAGGCGGCGTCTCTCCCCGGACTAGGTCTGATGATCCTAAACCGGATAATCCTCTGAAGTTGTCCGCTATTTTTACATTCTAAAGTAACTAGTAACTAGACCATTTCAATTTCAATAACTGTAATTGAGTTACTATACTAAATTTGACAATTTTGCAACCATAGTCCAGGGGGCCGCTAAAAACCACACTAAATTAAAGGTCCTTGTAGCTGCTTAGCACATGATCATTTTAGTGCTATGGTGTGTGCCTCTCTTCAGTGATGTTGTGTTGTTGTCGTCGTTGTTGTTGTTAATGTCTGTCTGTGCTTGTTGTCAGGATGTCCTCGCAGTCTGGAAAACGCCTGTCGGATCCGGATCCGTGAAGTTCTGGGAAGACATCGCCTGGACCAAGTCCACTCTCTGCCCTTACCTCTGCTCATTCAGAACTTCCTGCTACACGAAAACTGACAAAGTCCACTCACTGCCCTTACCTCAGCACATAGAGTCCGCAGGAATGAGTCCGGAAAACCTGGATGTTTGCACTTCGGGCTCTTATGTGTAAAAGTCTATGGGATTTTTGTGTGAGGATTTTGGTGAAATGCTTGAAATAAGGTCTGTGGTTAACAAAAGTTTATGAAACAGATAACTTTGTGTTCAGCAAGATAATCTTCACAAATGAAGATCACTTTTATCACTTTTGAAGCATTTTCTGAAAATAGGCTTTGAATATCATAAAAGTGGTCCACATTTATTTTGTGAAGATTATCTTGCTGAACACAAAGTTCACCGTTTCTTAAGCTTTTCTTAACCACAGACCTTATTTCAAGCATTTAACCAAAATCCCCAAACCAAAATCCCACTGACTTTTACACCTAAGAGCCGGAATTGCAGGGACTTCTGGGTAAGCCTACAAAAATACCTGCGGTACTCTACTGTATTCAGAACTTCCTGCTCCACCAGAACTGAGGAGGACTGTAGGTTTATGGTGTTTGTGGCTTTATCTACCACAGAGCAGTCTACTTGGATTTTTTTTTCATGTTTGTTTGTTTTATTTTATTTTTCTCCTCAAGCATGCGGTCTTATCTGGCTTTGTTATAAAGTTATTTAGTTTTTTGGATCAAGTGTTTTTCTGACCCCACCACCAGCACACACCCAAAGTCACGCCCTCTTCCGGGTTCGGCATAAGAACCAAGGGATTTAATTCGCCATGTTTTTGAGACCGTAGAACATTTCACTCAAACTAAAACTAAATAGCGGATTAAAAAATAAATGTTTTTATATTTCACTCTGAGTGAAATGTTCTATGGTCTCTCCAGATTCTTCTGATTAAATATAGCTGAATCCCTGGGTTTGACCAAGTAAAACTATTTTTACAAGCATTTTACAAAATGTCTATGGAAAAATGAATGGCAGATGAAATCCCTTGGTTCATATGCCTAAAGCCCCCCAAACTAGCCTGGTAACCAGCCCAAATGAAGCCTTCATTAGGATCTGGACGCCTGTCTATCCACCAGTGATTCAGTGATGTATTTTTCAGCCCCAACTGATTGGTTGCTGTCTGTGTCGATCATCGAACTTAGACGATTCTGTGCCAAAGAACTTAAATTGATAAAAATGGAAGCTAATACCTTGTTCCACCGATTATTCCACTGCAACCCAATGACAGCAGCACTGTCCTCTCTTTGATAAACTCTTTGTCTGGTCCAGAGCGAAATACCGGAAACTGTACCAGGAACAGCTGCCATGACACTCTCCCCGCATCAATATATATATATTTTTTAAAGCCACAATATTGTTATAAATATGAACAACTAGCCAACATATATCAAAGCTGGTGGGCCTTATGGAAAAAGAGTGACTCAAATTGCTTGACAGTTATATCAACTGGTCATTCAGTGGCGTTTTACTGCCACATAACTAACGTGCTAACAGCTAGGTAGCCTACCTATTAACATACAGGTGTGTTGTTGAAGCACTCTGTAATGCATTATTGGTAACGTTAGATTCATTATTTAATAAGGTCCTGCTGCCTACATCGACCAGCCAATCAGGTGTCCCGGGCAGTATCTGTCCTGAATAAACGCAGTGGATGGGCGTGGGTCCAGACCCCCATAGACCAGACCGGCACATCTGGGTACTTCAGAAAACGTGAAGGCCGTGCCCCTTTTTAGGGGAAAAGACAAGCCTTCAATGTAAAATAGCAGTGAAAAAACATCTATAGAAAAAGAACAGAATGAATTTAGTTTATAAATGACCCAAAGACACCATGACATGACAATATATTTCAACTCGGCGGGTCATAGGCAATAGTACTTGCCTTATATGAACACTGTATCCAGCCCACTGATGAGTTTCCACCAGGTTACATGCATCATCCACATTGACGGTGTCACCCATAATCTATTAAAAAAAACGAAAATCACGCCAAGGTTCCTGACGGAGGAGGAAGCGAGGGGAAGCGTTGTCAAATAAAAAAAATTTGGTTTTACCCTCATTTAGGTTAAGAAAGTTGGCGCTCATCCAGGTTTTGATCTCAGCTAAGCAGTCAAGGAGTGGATGTAGTGCAGTCTTACCTTTGTTGGCCTTTAGGGGGAGGTAGAGCTGTACATCGTCTGCAAAACAGTGGAAGGCCATGTTGTGCTTTGAGGATTTCACCTAGGGGCAACATATATAGTAAGAAGAGGGTGGGTCCCAAAATCGACCATTGGGGCACCCCGCAGTTAACACGTTGAGTGCCAATGACGAGATATCTCGGCTTACAGGATCCAACCGTTGAGTGCCAAGGACGAGATATCTCGGCTTACATAAACATTTTTTTTTTTTGACGGTGGGACATCGATCAACCCCTTTTACGTCTCCTATACCAATATTGGAGGAAGAGAATGTGTATAATCTATTTTACCGACCAGCTAAGTGGCGACAGTGCTCTCCAGACAGAGACAAAGCCGAGCAAAAACAGCCGCGGGTCCGCGGGAGAAAGCCATTCTCAAGGAAATAGCTGGGTGAAAACGCTTTCGATTTCACACACACACACACACACACACACGCGCGCACACACACACACACACTCGAGTACCTTTGAGCATAAATAAGACCAGAATCGCAAAAGCTTCTTCAAAGCTCTCAGCCGACACCTCAAGAAACGAACGAGCCCGTTTTACAGTAATCCAGACTGCCCGAGAACGGCCGCGGAGCCAGCAGCAGCAGCACAGACGGAGGGAGGAGTTTGGAGACACACACACACACACACAATACAGTATACAGACTTGCCCAAGGGCACCCATAATCACAGGCACGTGAGGTGGTTCTAAAAATCCATTTATCTCAAAACTCTGAAAATCTCTGAAACCATGCTGTACTCAACGGCTAATATCTACATAACTACTAACTCTACAAACTAACTCTTTTAGACAGAGAAAGCACACATTCTATTAGTTCTTTTTAGATGATTGGTGTTCACGAAGTCTTAACAGAAAAGAATCCTCGGCTCTTGTAAAATGAGCCAGAATCCTCAAAAAAAAAACTGGCAGAACCTACCTACAGCATTGAAAAAAGGGCTGGCAGTCAATGTGTTAAGAGGGCCCACAGAAGAGAAATTTTCCTAGCTGGACAGACGAACTCCAGCCAGTCAGATATGTCTAGTCTAACTATTCACCTTTAGGTGACGGTCACCTTTTTGATCTCAAAATAGGGCACTTAATTGAATGATTTTGATTGGTTTTGTGTCTGCCTTGGTATCTGTCACCTTTTTCACTCTGGTGAGTTTGCATCCCTGGTCCAAATAATCTATCATATTGTATCGTGATGAAACTTGTGATTTACTCTATTGCTGATGCGACGAAAGTGGCATTGAGGTATTGAAAAAGTCTTAAAAAAGGTCTTAAAAGAAAGTAATCCTGAAGGAATGGAAGTCCCCCTCTTCACCCTCTTTTCAATTGTAGCTGATGAATATGACCTCTGTTATACGGATGGAGAGACTTAGGTTCCTGAGGACCAACTCACTTGGGAAGTTCTCAGTTATTTGGGACCCGTTTCTGGCCTACTGTATCTCGCTGGGGTTGGGGGCAACGGGTGACTCGCCTGGCTGGTTTCTCATGGACCCCTTGCATGGGATCCCTGGCATAATATCTTCTACAAACCTATAAGCACCTTATGTGACTGGTAGCGTGACGTAATGCAGAATGTCGACAATATTATGTAGGTTTGTTTTGTTTTATTTCCTTCTTTTTCTTTCTTGTGTCTGAGCCAATTTGTTTGTCTTGTTCATGTTTTGTTAAAAAAAAAAGTTGAAAAAAAAGGTCTTAAAAGGTATTGAATTTAACTTCAGGATTTCTGCATATACCCTGATATCAAATTAAACCATTTTAAATACTTTGAACTGTTTTCGGCTTGTACAGTCTTTTCCTAGAGTGATGACAACTGCGATTCATATGGGGTTGGATACCAGGCTGATGATGATCAAACATGATCTGTGGTAAAACAGCTCTGCGCCCGCTCTGCTATTGTTTTCCTATGGGGACAGCGATCCTGGTCAACTATGAGGCAGCAGTATCCTTGGTGTTGCGCACCGCTCAAATTTGCCAACATGCGCGCATTGTTTAAACTTTGACCTACTTACCGCTGTCCCTCCTCGGGGTCATTCCCCATTTCTAAGAAATGTTCCTCCCCATCAAGATTAGGCCCTATGTTCCCACAGCCCTATTAAGGCCGTGAGCCAGTAGGGTTGGTCGGTACCATCTTGGAGGACTAACTTTCATAGTGATTTTTAGCAAGGTATACACCCCTACTGCTAGAAAAGATGTGATCACCCATTTTATAACACTACAGGGAATATTTTTCAGGCGTCCTGCCTGAAATGACGTCCCCAAATTAATCATGATCGCTCCTGAACCATAAGGCCTATTATGCATGTTTCTGGTCTTCCCCGATAGGTAACAAACTAAGCAATATGAATCCAGTGTAAGTAAACCTACATCTATTACCATTCCAGAGTAAATGGAGATACAATGAAGGGAAAAAATGTTTTTATCCTGACCTGGACTTAGCCAATGATATATTGCTTATTGGTTTTTAGAAAAAATATTTCTTTATTTTGGAAAAGTCAATAAAAAAGCCCAGGACACATATGTCACATCACATAATTTATTCAGGACTTCAAATAATGAATTACTTTTTGTATAAGTTCCATCAGTACATGTACATTCTCAGTCTCCTCTATTCTTGGCGATGTTGGCGGCACTCTCCAATTGTCTGGGAGCCAAGACATAGTACATAGTAGTACAGTACAGACAATAAAAATATATATGTAAAACAATAATAACACAAAACTGACCATACTTTGTTTTACATATTTAATAACCTAATAATCACGATCATTTCCAAGTCTTCATCTTCCACATCTTCATCAGAACTTTCCACACTCTCTGAAAGGATGCCTGGTTCTCAGTCTGCCAGTCTATGCATGTCAGTACACCTGAGGCCATTTGCAACACATACATCTTGGGAGTGATTTGTTTTTGGGACAGTTACAGGCCAGTAGATCCAGTGCTTGGGTGCTGGCTGGCCTTCCATCCAGTCCACCAACAACTGTTCAGCTTCCTCTTCTCTCTCCATCTTCCAGCCTCTGCCAGGTACTGATAAATCTTTTTTCAGGAGTCATTCCTCATCAAAATCATCAATTTGGTCCGTTTCATGTCATCTGCAATCCACAGAGTGGAATGCAGTACCTGAACCTTGGTTGTTTCTTCCCAACTGCCATCCACCTATTCAATGAGACCCAAAAGCCCCCACAAATCAGGACTTTATCAGTCCCTCAAATATGCACCATACAGTAAGTCAAATTCCTCATTTGTAATCTGATTACTTACTGTGGCTATTCAAGTTCATCTTAATCTTAAAAGCTCCTTGTAAAAACAACATATTTATTTATTTGACATAATATTATATGTCCCATGTCAGTGCAAAACCTGATTGCCTGCAATGTCCCAAAAATCTATTGTATGGTCCATAGTGGATTATGAGCTCTTGGAGCCCAGGGCCTGTGCCCAGTTGGCCCGTTCAGTAATCTATTCATCGGCGTGACCACAGTAACTTGTGAGCTGGTTTTGATTGATCTGGCAACACTAAAAGTAAAACATGTAAAAACATCTTAAGGTTCAGTTTGACCATAAAGTCAAATCCATCCTCGTACACCTGGACACTGCAGGCAGGACCTATGCCAGGGTCCTGTTTGTGGACTTTAGTGATGACTTGTCATTCTGATGTAAATAAAACATTCTGTATTTTATGAAAACAATTTATTTAAAGTCACACGACAATGAATCAAAAAAATCTGAAGGATTTTATTTCATGGTAGAATGTAGTGTTAGAGAGCAGGGACATGTAACAAATGCTATTTTTGTGTGTTCTAAGTATAAAAAAAAATACTAAAGTTTTAAATTATATATCTTAAGTCGAAGTGAACCGGAACGGAATGCACTAGCGCGAGCGTCGGAGACTGAAAACAAATCTTGTCTGAGATGACAGGGTTGAGAGGCGGACCATATACGGTGTCGATGATTTGATTTGACAATTCTGGGGACTGGCTTTGGCATTGGCCAATCCTGGCGTGTTCCACCCCCAATCGAGTGGGATTCAGCGTGTTGTCGTGCTACGCGAGTGGGATCCACCGAGTACCAGGCAGCCAGCTACTTCTGTGCGGAACGAGCGGACAATCCAATGCATGGGTGCTGCCCGCCCGCCAATCAAATGAAGATTTGATTGACAGCTGCCATGTCGTGATATGATTGGTTGAAATGGGGTAGAAATTTGATAGTACTAGGTGACGTCAGCAAACTGTAGATTACTGTTATGAATGAAATCTTGAAAAATGAACTTTTGATGTGAAAAAGTGTGAAAAACGAAAGAAATTCGATTTTTGTGATTTTTTTTGCATACATTATTAAATAGGTGCACTGCATACCCAGGTATTTGAACTAAAATAAAATAAAAAAGTAATTTTTGGGTTCAGCTGGACTTTAACCTTTAATTCGATTAATGTGCAGGACACTTTGGTTAATAATGAGGTTCTACTGCTGCTGTGATAATAAGTTTAAGGCTTAATAAAATGTCCCATACAGTTCAGTTATGAAAGGTACAATTAGCTATATAGACCATAACGTGTTTTAAATTGAACCAGGCTGTAAACATGTTTATTTCTGTTGTAAAGTCAGGCATTTGAACATGGAGTTGAATGAGGAATGACTCGCTTTTGCAGCCAGCCTCAATTGGCCATTCAAGGAACTGCAGTTTTTGGGGACTTCCACATTGGCTTCATTTTTCCAAAATGGAGGTTGGGGCTTAGACCTCACAGAACAGCTGCTGGTTGGTTGGATGCAGACAGGAGGCGGGGCTAACAGAACAGCTGCTGGTTGGTTGGCTGCAGAGAGGAGGCGGGGCTAACAGAACAGCTGCTGGTTGGTTGGATGCAGGCTGAAGCTCTACAGTCACATATTCACTTCTCAGATTAAACATTAGTGATTAGAGGGATAATACAATAATCTCTTGCTAAACATTATAGATATAAATCAGACAGGTAGACAGACATGGGGCTGATTGGACAGTCATCGCTATGGGCGTGGCCAGAGCCAACTGAAGACCAAAATTTTTGATCGTCACGTGACTCACTTACCTATGAGCTCCATTCTAGCTAGTTCCAAGCATAGTTCCATGAATTACATGCCGTGTGAATGCATAAAATTAAGCTGATAATACAATTTGATTCTTTAAATGTCTGACCCTTTCAAAGTACTTAACAAATGGTCCATTTTGCTGCAACTCTACAGCGCTGCTTAAGCCATATCTCAATGTGAGACTCAGCCTTCATTCTTCAGGTTGAGTCTCGCCGTAGCAAGTCCCCAGTCAACTGCAGGCATCGTTAGAATTTGTTTCAAGCGACATAAACGTACCCAACTCCGACGCAATGTTGTTTTCCAACGATAGGGCAGCATCCCCAAATATTGCATAGTTTCCAATAAATCTCAAAAACTGTTTTCTTCGGCTGTGTCATTTCTGGTTTAAACTGCTCTACAGCACCGGATGTATCGGTTGTGAGCTCAGTGGTTGGGAGGGTGTACTGCACTGTTTACAATTTTTTTGCTTAAACTTCGGCTTCGGAATGTATGGAACTGCATAGGTATGCGAGAAGAGATGGGGAATTACTCAGATTTACAGGAAATGTCAGGACTTTCAGGATTCATCAAGAACATTGCTAAATTCAGATTTTAAGCGCCCATGGAGAGTCTGTCTGTCTGTTCTTATGCATGTCTGTCTTTCTCTGTCTCTGGTTTGTTGCCGAGTTCTGAGGCTCCTGTCAGTCTTTTCCTGGCCCTCCTCCCTTTCTTACTATTGGCCAACCATGGAGACAGGCCTTTGCTGGTAGGTCAGCTCGGTAGGTCTCTCTCCGCTCTGACTGGCCGGTGTGGTGGAGCCAGGCTCACTCCGGTTGGCTGTCTGTGTGTATGCTGCGTTGTGATTGGCCAGCTGGGTGTAGAGGCGGGACCTGAGGAAGCGAGGGTAGCTGTCTGTCAACATGAGGCCGAAAACCTTATCCTGGACCAGCTGGAAGGAAGCAGGGCCAACACTCTCACATAGCTTCTGATTGGTCAGCTCCCTGACGGATGAGTCCACATTCACCTGGGGGTGGAGCCAAGAGATGCTGTGATCACATGACCAATCACATGACAGACAGACATACGGACAGACAGGTACCTGTCTAGCAGCTTTTGTTGAGATGAAGTCGTTATAGATCTTGTCAGCTCTGGCTGCCATCTTGCTGAGAGGGCGTGTCTTCTTGTATTTCTCCACAGCCAACCAGAAGTCCAGATTCTCCTCGCTGAACTCTGATCTCAGGAAGTGTCGGAACACCGCCAGCCCATCTGACCAATAGGGAGACAGGAGGAAGGTTGATCAGCCAATAGTGAGAAGAGAGAGAGATTTAGACCGTAACTATTCTGTTCTAAAATATATTTTAAGGGAAGTATTCTTATTTCATAGTTTAAAGTAGATAATATAGTTTAGAACACGGCTCTCTTGAATACTCGATTCTGATTGGTCAATCAACAATATTCACCGGTCATTATTTCTCGACAACCGACCGCTGCTCTGCCACACCTGGATTAATCAGTTGATAAGAGCCTTTTGTCAGCAAGCCACTACTAATTAGGCCAACCAGTTGCAGCTGTGGTGTCTTGTGTGCCAATTACGAATGAAACCGCTTTGTCGTTGAAAACGCTATTAAAAATATATTTGAATAATTATTTTTGTCAGATTATTGAATGATTTAGTTGTAGGCCGTGTTCTAAGCGGGATAATGTATATTGAGGCGGTGATTACTGGGAAATAATGACCTTCAGGCTACGCGTCGGGCTCAATCCACCTGTCGGTCATTATTTCCCCCGTAATCACCGCCTCAATATACATTATCCCTTACGTATATGATAGACCTTTAGGGGGTCTCAGGAAAAATCTGCAATTGTCACAAAAATGTATCTTAAACCTTGTTTAAGATGTGTAAACCATAAGAAAACTGCATTTACAACACATGTTTTTTTTCCAGTGAGGCAAGGGAGGATGGTCCTCCCTTATTTTTTAGAAGAGATGGGGGATTTTAGATAATAATATATATTTTTTTAATAAAATATCAATCAAATGTGTTTTTTCTTAATAAAAATCATGCTATTCTTAAAATGCTTCAACAACAGTGACACCTGTAGGGCACTGATGGAGCGGCATGAGTCTGTGCCAGTCTGTCATGCCCTGGTCATGCCCTCGGGGGGTAGAGGAGAAAAAAATCCTCCCCTAGGGTGTTTGATTCCCATGGTAATTTATCTCATGCTAAATATTATTGGTTGAAAACGCATGCATTTCACAATGAACAGTGAAATTATGTGTTTTTCAACCAATAACATTTAGCTGGAGCCTAACCCGCCCTCACCAATCGATACCAAACAATTAATGTATTCAACCTAATTAGTTGTTGATTGGATAGATCGGTAAGATTGACATTGTATTGTCCAATGTTGAATGAGTCTCTGAACGCTGAATCCAGTTTACTACGAGGAAGTGATGACATCAAAATTCCACTTTGCTGTGATGAGCTGACAGGAATATATATATTTACACGACACTGACGACAGTAGCAGCATATTATATTTCCCCCTTATTAGGGGTCCAAGCACGAAGTGCGTGGATCCCTATTGTATCTGTTCCGTTTATTATTAGGGGTCCAAGCACGAAGTGCGTGGATCCCTATTGTATCTGTTCCGTTTATTATTATTTTTATTATTCTCCGCTAAAACAGTATGCACAGCAAAAACCGTAAGGGGTACAGTAGCCAGACTTTGCACATAGGTTGGAAATGTGCCCCACTACTCAGAGACAAAAAATTAGCCATATTGGCCAGATGGTGGCGCTATAACAGACCCTTTTGCGTATTGGCCCATAACTGCTGAACCGTGAGGCGTAGAATCAAAATTCCACATCTGCTGGATTCCCTGGATCAATACGCATCTATCCATATAGACCACGCCCATTTAAGTCTGCTAGATTTTCCGCCATCTTGGACTTTGTCAATAACCTATTTTTGCTATCTCCTCCCAGGCCATTTGCCTGAATGAGCCTAAACTTTTTCTGTGCAATCTCTGGACTTACCTGACCAAAACTTTTACACAGAATTTGGATACGTGAAACCGTCTTGAAATGATAAATGTTTAAACTTTTGTGTATTTACTTTTGTTCTTTTCCTGCCCTAAAAGTGTGTGGATCTCAGAAACCATACACCCCCCATCACCCAAACTTTCCACACAGGTTCACGACATCACCCACTACTCAGAGTAAAAAAATTACACCAATCCACCAGATGGTGGCGCTATAACAGCCAACCACCACTACTACTGCCGCTGCTGCTACTACTACTACTACTATTCTTAGTACTTAGGCTGCTACTATTGCTACCACTCCCACTACTACCAACACTACTACTACTACTATTACTACTACTGCTACTACTACTGTCCTGGCTTTCTTTCAATTTTTAAGCCGTCAGACGCCATAGACTTCCAACGCGCAGTCGCGCACAGTTGCTGTCTTCTTACCTTGAGTAGCAGCTCTCGCTCTCGTGCAGATGAAGAGATGAATGTTTGTTTGATGTAGGCTATAGAGTGTGTGTACGTGTACAGCGCAGCGGCCTCGTTAAGTTCAAATCAAAATAACGTAACGTAGGTTCAAAAGGGCTCAATATGGATTCAAGTATCAAAATAAATATCGATAATCAACTTAAAGAGCGTGTAATGCGCGGTGCGGTGCGGTTGGAAACTGTTTCTCTCTGGCGTCTGTTTGCTGTGTCGCACACCTGGCTCAATTAATGTCTCTCACCGCTGTCGCACGTATAACACGTCATCGGCTGGTGACTAACTCTCAGCCACTCAATTACAGCCAAAAATACAAATAAATAGAATGGCTCCAACATAACCGGCCCCTATTGTTATGAGCACGGTGCTAAATAACAATATAACTAAAAAACAGGAGCCAAATGATTTAAATGCTCTTTCAAAAACAAAATTTCAATCTTTTTCTCTTAATTTCATGTAATGTCATGTCAATATGTGAGGGTGAGTGTGAGTATGTATCTTTTCTTCAGTTTTCCACAGGTGCAGGAAGCAGCAAACAGATCTTGCTGACTGGCCGCTCAAGTTGACTTGTTCTTGTCTGAAGTTTCACACTTCTCACGAATCCTCTGTGGTCTGGTTTAGTGTCTACGATGCGGGCCATAACCCAGGAACCTCGGGGGGCGTTTGCATCGGCCACTAATACAATGTCTCCTTTGCTGAAGTTTCTCCTAATTCTGTTCCACTTGTGTCGTTCTTGCATAAGCGGGATATATTCCTTTATCCATCTTGACCAGAATAGATCGGAAATGTACTGCACTTGTCGCCATCGACGTCGAGCATATACATCTTCCTTCTTGAAAAGTCCAGGTGGAAGGATCGGTTGCGACTTCAGCAAAAGCAGGTGGTTTGGAGTGAGGGGTTCAAGATCATTGACATCTTCAGAAATGGTTGTCAACGGACGACTATTCAATATTGCTTCTACTTCGCACATCACTGTGGAAAGACTTTCATCATCAAGAGTTTGTTGCCTTGTGATGGTTAGCAAAATTCTTTTCAATGATCTTATCAACCTCTCCCATACGCCTCCAAAGTGCGCAGCTGCGGGAGGATTGAATGTCCATTTCACTCCTCTTTGTTGTAGTGCTTGCTCTATCTTGTCTTGATTCAAAGCTGTTAGAGCTTCTTTCAATTCTCGGTCTGTAGACACAAAATTGGTTCCATTGTCAGATCTTATTCCAACGACTTGACCACGGCGACAGATAAAACGTCTCAGTGCATTGATGCAAGAATCAGTGTCTAATGAATGAGCTACTTCAAGGTGGACGGCACGGCTTGCAAGGCAGGTGAAAATGACACCGTAACGTTTCACAGTGCTTCGTCCTCGCTTTACCTCAATTGGGCCGAAGTAGTCAACTCCTACTTGAGTAAAAGGGGGTAGATCAGGTGTTACTCTGTCTTGTGGCAGGTCTGCCATCCTTTGCTCACCGACATTTGCATGGGTTCTTCGACATGTTACACACTCAGAAATGACTTTCCTTGATAAGGAATTAGCACATGGAATCCAAAATTTCTGTCGCAGAACTGACAACATGTGGTTCCTACCACCGTGCCCAGTTTGGATGTGAATGTGTTCAAGAATCAATCTGGATACGTGGTGCCTTTTGGGCAAAATGGCTGGATGTTTTGTTTCTTCGGGCATTGCCATTCTGCTAAGTCTTCCACCCACTCTTAGCACTCCTTGATCCATCTTTGGGTCCAACTTAAAGATTGAGCTGTCCTTTTTTACGTTTGAGTTGCCTTTCTTCAAGGTGGCAATCTCATCAACAAAGCCTTGAGCTTGACATAAGCAGATTATTTCAGTCTCAGCTTTCTTTAGCTCATCAATACTCAACTTTGTTGGTTCAAGAGATTCTTTGAACTTTTTCATTTCACATTCAATCCTCAATTTCTGCTTAGTGAGGTCGTTCTCTTGTGCTTGCATGTTTTGACACACATCCTTCCGCTTCCTGCTCAATTTTAGCAACAGGTCTTTGGTGGCAAGCATCCAGGCTACTGCTCTTCTTAACTTGGTCCAGTTGGAATAGCGATGTAATAGAGCTGTAATAGCATCTGGGCCTGTCTGGATGATGTTAGCTGTCACCTTTGGTTTTCTAACTTCTGGGTCATCAAAGCAAAGAGGTTCAAGACGTTCAGGAGATTCAGGCCACTGCTCCTCTGTGGCTAAAAGGAACTGAGGACCATTAAGCCAGTCATTGCATTTAGTGAATGCATCTGCTGTCAGGCCACGAGATGCATGATCTGCAGGGTTCACTCTGGTGTTGACATATCTCCATTGCGCATCATCTGACGCTTCTCTGATGAAACCAACTCTATTTGCCACGAAGGTTTGGAATCTTTTTGAGTCATTTCTTATGTATTTTAGCACTGCTGTGCTGTCAGTCCAGTACATGGATTTCTGAAGATCAATCCTCAATTCAGTTCTCAACATCTTGTCAATACGTACTGCTAACACTGCAGCAGTCAGTTCCATTCTGGGAATCGTTATTTGTTTTAAAGGTGCAACGCGTGCTTTTCCCATAAGGAATGTGACGTGTTTCAGATTTTTTACATTCGTCATCAAGATGTAGGTTACCATTCCATAGCCTTTGTCACTAGCATCACAAAAATGATGAAGTTGGGCTTCTTTGATTTTTCCAAAGGGTTTTGGTTTGATGCATCTTGGGACATTGATGTTTTCCATTTGCTTTAAACCATCTAACCATTTCAGCCAGAGCTGATGGTAGGCAACTGGAATCTTATCGTCCCATCCAATTTTCATTTTGCACAGCTCTTGCAGCAGGTGTTTACCAGTGACAACAAATGGGGCGAGAAATCCTAACGGATCATACACAGAGCTAATGACAGATAGAATTCCCCTCTTAGTGGGTGCTTGATTCTTTAATGTCACTTGAAACCCGAATGAATCTTCTTCAACTTTCCATGCCACACCTAAGGCTCTTTCAACAGGTATGTGATCTTTATCCAAATCTATGGTTTTGACTTCGGCTGCTCTTTCTTCCTCAGGAATTGAGTTCAATACAGACTTGTCATTGCTGATCCATTTGGTTAGCCTGAAACCACCTCTTTCACACAAGTTCATCAACTCCTTGCATATTGCCTTGGCTTCAGATGCAGTGGATGCAGACTTTAAACAGTCATCAACGTAAAAGTTGTCCTTGATCGTTGCAATGGCTTCTGGTGAGTAACTTTGAACATTGTCTTCAGCCGTTCTTCTAAGTGCGTAGCTGGCACAACTAGCAGAAGAGGTTGCTCCAAAAAGGTGAACTGTCATTCTGTATTCGACAAGGCTTTTTGTGATGTCACCATTTGGCCACCATAAGAATCGCAGGTAGTTGGAGTCAGATGATGTCACTTTGACCTGATGATACATGCCCTCTACATCCGCCATCATTGCCACTTGTTCTTCTCTGAATCTCAATAGAACACCAAGTAATGTACTTGTGAGGTTTGGGCCTTGCATTAACTGTTCATTTAGTGAGGTGCCTTGGTAGGATGCAGAGCAGTCAAAAACAACACGAAGCTTGCCTTTTCTTGGGTGTCGAACACCATGGTGAGGTAAGTACCATACTTTACCTTCTTCTTGGCTTTGTTCATCATGTGGAACAACTTCTGCATGTCCTTTAGCAATCACATTCTCCAGAAAAGCAGTATATTCCTTTTGAAAGGTGTCGTCTTTCTCAAACTTTCTTTTTACAGAAAGCGCTCGCTGTTCAGCCATCTGCCGATTGTTGGGCATTAATGGATCATGCTGTTTAAAAGGGAGCTTGAGCTGGTAATGTCCATCTTTTATTTTAGCTGAGCTTGAGACTACATCCATGAACCTTTTGTCTTCTACTGACATTTCTGACTTTTCATTTGAGGTCTTTTCAGGGAAGTCATGGTTATATTGTTGAATTAAGAGATCATTTAAATTTACTACTGATATACGGTTACTGAAAATGTGGTTCAATGCACTTCCTTCAGGGCTGTCTTTGTGCAACATTCCATTTACAACCCATCCAAGTTTAGTTTCAACTGCATAAGGCCCATTTCCTTTGCTGTTGATTATCTTCCAGGGCTCCATCAAATTCGGTGCATCATTCCCTATCAGCAGGCCGACATCTGCATCGGTATGGGCCAATTTCACCTCTTTCAGGTAGTCCCATTTACTTATTGCTGCCTGTGTAGGAATTTGCTCTTTGGTTACTGGAATTTCCTCTTGGATGTACAAAGATGGAAGTTTCATGAAATCATTTTTGTTAATACCTGAGATTTCAAGACCGGATATGATGTCAATATTGGTGACTTTATCTTGCCCTAAAGTTCTCAGCAGTATTTTTGTTTTTCTTCCCTTTATATGCAACTGTTTCCTAAGTGCTTCAGTACAAAAGCTTGCAGTGCTCCCTGGATCTAGGAAAGCATACGTTTGTACACAGGTGTCACTGTTTGTCAGTTTTATTTGAACAGGAACGATGGAAAGGGTTTGGTTGTCACCGGCCCCAGTTGGCTTCTCCAAAGAAACCATTGCACTGCTCACTGACAATTTCTCAGTGTTGACGTTATCCACTTTGTCATCTTCTGTTTGCCTCTTCACAATGTGCAATATTGTCGGATGTTTTAACTTGCAGATGGTACAGGTTAAGCGTCTTCTACAATCTTTGCTCAGGTGACCTTTCTTCACACATCCAAAACAAATGCCATTTGCCTTGAAGAAGTGCACTTTGTCTTCGTGTTTCCTTTTATCCAACTGCTCACAAGCATCCGTGTTGTGATCCTTTTTGCAGTACAAACAAACTTTTTCCTCTGATGTTTCAGTGTTTCCATGGCTTGGACTCCTTGAACGCGTTTCCTGCGTGATTGTCACAAAGCTGCTTTTTTGAGATTTTAGAGGTCGAAATCCATCACTGGGTTTAATATTTACATTTCTGTCTTTCCTTTGTGCAGCATCATTTATGTCTCCAAACATTGGGTCACAAGCGATGTTTGCCTGTCTTTCCACAAAGTCCACAAGTTGTTTAAACTTGGCTCTTTTGGCTGTGCGTTCACAATAGTCATAAGCAATAGTGCGCCATCTTTCTTTGAGTTTGTAAGGCAGTTTTGTTATGACAGTCTTCATATGTGTTGGGCAGTTCATGTCTTGCAGCATGTCAATATCAGTCATAGCAGTACAACAGCTCCTTAAAAATAGTGAATAATCTTGAAGTCCCTTTCTATCCTCTGCTTTGAGCACATTCCAATTCAGGGCTTTCTCTTGATAAGCTGAAGCGATCAAAACCTCATTTCCAAATGCCTTTTGTAATAATTTCTTAGCTTCCTTATATCCTGTTTTAGGTGGCATATGCATGCAACTTCTGACAAGCACTTGTGCTCGACCACTTGTGAACTGATCCAAGAAAAATAGCCTGTCACATTCATTATCGGTTTTACTTTCAATACAGTGCTCAAATGTACGCACGAAGGACAAATAATGCATTGGATTTCCATGAAAAACTGGAATTTCTCTTGTCGGAAGAAGTGAGAGTCTTTGTTCTTTAATTAACATTTGAGTAATTTCATTTTGTCGTTCCATGATTTTCAACAGGTCCGAATTGTTGTCATCCTGCACAGGACTTTTCTTAGGATGACGTTGCACATGTACTTTGTGAATGCTGGGGACAGTCCTAGTATACAAAACTCTGTTGTCTTCGTCTTCATCATCATCATCATCATCATCAAGCCTTTGATCATCATCTCTGTGTATATACTTTAGATAATCCTCTTCCTTAGTAGCTTCTTCAAGAGCATTAACTTCTGCACTTGCTGCAGCAATTTCACTTTCCAGGTTTAGAGCATCCTTTTTAGCTTGAAACTCAGCCATCATTATAGCTTCTTCTTTTTCAAGATCATGCTTTTGTTGCATCACGGCAGCTTTAGCAATAAGGGCTGCTTTTTTGGCTTCTGCCCGTATGAGAGCTGATTGAACAGAGGCTTTACTCCTGCTGCTCGTGGCACTTTTCTTTGAGTTACATTTACTTATTTTACCCACAGAAGTGGCATGCAAACTTTCATGTATTGTTGTATCTGCATTAGGTGACAAATCTGGTTCTTCGGCTTCATTGGCGTGCATAACCGCTTTTTTTAACCATTTTTTCACAATTTCTTGAAATTCCTTGATCATTGCAACTTTAGGTAAATACCATTCATTGTGATCAGAATCCCTTTGCTCTTCTGGGAGCAAATTATAAATAGAACACTGCAGCTCTGAAAATTCCTTTATTAAGTCACAGAGCTTCTCATAGGCCGTTTCAACAGTGTCCACGTTATTGTAATCCACCATCATTGACTCAATATTATTTCTTTTGATTTTCATCTGTTTAAATGTACTCTTTCTTGCATTCTTTTGCTGAGAAAGTTTTGCTTCAAAACCCTTTTCCGTCATTTTGATCTCTCTTTTTTCTCTTTCTTCAGACATGTTTGCTTCCTTTGTTCCAGCCTCGCGGTCTTTGGACATAATTACTTCAAAGCAATATTTTCGCACACTTGCATTGATCAATACAGCTCCACGCCGTTCACTTCACCCGCGGGCGGGCTTTCAAGCAGGCTTCGTGCATACATGTTTCAACGTGAGTGCTTATTGAGCGAGTGGCAAGCCGGTTTGCAACATTCAATGCACGGAAATATCCCGTTCCTCTTCAAATTAACGTTACTCTCCAATAATGCGTTCCAACGCTCATTCACATTCAACAACAATTAACACGATGCAATCCTTCCAATCCAACGGTGACAAACGAAGTCTTCAACTTGAGAAGTTTCCAACTATTGTCCTGGCTTTCTTTCAATTTTTAAGCCGTCAGACGCCATAGACTTCCAACGCGCAGTCGCGCACAGTTGCTGTCTTCTTACCTTGAGTAGCAGCTCTCGCTCTCGTGCAGATGAAGAGATGAATGTTTGTTTGATGTAGGCTATAGAGTGTGTGTACGTGTACAGCGCAGCGGCCTCGTTAAGTTCAAATCAAAATAACGTAACGTAGGTTCAAAAGGGCTCAATATGGATTCAAGTATCAAAATAAATATCGATAATCAACTTAAAGAGCGTGTAATGCGCGGTGCGGTGCGGTTGGAAACTGTTTCTCTCTGGCGTCTGTTTGCTGTGTCGCACACCTGGCTCAATTAATGTCTCTCACCGCTGTCGCACGTATAACACGTCATCGGCTGGTGACTAACTCTCAGCCACTCAATTACAGCCAAAAATACAAATAAATAGAATGGCTCCAACAACTACTACTACTAGTACTGCTTGGAAACCGTCAGGTCACCGGATCTACACACACACACACACACACACACGCACACGCACACACGTACACACACGCACACACATATACACCACACCTGCACCTAATTCTGGACTGATCACCACACACCTGCACTTAAGACGCTAATCAGCCTCTACACTCCGTGTGTGTCTGTTACTGCAGTAGAGGCTGTGTTGGTGTTTCAGTCCTTTGGTGTTTATCCTCCCTTCAGATGCATTATTAAGTAAGTTGTAGTTTTGTTAGCCATTGTTGAATTGTCATTCCAAGCCATCCTGATCTTAAAGGTGAATTGCATATGTTTTTCTCTTTAGCCATGGTTAAAATATATTGTTTATTGTTTGTTTGATTGTTATATTGTTTTTTATTGCTAAACATACTACTTCCTATGACTATTTTGTCTGTTTGCACACGCACACACGCACGCGCACACGCACACGCACACGCACACTAAAATGGCCACCACTGGTGTACTTCATCTCCCAGAGTGCCTCACTCACTCACTTGTGGATTGTGCCACGTGGGTGGGGAGATGGGTGGAGCTATGGCTATAAAAGAAGTGCAAAACTTGCCCCAAACCCCAGTCTGCTGCTACAGAGGTGCTGTGAGCCAGTCCAACTCATGCTGACCTTAAAGGTGAATTGCATATGTTTTTTTCTTTAGCATGGTTAAAATATATTGTTTATTGTTGCTTTAATTGATTGTTACATTGTTTGTTTATTGCTAATTTGATGTCATTTGGATTGCTTGTTAACATTGTGTATTTGGGTAAATAATTCTGTTTGTGTTCTTATCCACAGACAACATGCTGATTGCCTCACTGTCACTTTTGATGTTGGGAAAATAAAATCACCCTGCACCTTGTCCTGCTGTGTGCCTGCCATCTTTCCTTGTGGTTTTATCTGGGTCCAGTGCAGAGGGGTCACATTGCCCTCACCTGTTCATAGGTGTGACACTCATTAACCGCTCATCCTGGCTGATTTTTTACCACATGTTGAGCAGAGTTGCTTTAACTTAAGAACACATAATTTGATAATTGTAAACCCAGTTCACCAATGTTTACACTGCAAAATGTATCACCAATGTATTTTACATGAAACAGAAGTTGGCGGGCTTGTAATCCTGCAGTGTGACTGACATCACTCTGAGCCAATCAGAGTTGGGCTGTGGTCAGGCTCTGTACCAGGTGCACTGAATCACTGATGAATGGAGATGGTGCAAGACAGTTGGCAGTATAGAGGGAATGTTTTTTAACATCCAATTCAACTTATCTTTGAAACCTGCTGAATGAAACCTCCAAAAGCCAAATCCGTGATAGGGAGGTTTACACAATCTGAAATATATTTTCAATGTTATGTAAAGGGAGGTATGAAGGTAATTTGAAGTGACGGCAATGTGTTGTGATTTATTCCTATCTTGTGTTTTAATTAAAGCCAACTGAGATGTTAGTTTTGGCCTTAAAGGGACACTCCACCGAAAACTGAAACAATGCTTATTTATTTTGCACATCTTGCACATCCGAAAACAGTTTAGCAGGCATTCATTTAGTTTGACACTTATTGAGTTGATTTGTGAAAGGTATAGTTTGGTTTATTTGAAGTGGGGTACTATGCGGTACTTGCATGCAGTCGGTGTACTGGGTAAAGCACTCTGGACGCATCACACACAGAGATAGAACTGTACTCTAACCACAACAGGCACAGAGCTGTCTGCTGAGTGAAGTTGACCATGAGCAAAAACATAGAAAAAACAAATACATAGAATGCTTCCATACTGCTCACCTGGTGTAATCAAACTCTCCACAAGCCCTGAGATGCCAAGTTGACTTGAAAATGTCATTTACACCCTGATTCTAGCTTAAATGTTCACTGTAGCAAGGTTGTACCTTAGTTGGTGTAATTCAGCCGCTAGCTCCAGTGCACATTGCCACACACATATACACCTATACACACACACACACACGCCACGCACACACACACACACACACACACATATACACATACACACACACACACATATACTCACACATATACACACACATATATACACACACACATTTACACACTTACACACATATACACTAACACTACTATTACTACTGCTACTACTGCTTGAACCCGGTCAGGTCACCAAATCTCAACCAAACTTTGTGCACTTGTGCACATACCAATTCTGATTAAATGTGCAATTCAGTGTCTATATTATCTGACATACACCCCCCAAGTCACCGGAAGCTTGGACCCCGCATCGCCGCTTGCGGCTATATTTATTTTTATTATTCTCCGCTAAAACAGTATGCACGGCAAAAACTGTAAGGGCTACAGTAGCCAGACCTTGCACATAGGTTGGAAATGTGCCCCACTACTCAGAGACAAAAAAATTGCCATATTGGCCAGATGGTGGCGCTATAACAGACCCTTTTGCGTATTGACCCATAACTGCTGAACCGTGAGGCGTAGAATCAAAATTCCACATCTGCTGGATTCCCTGGATCAATACGCATCTATCCATATAGACCACGCCCATTTAAGTCTGCTAGATTTTCCGCCATCTTGGACTTTGTCAATAACCTATTTTTGCTATCTCCTCCCAGGCCATTTGCCTGAATGAGCGCAAACTTTTTCTGTGGCATCTCTGGACTTACCTGACCAAAACTCTTACACAGAATTTGGATACGTGAAACCGTCTTGAAATGATAAATGTTTAAACTTTTGTGTATTTACTTTTGTTCTTTTCCTGCCCTAAAAGTGTGTGGATCTCAGAAACCATACACCCCCCATCACCCAAACTTTCCACACAGGTTCACGACATCACCCACTACTCAGAGTAAAAAAATTACACCAATCCACCAGATGGTGGCGCTATAACAGCCAACCACCACTACTACTGCCGCTGCTGCTACTACTACTACTACTATTCTTAGTACTTCTGCTGCTACTATTGCTACCACTCCCACTACTACCAACACTACTACTACTACTATTACTACTACTGCTACTACTACTACTACTAGTACTGCTTGGAAACCGTCAGGTCACCGGATCTACACACACACACACACACACACACACGCACACGCGCACACACACGCACACGCGCACACACACACACACACGTACACACACGCACACACATATACACCACACCTGCACCTAATTCTGGACTGATCACCACACACCTGCACTTAAGACGCTAATCAGCCTCTACACTCAGTGTGTGTCCGTTACTGCAGTAGAGGCTGTGTTGGTGTTTCAGTTGGTGTTTATCCTCCCTTCAGATGCATTATTAAGTAAGTTGTAGTTTTGTTAGCCATTGTTGAATTGCCATTCCAAGCCATCCTGATCTTAAAGGTGAATTGCATATGTTTTTCTCTTTAGCCATGGTTAAAATATATTGTTTATTGTTTGTTTGATTGTTATTGTTTTTTATTGCTAAACATACTACTTCCTATGACTATTTTGTCTGTTTGCACACGCACACGCACACGCGCACACACACACGCACACGCACACGCACACGCACACTAAAATGGCCACCACTGGTGTACTTCATCTCCCAGAGTGCTTCACTCACTCACTTGTGGATTGTGCCATGTGGGTGGGGAGATGGGTGGAGCTATGGCTATAAAAGAAGTGCAAAACTTGCCCCAAACCCCAGTCTGCTGCTACAGAGGTGCTGTGAGCCAGTCCAACTCATGCTGACCTTAAAGGTGAATTGCATATGTTTTTTTCTTTAGCATGGTTAAAATATATTGTTTATTGTTGCTTTAATTGATTGTTACATTGTTTGTTTATTGCTAATTTGATGTCATTTGGATTGCTTGTTAACATTGTGTATTTGGGTAAATAATTCTGTTTGTGTTCTTATCCACAGACAACATGCTGATTGCCTCACTGTCACTTTTGATGTTGGGAAAATAAAATCACCCTGCACCTTGTCCTGCTGTGTGCCTGCCATCTTTCCTTGTGGTTTTATCTGGGTCCAGTGCTGAGGGGTCACATTGCCCTCACCTGTTCATAGGTGTGACACGCATTAACCGCTCATCCTGGCTGATATTTTACCACATGTTGAGCAGAGTTGCTTTAACTTAAGAACACATAATTTGATAATTGTAAACCCAGTTCACCAATGTTTACACTGCAAAATGTATCACCAATGTATTTTACATGAAACAGAAGTTGGCGGGCTTGTAATCCTGCAGTGTGACTGACATCAATCTGAGCCAATCAGAGTTGGGCTGTGGTCAGGCTCTGTACCAGGTGCACTGAATCACTGATGAATGGAGATGGTGCAAGACAGTTGGCAGTATAGAGGGAACGTTTTTTAACATCCAATTCAACTTATCTTTGAAACCTGCTGAATGAAACCTCCAAAAGCCAAATCCGTGAGTTTAAAGGGAGGTTTACACAATCTCAAATATATTTTCAATGTTATGTAAAGGGAGGTATGAAGGTAATTTGAAGTGACGGCAATGTGTTGTGATTTGAAATGTATTCCTATCTTGTGTTTTAATTAAAGCCAACTGAGATGTTAGTTTTGGCCTTAAAGGGACACTCCACCGAAACAATGCTTATTTATTTTGCACATCTCGCACATCCGAAAACAGTTTAGCAGGCATTCATTTAGTTTGACACTTATTGAGTTGATTTGTGAAAGGTATAGTTTGGTTTATTTGAAGTGGGGTACTATGCGGTACTTGCATGCAGTCGGTGTACTGGGTAAAGCACTCTGGACGCATCACACACAGAGATAGAACTGTACTCTAACCACAACAGGCACAGAGCTGTCTGCTGAGTGAAGTTGACCATGAGCAAAAACATAGAAAAAACAAATACATAGAATGCTTCCATACTGCTCAGCTGGTGTAATCAAACTCTCCACAAGCCCTGAGATGCCAAGTTGACTTGAAAATGTCATTTACACCCTGATTATAGCTTAAATGTTCACTGTAGCAAGGTTGTACCTTAGTTGGTGTAATTCAGCCGCTAGCTCCAGTGCACATTGCCACACACATATACACCTATACACACACACACACACACACATATACTCACACATATACACACACACACATATACACACTTACACACATATACACTAACACTACTATTACTACTGCTACTACTGCTTGAACCCGGTCAGGTCACCAAATCTCAACCAAACTTTGTGCACTTGTGCACATACCAACTCTGATTAAATGTGCAATTCAGTGTCTATATTATCTGACATACACCCCCCAAGTCACCAGAAGCTTGGACCCCGCATCGCCGCTTGCGGCTATATTTTTTATTTACTTTTTATCAAACAGTAAGTTAGTTCACAAGCCAGACAGTCTTTGTATTGGATTACGAGCCAAAGCGAGTTTCGAGTTGCGGGCCACGGTACCGAGTGGAGACCGAGAAAACTGGGATATTTGCAACGTCTCGGCAGCATGCGGCTACACTACAGACGGCATGGATATGCAAGTAAGTCAATTAATTTCAAGTTATCCAGGCCTTCTATTAGATTCAGCGTGCAAATGGTCCACCAATTGTTTCGTATTAATATGTTTCATGCTGCATAGCCTGTCAAATTGCAAATAAAAACGGCAACCTTAAACTCCCACATTTTTAAACTGAATTTGGCCGGTACAACGACGGCTGACGAGGACCTCGTTTTTAAAGCTAGACTCTAGCTTTAAAAACGAGCTCCCTGTGTGATGATCTTTATACCATATGAAAGTAGAAGAAACAAGGAATCGATTTGGACCAAGCTTGTCAACCTAGCATGTTGGGAAGGGGGGGTAACGCTTCAAAGCTGATGGTAACTTTCCCCTCCATGCAATTGAATGGAACTAAACGAGTATGTTGGTATTAAGTTGATGACAGTATAGCTCCTAGTTCCTCATTGCGCGGCTCGCGAGACGCTGGCGGCTCTCGAAGCTTTAGTTGGCGGCTCTAAGAAATTGCAAAAAATAAATAAATTAAGATTTATTTTTTATTTTTTCCCCCCTGTGTAACCGAGTTGAATCAGCACGGATTCCTCGTGAGTCCAGGGTGGTAGCGAGTGGATTGGTTAAACTCCCAAGCAGAGGGTCGGCAGTTCGAATACACCCCTGGGCAAGCCCTTAACATGGGTTGCTGCAAGTACCACCTACACAACGCTGTTACATTGGTGCCGTGACCCGGATGTCCAGTGGGTGTGGAGTGAGTTTAAGGGGGTGAGTGTAACCGAGTTGAATCAGCGCGGATTCCTCGTGAGTCCCGAGTGGTAGCGAGTGGATTGGTTAAACTCACTCCCCAGGTATAAAGGCATGTTAATCAGCTCCGCCAAGGGAGCTAGCTCTCTTGGCGTTGCGATTAACATGTCGGTCTCCCAAACTGAGGGTCGGCAGTTCGAATCCACCCCTGGGCAAGCCCTTAACATGGGTTGCTGCAAGTATACCACCTACACAACGCCATTACACCTGCTCTCCCCAAAATTTCAATAAACCTTTATGGCATATTATTACAATACAACAATACTGGTGTTGACAGTAATAGAAGGTGCCAAATCATTCAAAACAATAAGCATTTTGCTTTTAGGAGTATTGTGCCAGCGTGCAGCACTGTTCCAAAACATGTCAACATGTGTCGTTGACTCGTTGCCTGGGAAACGCACATCCCATAATACAACTGTTCGCATCACATCCCATAATAGTATGATGATACTTGGGATGCCATTGCGAACATAGATGTGAACAGGTTAGCTAAAACTTCAGCGTCGCCAGTGACGGCCCCCACCGTTACGGTCGGGGTACATTTCGAAATCCCTCCAGGCCTGAAAGATTTTCTAGGGGAAACTGGTATATATGTGTGTGTGTGTGTGTGTGTGTGTGTGTGTGTGTGTGTGTGTGTGTGTGTGTGTGTGTGTGTGTGTGTGTGTGTGTGTGTGGAAAACAATAAAACAAAAAAATGGTAGGCAGATGTGCTTGGTTGGGGTGGCTTTTGGTGTTTTGCGGTAAAAGTGGCTCTCCTATTGACTTTGTCCTGCCAGTGCGGCTCTCATCGAAGAAATAGTGAGGATCACTGGTATAGCTGATAATCACTCCCCCTGTCTTTACGACAGCTACTGTCACCAGTACAGTAGTGGAGTGGTTTTGATTCATTTATTCATCAAACCTTTTACTGACAAACTAACTGTGGCCCCAGCAAAAAGGGGGGATAATCTATTTTCACTATAATTCAATCCATAATTAACACAATCTAAGCTAGTGTAGAAGTGAGTAACTAAGCTAATAATAACCATAACAGCACAGATAATCTACAAAAATCTCGAAATAAATATACAGTATTTACTCTGAGAAATGAAATAATGAGAAAAGGAACAATTATTGATGGTTAAAACTGAATAATGACATCACAACAGTCTAATCCTAATGCTAAATTAAACTGAGATATTCCTCTAAATCGGACTGCAAAATTAAAGAAAAAAATTAAAGAAAAAAAAACGCCCAATTTTTTAGGGAGTAACCTCCCTTGCTTTCAAGCTCACCAGCCGCCACTGATTTACAATGTGTCATGAGTTCACACAGGGAGCCACTCAAGCTCTTGTTTTGTTACATATTACTCTACCACATTGCCATCTAGCGGTCAATTATAGCTATGACATGCAAAATGAAGAGACAATTCTTCAGGGAAATTATCCTTAAAGTGATCTGTTGAATTGTTTTGTTGACCGTTTAGTTGATCAACAAAAGTCTCTTGCACACCTGAGAAGTCTTGTGGCAGGTGCGTAGGTGGAGTAGAAAAAGAAAAAGAATGGACACCCGCACAATGGGCCCTATCTTCGTACAGGCGATATCCCCTATCTACGCTTGAGCACCTGTTTGCGCGTGCCTAAGGCAGGGAAGATACCGGTCTGCCTTGCGCATTTGTCCAGGTGTTATGCCGAGTTTTGCACCCCCACCGGGCAGCATCCCCACCTCACGGGATGATATTGTAATGATTTATACAGAAATGTAACTGTTTAAAAGTTATATAAATGTCTGGGTAGACATGACCTCCCTGATTTCTAAGTTAAAACAGCCCCGAAATATGTTGGGGATGCAATTCTCGGCGGGGATGCGGAAACGTTCACGGCACGTACCGCAGGCGCAAATTAGAGCCGTGCCAAAATCATCTGACCTTTTTCAAGTATATGCTCACAGGAGGAATAGAAAACATTATATACAGGAGGCTGGCTTCACAGTGACCACAGTGACCAGAGTTACTGAAAAAGAGTGTCAGAAAAGACAAAACGTTTTCAGTAACGTGTCATCACATACTCACCCAATTCACATATCAAGTCTATTTTTAAGAAACATTGGCACATTTTGAGTTCTGATCCTGAGTGAGCCAGTTGGCACCTATATTTAAAGACCCCCTTGTTAGTGTTGTTGATGCCTTTATGTATTTTAATTGCTACTTTACTGACAGATGTAATTTCCTAAAAGACCCATATAGACCTCCAATTGAGGCCAATTGAGGTCTTGTAATTGAAGGAGGAGCTGGCTGTGAGCCACAAGGTGAAGGCTTCTGCCACTGATATGATGTCTGTAATGATTGGTCACTGTGAAGCCAGACTCCTGTATATAATGTTTTCTATTCCTCCTGTCAGCATATACTTGAAAAAGGTCTTTTACCAAAATGTTGTATTAAAATTTGTGAAGACAGTGTGTGGTTGACCGTTAGTTTAACCGTAGTTAAAAAGTTATTTGAGTTAACTGTGCTGAATTTATCAAAGATTAGCCCAGATGAACCATCCGTTCTCTGCGACATGGTAAAACCCCATACGCTTTCCTTCCATTAGCACCAGAGACTCTGATAGACTCTGTTTACTATGTGAATTACGCGAAATTGAAAACAAAATTAATTTCTTGTTCTACTGTACTGCTTATGATGACGCAAGGGATGTACTTTTTAGTAAAATGTCCTCTGTTTATGTTGACTTTTTTGAGCTGGATGAGAAACGAGCTGTGCTTAAAAAAAGGAACCTTCACCACAGCAGATTTTATTTGTCAGGCATGGGAGCAAAGACAGAACTTTTTGTTTAGTAAATGATGTATTACTCTGTATTACTGTCTGAGCTGTATGCTGACCGACCTGTGACCTGTTTTATTTAAATGTACCATTGTAACAATGTTGTTTTGTTGTATTTTATTGTGTGCCTTGGAAATCCATGTGGGTTGGGGACATTGAGTGCATGACACCTTAATAAATAAGACTTACATTTATTGGCCAGCAGCGCATCAAAGCTCTCCGCCCACCGCAGCAGCTCCTCAGGAGACGGCCTGCAGCGAAACAAACACACCAAACACATGAGACTGTGTGTGTGTGTGCGTGTGTGTGTGCATGTGTGTGCATGCGTGTGTGTGTGTGAACCTGTGGTTCCTTAGAGCTTTCTCCAGACTGTTGCCGTGGAGTAGGTTGTTGTTTCGTCGCCGTAGAAGTGCCAGGCGGCTCCGGACGTCTGCAGCGCTGAAGAGAGGAGAGCTAATCAGTTAGCATTAGCTGCTAATCAGTTAGCATTAGCTGCAGTAAAGCTCTGACTCACCACTGTGAATTATATTCTCAGGTAGGATGGCCTGCCCTGGCTACCCGTAGGCTCTGTCATTGGTTTATTTATAAGGGAATTTTTGGTCTGCTCCCAGCAGCTGTCTTTATCTTGCAGAAAAGTGCTCGACAATACTCTTTGTCATATCAGATCATATCTATAGGCTAAGCTAGGCTGCTACACCATAGCTACACAACAAACTGAGTCAACTTTGACCTGCCCCGGATGTGCTTCTCTTCTTCTTCTGTGGTTTTCTCTTCTTCTTCCGTTACCAAACAGAAGCGCTTCTCTTCTTCTTCTGGAGCACATCCGGGGCAGGTCAGAGTTGACTCAGTCTGTTGTGATAGCAGCCTAGCTTAGCCTATAGATATGATCTGATTTCAAAATTATGGACAATTCATTTCAATTCAATTGCCGCTCGTATGGAGTAAGGCCATAATGGATTACAAAGAGCAGCAGGAGATAAAGCGGGAGGTGTTATCTATGTGACGGACACTCGGACAGCAAACAGATCAGGCTGTCGGCAGCACGGAGGTACGATACATCGCTAATTCATGTTCTCTCTATTATATACTAAGCATATGAGCAACTGTGTGTCGGAAAATAAGCTTTTGACTAGACATAAATACAATCATTTCAGATGACCCGTTTTCAGGTTGCAGTTCAAACTGATTATCGTTTCTGCTGATGTTAATCAAACCCAAGTTGTCAGGGTGACTTAAACATATTTAAAGCTGGAAATAAGGTTCAGGGTTAACATCTGATTTCAAAATTCTCCTTTAATTGTCACTCTTCATGCCTAAACCCAACCCAGTCAGAGGCAGAGTAGGTGGGACATGCCTTCACAATCCTGGGGGAAAGAAATTGCCAACAGGAGGCGATGTGACATCTGTCTGCCAGCAGGAGGAGCTAGTGCTGACAGACTGCACCGTGTGTGTGTGTGTGTGTGTGTGTGTGTGTGTGTGTGTGTGTGTGTGTGTGTGTGTGTGTGTGTGTGTGTGTGTGTGTTGTCTAATATTTCAGCTAGCACTCCTGATGTTGTTGTCAATGAAAATCATAGAGAGGTGTTTGTTCTAGAGGTTGGTTTTACCTTTCTTTGACCACAGCCTAGAGGAGGCCTTTCTAACCAAGATGCTGAAATAGATGCTCAATATGGAGGAGACGCTGCTTTTTGTACCCATGAAGTGGATCCTGACCGTTATCTTGTCTTACAGTATAACTGTATTTTTCGACCTGCCATTGTCATCATCCTGTGTGTTGTTATCCGATGTGTATGCATTATTGTGGTTGCCGTTTGGGCACTTATGTAACTGACAATATCTGATTGCACTCTTAGGCCATGTTCACACTACAGGCAAATCCGATTTGCTGCTCAAGTCATTAATCATCATTACCTTAATTGGTTTCCCAAATCTGAATTGGGAGTGTGTCCTCACTGCCACAAATCTGATTTGGGCAACTGTTCAAGTACATATCTGTGTGTCCAGATACAATGAGCCTATCTGCATGGGTTGCTAGGGTAACGACATATTGTAACAAGCTTGGGGGTGTTGTGTAGCTTGTTAGCCTCCTGGATAGCCAGCTAACATGACAGACTCAAACCACGGCAGTTGTGGGATTTGCGCACAGACTGTTTATTCATTGCTAATACTTGTCGATCATATAAAGCCTGGTCTCTACGGCACTAATTCTCTACACACATGTAGAAGCTAGACATAGAGCACGCTAATTCACCCACGCCAAGTTGTCACAGATTAGAGTCTGACTTGCGTGTTGCATGGAGGCAGACTGGAGAAGAAGAGAGACGTAAAGTAAGTTGTCGTAAAGACAATACAATAACAAGGAGCGCCACACAGTGGACCAACATGTAATTGCAACCAAAGTGACTGTTACAATATGCATCAGTAAACAACTAGCTCTGAAGGTGCTTTCCAACACAGAAGCAAGATAAATGACGATCATCTCTTGCCATCCAAACAATCGCCAAACAATAGCTGGAACAAATTGCCTGAAGACCTCAGATCTGCCCCAACTTTACTTACTTTTAAAAATAGACTAAAGACTTTTATGTTTACCGTCGCTTTTAACTGCTGCCAGCACTATTATACAATTGGTTTTAAAACATAGATGATTGCAATTACTGCTAAAAGCTGCAGGTCTGGGGGATGGTTCCGTAATACGGATATACTCACAAGAGGGTGAGGTGATGCGTCAGGAGGGACGCACGCACGCGTAAGGGGAGCTTAAAAGAGGACACCGTACCCAGACCTGAGTTTTATGTGTGTGTAGTCATGTTTTTTATATAGTATGTCGGGGGACTAAATATAGATACATTGATTTATTCTATTATGCAAACCCAATGAGTCCTCTATAAGTTTTTAGCTGTTTTTGCAACTGCTGCGCCTATTGCTTAACTCATTGAATGCCATGGACGTCCTTCGACGTCCAATTAAATAGTGACGTAGAATGCCACGGACGTCCTTCGACGTCCAATGCGTTTTTTGACGGTGGGACGTCGATCAAAGCCTTCCGCAGCTCCTGTACAACTATAGTAGGTATTGAAGGTGTATAACCTATTTTACGGACTCATTAGGTGGCGACAGTGCTTGCTCGGTGCAGTCCAGATTAGAGACAGGTCCGAGAAACAGCCTAAAAGCCGTGGATCAAAGACAACCCGATGCATGCTCCCAGAGCCATTTGCTCTGTCGCGGGAGCTGACATTGGCTCCGAACAGGAGTCAATCCGCGCTCACAACTGAGCCCCTCTGTCCCTGTCTGTCTGTCTGTCTGTATAGTTTCTCCACCCGATTAGCAGACAGGAAAGCAGCCCCTGACGCCAAACCATTCAGCAATCCGGGTTGGCTCTTCCCTGCTGTGGCGCTGAGAGCCGACAGCAGCACACAAACGCAGCACTCCGAAAATATAATGGTTGCGTGAGGCTGTGTGCAGTGTGGGGAGGAGTTTACGGGGGGAGGGGGGGAGGGGGGTGGTGCACGCAGGGCATCACACAACAACTACGTCACTACATCAGAAAATATTATCTTCAGACTCAGTGAATGTGCTTGAAATGCTGCATTTCACAAAAGGCGGATTATCTCAGCTAATAATTTGAAAAGCCTGAAAACGCTGAAAACAACCTATCTTCTCCGGCTCATAACTAAAGAACGGAAAATGGTATCAATAAACTTTTTTTTGCTGATGATACAATAGAGCCAGCTCGTTCTTGTGCGTGTTCGGTGTTTACATAGTAATATCACACAATATTCTGTGGGCCTCGAGAAAACACTGAAAACGCTCTGAAAACTCTGGCACTGGGAGCATCCGTTCTCCAAAAGTGGCTGGCACTGAATGAGTTAATGCACCTTTTTATACTCTTTTTTAAAGTTTTGTTGTGATGCTTTTAAATGTCCATTTTATTTTCTTCTTTTATTCTTCTATTTTCCTGTCAACCATTTTATGTGAAGCACTTTGAATTGCCTCTGTGTATGAAATGTGCTGCTATACAAATAAACTTGACTTGACTTGACTTTCTATCTATGAAATAGCTCCATTATGAGCGAAGTTTGCTAGGTGCACTGTGTTTTCTGACAGTGTTTGCATGTCTGCTCTCTGCTCTTCAAGTCCCCGCCCCCTGCAAAAGACACTCTCAAATCTGATTTGGGTGATCAGCTCGTCCATACTGAAGTCACATCAGTCGAAAGCAGATTGGAAACTACCTCCATATGTGGTTTGGGACAAGTGACACAAATCAGAATTGGAGCATCCAGACTCATAAAACCAATCTGGACAGAATCATTAATAGGTCGTTAAGTTCACAAATCGGATTTGGCCTCCCAGACTGAACATGGCCTTAGTGTTTATGTCCTTTGCATACTTGTATTTATGTGGACATAAATAAATTATTCAAGTGTGTATGTGTGTGTGTGTGTGTGTGTGTGTGTGTGTGTGTGTGTGTGTGTGTGTGTGTGTGTGTGTGTGTGTGTGTGTGTGTGTGTGTGTGTGTGTGTGTGTGTGTGTGTGTGTGTGTGTGCAGGCCCGTATCTAGCTATGAGGACAGGGAAGTCCGGACCTCCCCTAATATTTCAGAGAAAAAAATAAAAAAAGCTCCATGGAAAAGCATGAAAAACACGGGATCGCTTTTATTTCGAAACGAAAGGCACGTCAGGCAGGAAGTCATCTGAATGAAAAGGTAATTCATGTTATTAGTATACACATATTACTGTTACAATTACACTTTGAATGATCATTATAACTTATGTTTGTTCTATTTAATTTCAGTTCTCATCCCTTCCGATTATTGTTTTTGGTCAATGACAATAAATACATGTTCTTGCCAGCCAACAGGTCCCTCTGTATGTTTTTTTTTATTATCGATGATGACTTTGTGTGTTGTGTACGGCTTGGGTTGTGTACCTGTGTTTGTAGGTGTCATTTTGATATGAATTTGGCTAAAACAGTTTGTGTTTGTTAGTTACAATTATGTTGACAGGAGAGCTGAGCAGGTGGTGACATGAAAGAGAATATACTGAATAATGACATCACAACAGTATAATCCTAATGTTGATTTAGAATGATATATTCCTCTAAATATGACTAAAAAAGGTAAAAAAAAACATATTTTTTAATTTAAAATGATATATTACTCTAAATATGGCTAAAAAAGGGGGGGAAAAAACCTCAAATATTTTTCCGCCTCCCCTTGCTGGACGTCCCCTATTTCGAAACTCTGGATACGGGCCTGTGTGTGTGTGTGTGTGTGTGTGTGTGTGTGTGTGTGTGTGTGTGTGTGTGTGTGTGTGTGTGTGTGTGTGTGTATGTTCTTACAGACTCTTGGTCTTCTTCTTCCTCTTCTGTTGAATATTTCTGAACTCCTGAACAGATCAATAAAACCATTAGAAATAAAACTAAAATACAAATATATATTTGACAGCTCTCTACTGATGTCTACTGTCCTCTACCTTGGTGCCATTGAGCAGCAGCAGCAGCTGCTGCAGCGACCCCCCCTCTGTGGTCAGCTGCCTCCTGAGGCTGCGGGGGGAGGGGCGGGGGGTAGGGTCAGAGCCGGAGGGGGCGGAGTCAGAGGTGGTGGGGCGAGTCAAGCGGTGAATGGTGCTGTCAGACAGGAAGCGGGGGGAGTGAGGCTCCTGGAGCAGAGAGCCTTCAGAGAGCGAGCGACGCAGCACTGCACACACAACAACACCGCATTAACACACACACACACACACACAAAACAACACCACCACAGCATTAACACACACACACACACGACAACACAACATTTAACACACACGGGGCACACACACACACACAGCACCACCACTACAACACAGCGTTAACACTAAAGAGATCAATATCAAAACAGAAGAAACATTTTAATCATTATCCTAATTATATGTAAATCAATTAAAGCATCAGTTAATTGATTCTGTTCCTATATAATGAGTGTGTCCCCGCCTAGTCTAGTCCAGGCCCTGGATCTCGTGGCGTTCCCCAGAGCACAGCGTCGGGCCCAGTGCTATTCAGCATTCACATGCTCCCTGCTGCAGATGTCACTGTTATTGTTTAGTTGTTATTATTATTTATTTATTTTTGTTTATTTCATTAAAGGGGGACTTACCCCCCAGATTTCTGGCAAAACGGTATTCTACTTGATTTGAAAACTCTGCAGGCAAGATGGCTGCCCTTGTACCCTGACAGAATTCCTAGCCCACAAACTAACATAACTTGGCCAATAAGTATGTAACATACAAAATAATAATAATAATTAATTGATTGGATTTATATAGCGCCTTTCTAGACACTCAAAGCGCTTCACATATCAAGGGAGGGAGGGGGAGGGAACTCAACTCATCCACCACCGATGTGTAGCACCCACCTGGGTGATGCACGGCAGCCAGTTTGCGCCAGAACGCTCAGCACACATCAGCTCTCACGGTGGAGAGTTGAGGACTGAATGTACCAATTAAGTAACGAGGGATGATTAGGTGGCCATGATTGAAGGAAGGCCTGTGTGGGAATTTAGCCAGGGCCCCGGGGTTACACCCCTACTTTGTGAAGAGTGCCGATGGGATCTTTAATGACCACATCAGGACCTCGGTTTAACATCTCATCCGAAGGACGGTGTTCACTCACAGGACAGAGTCCCTGTCTCTGCCCTGGGACATTGGGGAGATTATTCATCAGATCAGATTATTCATCAGACCATTCGGACCAGAGGGGAAGAGCACCTCCTACTGGTCCTCCAACACCACTTCCAGCACCAGTCTCCCATCCAAGGAGTATCCTAGGCCAGTCCTGCTTAGCTTACCAAGGAAGCCAGTAATGTAATGCAGGAGTAATGTCTTTATTTGATGTAGAATGCAGAGGACATGTAACTGTTTCGTTAAACTCGCATTCCAGGAATATTGTATTTACTGCGCTGCTCTAAATATAACGTAACTGCCGCATGCCTCAGTCAGAGAGCCTGTTCGTCCTGGAACCCACTCGCTTTACACCAGAACACAATCGATTTGGGGGTGGAACACACCAGGATTGTCCAACGCCAACGCCAGTGCCCAGAACTGTCAAATCAAATCATCGACAGAGACGCTATGACCTGCCTCCCAATCTCCTTTTCTTTTTTTTTCATGACAGTGTATCAACGTGGCTATATTATAAATATAGCCACGTTATAAACAACTAACCAACGCTGATGAACTGAATGACCAAATTGATATAACTTTTAACCATTTTGGGCAGTTTTGCCCATGGCGTTTTACTGCCTTGTAACATAACTAACTAGCTACAGTAATAACATTAGCCACAGTAGGCGATTACCCATGATGCATTGCGCTCTGTGTTTGTGTTTGTCAGAGAGTACTGCTGGCGTCGTGTGTGGCTGCCGCTTCTTCGTCTGTCTGTCTTTTCCCTGTTTTGTAACGTTACTTTATTCTTTGATCGACTTTTGTTCTGCTTTCCCTATACCGTTTTCATCTCTGTCCGACTTGTCTCTGACCACTGTCTCCTTACCCCCCCTGCCTACGCTTTTCTGCTAACCGGCTGTTAGCTCCACCTGGCTAGCCGGCTAGCTAACGTCTGGTGAGCTGCCCTCGGCTCTGTCCCTAATTCTCCGCTCGTATTTCTCACCCCGACTATTTCCCTCCGCTCATTCGGACTACCATTACCCTTACCTCACTCACTGGACCCTCCGGACACCACTCTCTCTCCCTGGCCTATTCATCACAAACTCATCTGTACCGTGAGTAGCAACGTAACGCTTGCCCCGCGCTAACGTTACTTTCACCCCACTTTCCCACCTCTCTACTGCCATTATGGGTCCCGCATTCAACTTTTTCATGTTCCTACTCACCCTACCCCCTGTTTTACTCCATGCTACTCCCTACCTGTTTTTCCTTCAGCCCAGCTTCCCCCCTCATATCCATTACTCTTCCCATGAACTCCTGCTTCTTAACAACAACTACAGGCTACACCATGATGCACTCATCCCCGCTCGCTCTGCTGGCATCCTCTGCCGCCGCCGCTATCTCCACCGCAGCCCCAGACACCCCCGCCATCCTCATTCCTCCACTATCCCCAACATCCATCCGGTCTCCTACATCCATACAATTAGCTCCCACCGTCCCCCCTCCACTGTAACATCCCGCACTGTCAACCTCGACAACCTCCGACCTCTCCTGTTTGCCCCCATTACTCCACCCTCCCATCCAACCACTTTTGCCCTCCTCAACACCCGATCACTCAACAATAAAGCCCCCCTCCTGCATGAACTGGTACTGGACAACTCACTTGATTTTCTCCTCCTCACTGAAACCTGGCAACAACCTGATGACTTCTTCTCCCTCAACCAAGCATCCCCCCCTGGCTTTAATTACATTTCCAAACCCCGTCCCTCCCGCCGTGGAGGTGGCCTCGCAGTGATATTCAATCAGAACCTTCGGACCTCAGAACTCATCCTCCCCACTGTCAACTCATTTGAATCACTCGCCTTCAAAACCTGCTTCTCACTGACTGTTATTCTCATCTATCGGCCCCCCAAACCAAACCCATCTTTTTTATCTGATCTGTCTGAACTTCTCACAATTGCCTCATCACTCTCCTCCCGTCTACTGCTCCTTGGCGACTTCAACATTCACATCGACTCACCAACCTCCAAGTTTACCTCCGAATTCACCACCTTACTGGACAACTTTAACCTCACCCAGCACGTCACTTTCCCCACCCATGTCAAAGGCCACATCCTCGACCTCGTCTGCTCCCTCAACCAACCAGTTCACAACATCCATCTGTCCCCATTCCCTCTGTCAGACCATAGCATCATCCAGTTCACTGTCCCATCCCCAACCCCACGTCCACAGATCCTCAGGCAAATCACCTTCCGGAAAATAAAATCCATTGACCCCCTCCAACTCTCCGATCTGATCTCCAACACTCTCCCCCAGGAACCTCCCCCCACCTCACCTGATGATCTCACCAACAACCTCAACAACACACTATCTGCTTCCCTCAACCTGCTGGCCCTCTCAAAACAAAAACCGTCTCCTTCACCACCTCTGCACCCTGGTTCACACCTCAACTCTGCACACTCAAACAGACCGGCCGCCAACTGGAAAGACTCATCAAGAAAACACCACTCACCGTTCACCTTGAAGCCTACAAACTCCACCTCTCAACCTACAAAGATGCCCTCACTGCCGCCAAGTCTGCCTATTTCTCCTCCATCATCAACGATCCCAGCCGTAATCCCAAAACCCTCTTTTCCACCGTCAACAGCCTCCTCAAGCCCCGTACCGACGCCTTCCCTACCTCCTCATCTGAACAATGCACTGCTTTCCTTCAATTTTTTGCTGACAAAATCACCACCATCTACCAATCACTGTCCCCTCTGTCCCCCCCAGCTGCCCCTACCCCTGCTTCTCTCCTCTCCATCCCGCTTGCCTTTCCTAGCCTCCCCCCCCCCACCGCCGTCTTTCCCGATTCACCCCTGTCACTGCCTCCACCGTCTCTAAACTCATCAGCTCATCCAAACCCACAACCTGCTCCCTTGACCCCCTCCCCACCCCCCTTCTGAAATCATGCCTTCCTGTCATCTGCCCCTACCTCACAAACCTCTTCAACTCCTCACTCTCCCATGGCACTGTCCCCTCTGCTTTCAAAACTGCTGCTCACTCCCATCCTGAAGAAACCCGGTCTTGACCCATCCTGCCTCAATCACTACCGGCCTATCTCCAACCTCCCCTTCCTCTCAAAAACCCTGGAACGTATAGTAGCCACCCAACTTCAACACCACCTGCACTCCAATGACTTATTCGAACCCCTCCAATCTGGTTTCCGCCCCCTCCACAGCACTGAAACAGCACTCATTAAAGTCTTCAACGACCTCCTCACCTCTGCCGACTCCGGTTCCCTCACCATCTTCATCCTCCTCGACCTGAGTGCAGCCTTCGATACCGTGAACCATAACATCCTGCTCTCCAGATTGGAAGATCTCGGTGTCGAAGGTACTGCACTCAGGTGGATTCACTCCTACCTCTCCAACCGTTCTCAGTTCATTTCCCTACACAACCACTCCTCTGCTCCCTCTATAGTTTCACACGGTGTCCCCCAAGGTTCTGTACTCGGTCCATTTCTGTTCATCACTTACATCCTCCCCCTCGGTCAGATCCTCCGTCACTTCAACTTGGACTTTCACTGTTATGCCGACGACACCCAGATCTACCTCAGCACCACCTCCCCCCACAACCCACCCCTCTCCCACATCAACTCCTGCCTGTCTGCCATTAAATCCTGGATGCAAGAAAACTTCCTACAACTCAACAGTGATAAAACAGAACTCCTCCTCATCGGCTCCAAGTCCACTCTATCCAAAACCAATAACCCCACCCTCACCATCGATAACACCACTGTCTCCCCTTCCTCCCAGGCACGCAATCTCGGCGTCATCATCGACCCCACCCTTTCCCTTGAACCCCACATCGTCAAATCGTCAAATCCTCTTTCTACCACCTCCGCAATATTGCCAAAATTCGCCCCTCCCTCTCACACTCCACTGCTGAAACACTCATTCACGCCTTCATCTCCTCCCGCCTGGACTATTGCAACTCACTCCTTCACGGCATCAACGCCACCCTCATCAACAAGCTCCAACTGGTTCAGAACGCAGCAGCTCGACTCCTGACCCACACCAAATCCTGCCACCACATCACCCCTGTCCTCAAAGAACTCCACTGGCTTCCCATCTCCTACCGCATCAACTACAAAATCCTGGTCATCACCTACAAAGCCCTTCATCAACTGGCCCCCCCTTACCTCACAGACCTCCTCTCCCCCTACCAACCCTCCCGGTCCCTCAGATCCTCCTCAGCCGACCTCCTTTCCACCCCCAAGTCCAAACTCCGCAGCTTTGGGGACAGAGCTTTCTCTCGGGCAGCTCCCAGACTCTGGAACGCCCTTCCCCAAGAAATCAGAACCTCAGAGTCCCTCACAGTCTTCCACTCCCGCCTCAAAACCCATCTCTTTTCCACCGCCTTCTCTTAGTCCCTCTGCTTCCTCCCCCCATCCTTGCTTGTGTGCTGTTTGTGTGCTGTCTGTCTACTGTCTTGTCTCACCACTATCACCCCCCCCACATAGTACTCATTGTTTAGTGTCATCTCTGTCGTTATATGTTCACTAACGTCGCCCCCCCCCCCCCAGTGTTTAGTTTTTGTGTAGCCTACTGTAAAGCGTCTTTGAGCTATGGAAAAGCGCTATATAAGCCCCATCTATTATTAAAGGGCTCGCGCTAAAAACAGGTCCATTGGAGTGAATGGAGATGTTGCAACTCTTCTGGCATGAACTACAGTAATAATCACATGAAAAAAACATTTTTCACATGAGTGGGGAAGGCGGGAGTACACCATGATGTAGGATGCAACCACATTTTGGACATTTTGAAGGGGGGGAAAAAGCAGGTTTGAACCCATAGAGATTTGGTCTCAAATGTGGAAATTTTGACCAGAATGTTAGATGATGTCATCATTCCTACTATGATGTCATCGATCTCTGATGATGTCGCAAACGGTAGTGATGTCATAGCACAGGTGATGTCATGTTCGGATCTATAAAGGCCCGTTCCGGCAGGTCCTCTCTAGTGATTCATAAACTAAACTAAGATCACGTCAATCAACCTCTGCAACCGTTCCCAACCTCGAACAGTGCAGACCTAGCTATCAAGTCCCACAACCTCCCTACTCATCGAGACTTCAGTTACCGAGAGTGTCTTGGCCATCAACTACCCGCGAATAGATCCACATGTCTAACACCAACAGCAAGGTTAACACCAACCCTGACAGTATGAATCACTCTAAAACGGATTTAGCGGATAAGGTCCCACCGATCAAGGAGGAGGACCATGAGGCGCCGGTTTCCCCGCCGGCCGCCTCAGCTGACCCACCAGGCCGCCAGCTGAAGAGGCGCCGGCTTTCCCCCTCGGCCTCTTGGGGGGTTCCTCGTCAGACGCCAGTTCCCCCGCCGGTCGCTTCAGGTGGTCCACCAGGCGAGTCAACGAAAGGTCTTGTCGCCGAGGGGACCTTACAAGCGGCGGTGCAGGCCCTGACGTCAGCCCTGATGTCAGTGGTCGTCACCCGACCACCGCCAGCAGCAGCCGCTGCTGTGCCTCTGCTGCCGGCAACCATGGCAGTCACCCCGCCGCCGGTGGCCGCCACTCGGTCACCCAGGACCACCTTCACGCTGCCGCGTTATGGCGGTAGCACACCTTTAGAGCCATACCTGGCGCAAGTAAGACTGGCGGCGTTGAACAACTGGAGTGCCCAGGAAACTGCTGTTCACGTTGCCCTAGTGCTAGAAGGTAACGCGCTGCAGGTGCTACTCGACCTAACGGCAACGGAGCAGCTGGACTACCAGACGTTAGCTGCGGCACTAGAACGGAGATTTGGTAAACAAGTTTCCACGGACAGCATGCGAGAGCAGATGAATCGCCGCCGTCGCCAAGAAGGGGAGACGTTGGGGAATTACGCAGCTGATGTGCGCCTATTCGCACACCGCGGTTACCCCACCTTCGATCCAGTGGCACGTGAGGAGTTAGCCTTAAGTGCCTTCATCCAGGGGGTTACCCCAGAGAGACTGAGAGAGCACCTACGCATCATGGCACCGATAAATTTCAGTGCTGCACTGAAGGAGGCAGAAAGAGTGGAGGCGGTGATGGCACCACGCTATCAGGGGGGGCCGGAGGTCGACTTGAGTCGGGCTGAGTTTCTGAGTTTGAGGGCCGAAGTCGAAAGGCTCAAGTTCTTGATCCCGGCCGGGGGAGCTCGGTCCGGCCAAGAGACGCCCACCCGCACCGCAGATACCGTTCCTCGCCCTGCCCCCGCCTTTGCCGCTGCCCTCCCCTCTCGATCGGGCAGGGACCACGTCCCCCCTGAGGAAAGACAACGCCGTATCCGCGACAACCTCTGCCATTATTGTGGTTTGCCGGACCATATGCTCGAGGACTGCCCCACCTGCCCGAAAAGACGCAAGGCACCAAAAGACTAGGCTCAGTAGCCGTTGGGCAGATGCTACTGAGCCAAACCGACTGCGCCCCTCTGCCCGTATCGTCGTTTGATTGCACCCTCTCGTGGCGGGGTTGGCCCCTTGCCCTCCCGGCCTTCGTCGACTCGGGGGCGGAGGGGTGCTTCTTGGACCGCGGTATTGTTACTCGACTGGGCATGGGAACCGTCCCACTTTCCCCCGCCCTTGAGGCCATAACCCTCTGGGGCCAGCGCTTCGCCCATATTACTGAAAGAACCATGCCAGTTGACCTTCGCTTTTCTGGGAACCATCGGGGGGCGATTCACTTCCACGTGACCGACTGTCCCAGTACTCCCGTGGTCCTCGGCCGCCCCTGGTTAAACCTGCACAAACCCTTCCTCCACTGGTCCCCAGGCAAGGGCAAGGTGGTTTCGTGGAGCCCCTATTGCCATGCAAATTGCCTGGTCGCCGCGCTCTCTCCGGCTTCCCCTGCACCGGTGTCGGCTGTGGCTCCCCCGGATCTGTCGTCCGTTCCCATGGTTTACCATGATTTAGCCCCGGTGTTCGGGAAGGAGCATACGCTGTCCCTCCCACCCCACCGACCGTTTGAATGCCCTGTTGACCTTAAGGCCGGGGCGACCTTTCCCCGGAGCCGGCTATACAACCTCTCCCGCCCTGAGCAGGAATCCATGAGGACCTACATCCGTGACTCCTTGGCTGCGGGCATCATTAGGCCCTCGTCGTCCCCGATGGCCGCTGGGTTTTTCTTTGTGGGGAAGAAGGATGGGACCCTCAGACCATGTATTGATTTCCGAGGGTTGAACGACATCACGGTGAAGAACACATACCCCCTGCCACTCATTAGCTCTGCCTTCCCACCCCTTCATGGCTCCAAGATATTCTCCAAACTTGATCTAAGGAATGCCTACCACCTTGTCCGCATTAGGGAGGGGGACGAGTGGAAGACGGCCTTCAACACTTCCCTTGGCCATTTTGAGTACCTGGTTATGCCATTCGGGCTTACTAACGCCCCCGCCGTCTTCCAGGCTCTCATAAATGACATTCTGAGGGATATGATCGGCCTCTTCGTTTTTGTCTACTTGGATGACATCCTCATCTTCTCTCAGGATGTTGACGACCATCAACAGCATGTCCGCCTAGTGCTCCAACGGTTGTTGGAGAACAGCCTCTTCGTCAAGGCTGAGAAGTGTGAATTTCATGCTTCCACTGTGTCCTTCCTCAGGTATGTGATTGCAGAAGGTGAGTTACGCATGGATCCCGCCAAGGTCGCGGCTGTGGCGGATTGGCCTGAACCCTCTACCTTGAAACAGCTTCAACGGTTCCTTGGGTTTGCCAATTTCTATCGACGGTTTATCCGCAACTACGGCCGTGTGGCTTCCCCGCTTACCGCCCTCACCTCTACCTCTACTCCGTTTCGGTGGACCCCCCTGGCCAAGGCTGCTTTTAGCGAGCTCAAACGCCGTTTCTCTACAGCTCCCGTGATCTCCCAACCTGACCCAGAACTGCAGTTCATCGTTGAGGTTGATGCCTCAGAGACTGGAATTGGGGCTGTTCTCTCTCAACGCTCTCCTGGGGATCATAAGGTCCATCCTTGCGCCTTTTTCTCGTGTAAGCTTTCACCCGCTGAAGCCAATTATAACGTCGGCGACCGTGAGCTGCTGGCAGTTAAGTCAGCTCTTGAGGAGTGGCGCCATTGGCCATTGGCTTTATCCCACTTCCTAAGCTCCCGTCCTCCAAGGAGACGGCGGACCTCTTGGTTTTACACGTGTACCGGGCACATGGCATTCCGTCTGACATTGTGTCCGATCGGGGGCCCCAGTTCATTTCTCAGGTTTGGAAGGCCTTCTGTTTGGCTCTTGGCACGACTGTCAGCCTCTCGTCGGGTTATCACCCGCAGACTAATGGCCAAGCCGAGAGGGTCAACCAGGAGTTGGAGACCATGCTGCGTTGCACCACAGCTGCTGACCCCTCCCACTGGAGTTCCCAGTTGCCGTGGGTTGAGTACGCCCACAACACGCACCCCAACGCCTCTTCCGGCATGTCTCCCTTTGAGTGCTGCTTCGGTTTTCAGCCCCCCTTGTTCCCCTTCCAGGAGGAGGAGGTTGCGGTGCCTTCCATGCAGGCACATTTGCGCCGTTGCCGTCGCACGTGGAAGAGGGCTCGCGCATCGCTATTGCGTTCCTCTGCCGGGACGCAAGTCCAGGCTAACCGCCGCCGCACACCGGCCCCAGCCTATGCGCCGGGCCAGAGGGTGTGGCTCTCGTCTCGGAACGTTCCCTTGAAGGTTGAGTCAAGGAAGCTTGCGCCCCGTTTTATCGGGCCTTTTGCTATTGAGCGGGTTGTGAACCCTGCGGCTGTCCGCTTGATTCTACCTGCTTCTCTCCGTCGCATCAACCATACCTTCCACGTATCCCAGGTCAAGCCGGTGCACTCTAGTCCCTTGTGCCCTCCTGCGGCGCCCCCCCCGCCGCCTCGGTTAATCGACGACCACCCTGCCTACACGGTCCGGCGGCTGTTGGACAGGCGACGCAGGGGTCGTGGGTTTCAATATCTGGTGGATTGGGAGGGGTACGGCCCCGAGGAACGCAGTTGGGTTCCCCGCCGGTTCATCCTTGACGCTGCGCTCATTCGGGATTTCCTTGCGTCTGATCGGGCGCCGGGTGGCGCCCGTAGAGGGGGGGGTACTGTTAGATGATGTCATCATTCCTACTATGATGTCATCGATCTCTGATGATGTCGCAAACGGTAGTGATGTCATAGCACAGGTGATGTCATGTTCGGATCTATAAAGGCCCGTTCCGGCAGGTCCTCTCTAGTGATTCATAAACTAAACTAAGATCACGTCAATCAACCTCTGCAACCGTTCCCAACCTCGAACAGTGCAGACCTAGCTATCAAGTCCCACAACCTCCCTACTCATCGAGACTTCAGTTACCGAGAGTGTCTTGGCCATCAACTACCCGCGAATAGATCCACATGTCTTACACCGATCCTGACAGTATTCTTCACACACCACCCCAAAAGCCATATATATTGTTTAAAAGCTGAAAAAAGTGTTTTAGGGGTAAGTTACACTTTAAGAGATAACATTTACTATCATCAATTTGCTGACGACACAGCTCTACATATGCACCTTTTTCACAGAGGTCATTTTGTGTCTAAAAGGCAGGAAGTAAGCACAACATTAATGAGGGTTTCCAACTTCCAATCCATTTAGGTGTTCCAGTGCTGGGGCCTTCCTTCATGTTTTGCTTTGTGATCTAACTGCTATTTGCACCCAAATAGCCGATGTGACTATTCACACCCGGGTGTAAATGGGTTATGTGGCTATTTACACCCCAATTCAGAAAATGATTAGAATGTATTTTATATTTAAAATTTTAAATATACTGTAACTAAATGTTTCTAGAGTACAGGGCCTAAAATTTATTTTGCAAATAAATATGCTTCTTGAAGGAATTAATCCAGGACAGCAGTAAAGCAATAAGTTTGACATTTAAATTGTATTGCCTGCACAAACGTTTCAGGCCAGATGCCCTTCTTCAGTGTGCTTAGTGAGTCAGTCACACACAGGTGACGCTTACAGCAGCTCCCAAAAAACCCCATGACATCACCAGCCAATAAATACAAAGAATAAATATGTAGGCTATATATTTTTACACTACAAATTAGCTTATTTTCTTCGTCTTCCACTTCATTTGATACATAATCACATTATTGTACATAAATTTTTTTTATCCAGGACTAAGCCCAGAAAACAGGTATAGGACATAAAGGGACAAATTGAATCCAGAACAATCTCAAGAAAGTTATAAAAAGCAAGATAAACATAACTCCTCATTGAGTCCCCTTTTTTTTTTTTTTTTTTTTTTTTAAGATTCAGATGCAGGTGTCACTAATGAAGCATTTTCAATAATGGACTTTTTTCAAAGAAGAGAGATATTTTATTAAAAATATAAAATCTCCCTCTTGCTTCTCAAAAATGTACGAGCCTCCACTGCTGCAAACTACAGTTACATTATATAACCGGCACCAGGAGTTTACCGGTATCCACCTGTTGTTACCTCTACCAATGGCCAACGAGTTGGCCGGGAGGTTATGTTTTCGGCCACGTTTGTCTGTCCCTTTGTTTGGTGGCAGGATATCTTAAAATATTATGAACGGATTTGCACAAAACATGGTTGAAACATAGAACATGGGCCCATGTTAATCAGTTCTCAGTTAGATCACATCGATTCTATGTGATCTAACTGAGAACTGATTAACTTTCAACACCCACTGGCCAAAAGGGGGCATGGCCAATCACAAAAAGGCGATAAATGCCCACACGCCTTCATGTTTGTAGAAAGGTTATTCCTGTGCCATGGAAGAACTTATTCACTTTCCACGCCCACTGGCCAAAAGAAGACATGCTAATGGACATGGCCAATCACAAAAATGTGCTTAAAGGCCAACTCCAGTCAGTTTCTCTACCTTTGAAATGTTTGGTGTTCCATGTCAAACACGCATGAGTGTATAATCGCACGCCATCGTTTGTCAAGCCTCTCGCCTTCATTATACTGTTTGTCTGCGCCCAGGGGCGTCATGCAAGCCACAAATCTGAGGGGGCATTTTTGGGTGTGTGTTTTTGTGTTTTTGTTTGTGTCGCATAATACAATACATCGAAAACTCAACACTAATGAGTAAATGATCACCTGCAGGCCGGTAGGAGCTGAACTCCTCTTCATCGTCTTCATCACTCTCCTCCTCTTCCTCTGTGGGGGCGGGACTTGTTGTGTGGTGGCGCCCCCCCCCTCAGGCTCTCTGAGGTCTCGGAGGCACTCTCCCCCTCCCCCTGCTGCCGTGAGCTGGGGGGAGGGGGCGGGGCCAGAGGGGAGGGGAGAAGGCGAGGGGGGGAGGAGGACGTGCAGGAGAGGAGGGAGGAGAAGGGAGGCGGGGGAGAGGAGGAGAAGGGGGAGTAAGGGGGGTCACAGGAGGAGTAGGGTGAGGACGGCCGGGGGGTGGGGTCAAAGAGGGAGGCGTAGGGCGAGGAGGGCTGGGGGGCGGGGTCAGAGAGGGAGGCGTAGGATGAGGAGGGCCGGGGGGCGGGGTCACAGGAGGAGTAGGAGGAGTAAGGAGAGGAGGAGCGATAAGGAAAATCAGACGGACAGAGAGAGAGTAGGCCCAACTCTGACTGAAGATCTGAGAGCTGAAGAGAGGAGAGGGGAGGAGAGAGGAGAGGAGAGGAGAGGGGAGGAGAGAGGAGAGGAGAGAGGAGAGGGGAGGAGAGAGGAGAGGAGAGGAGAGGGGAGGAGAGAGGAGAGAGGAGAGGGGAGGAGAGAGGAGAGGGGAGGAGAGGAGAGGGAGGAGAGAGGAGGGGAGAGGAGAGGAGAGGGGAGGAGAGAGGAGAGGAGAGAGGAGGAGAGAGGAGAGGAGAGGGGAGGGGAGGAGAGAGGAGAGGGGAGGAGAGAGGAGAGGACATGAGAGAGGAGAGGAGAGAGGAGAGGAGAGGGGAGGAGAGAGCAGAGGGGAGGAGAGGAGGGGAGGGGAGAGGAGAGGAGAGGAGAGAGGAGAGGGGAGGAGAGAGGAGAGGAGAGGGGAGGAGAGAGGAGAGGAGAGAGGAGGAGAGGGGAGGAGAGAGGAGAGGGGAGGAGAGAGGAGAGGAGAGAGGAAAGGAGAGGAGAGAGGAGAGGAGAGGAGAGGGGAGGAGAGAGGAGAGGAGAGGGGAGGAGAGAGGAGAGGAGAGGAGAGGAGAGGGGAGGAGAGTAGAAGGGAGGAGAGAGGAGAGGGGAGGAGAGAGAGGAGGAGAGGAGAGGAGAGAGGAGAGGAGAGAGGAGAGGAGAGGGGAGGAGAGAGGAGAGGGGAGGAGAGTAGAGGGGAGGAGAGAGGGGAGGGGAGGAGAGAGGAGAGGAGAGGAGAGGGGAGAGGAGAGAGGAGAGGAGAGGAGAGAGGAGAGGAGAGAGGGGAGGAGAGAGGAGGAGAGTAGAGGGGAGGAGAGAGGTGAGGGGAGGAGAGAGGGGAGGGGAGGAGAGAGGAGAGGAGAGGGGAGAGGAGAGGGGAGGGGAGGAGAGAGGAGAGGGGCGGAGAGGAGAGGAGAGAGGAGAGGAGGGGAGAGGAGAGGGGAGGAGAGAGGAGAGAGGAGAGGAGAGGGGAGGAGAGAGGAGAGGAGAGGGGAGGAGAGAGGAGAGGAGAGAGGAGGAGAGGGGAGGAGAGAGGAGAGGGGAGGAGAGAGGAGAGGAGAGAGGAAAGGAGAGGAGAGAGGAGAGGAGAGGAGAGGGGAGGAGAGAGGAGAGGAGAGGGGAGGAGAGAGGAGAGGAGAGGAGAGGGGAGGAGAGTAGAAGGGAGGAGAGAGGAGAGGGGAGGAGAGAGGAGAGGAGAGGTGAGGAGAGGGGAGAGGAGAGGAGAGAGGAGAGGAGAGGAGAGGAGAGGGGAGGAGAGAGGAGAGGGGAGGAGAGTAGAGGGGAGGAGAGAGGGGAGGGGAGGAGAGAGGAGAGGAGAGGAGAGGGGAGAGGAGAGAGGGGAGGAGAGAGGAGAGGAGAGGAGAGAGGAGAGGAGAGAGGAGAGGAGAGAGGGGAGGAGAGAGGAGGAGAGTAGAGGGGAGGAGAGAGGGGAGGGGAGGAGAGAGGAGAGGAGAGGGGAGGAGAGAGGAGAGGAGAGAGGAGAGGGGAGGGGAGGAGAGAGGAGAGGGGCGGAGAGGAGAGGAGAGAGGAGAGGGGAGGAGAGAGGAGAGGAGAGGGGAGGGGAGGAGAGGAGAGGGGAGGAGAGAGGAGAGGAGAGGGGAGGGGAGAGGAGAGGAGAGGAGAGGGGAGGAGAGAGGAGGAGAGAGGAGAGGAGAGGGGAGGAGAGGGGAGGAGAGAGGAGAGGAGATGAGAGAGGAGAGGAGAGAGGAGAGGAGAGGGGAGGAGAGAGGAGAGGGGAGGAGAGGAGGGGAGGGGAGAGGAGAGAGGAGAGGAGAGAGGAGAGGAGAGAGGAGGAGAGGGGAGGAGAGAGGAGAGGGGAGGAGAGAGGAAAGGAGAGGAGAGAGGAGAGGAGAGGGGAGGAGAGAGGAGAGGAGAGGAGAGAGGAGAGGAGGGGGGAGGAGAGAGGAGAGGAGAGGGGAGGAGAGTAGAAGGGAGGAGAGAGGAGAGGGGAGGAGAGAGGAGAGGAGAGGGGAGAGGAGAGGAGAGGGGAGGAGAGAGGAGAGGATAGAGGAGAGGAGAGAGGAGAGGGGAGGAGAGTAGAGGGGAGGAGAGATGGGAGGGGAGGAGAGAGGAGAGGAGAGGAGAGGGGAGGAGAGAGGAGAGGAGAGGGGAGGAGAGAGGAGAGGAGAGAGGAGAGGGGAGGAGAGAGGGGAGGAGAGGAGAGAGGAGAGGAGAGGGGAGGAGAGAGGAGAGGAGAGGAGAGGGGAGGAGAGAGGAGAGGAGAGAGGAGAGGAGAGGAGAGGGGAGGAGAGAGGAGAGGAGAGGAGAGGAGAGAGGAGAGGAGAGAGGAGAGGAGAGGGGAGGAGAGAAGAGAGGAGAGAGGAGAGGAGAGGGGAGGAGAGAGGAGAGGAGAGGGGAGGAGAGGAGAGGGGAGAGGAGAGGAGAGAGGAGGAGAGAGGAGAGGAGAGGGGAGGAGAGAGGAGAGGAGAGGAGAGGAGAGGAGAGGGGAGGAGAGAGGAGAGGAGAGGAGAGGAGAGGGGAGGAGAGAGGAGTTAGTTCATGTTCTCATCACATTGTTTCCATAATATTCATAACTACCAGACGATGCTAAGGCGACGGGAAAGTCGCTCATCCCGGCCGCAACTGTTCTCATCCTTGGCACCACAATAGTGGAACAAGCTCCGCCCCCCTCTGTCAGAATGGCCGAGTCACTGCCCCCTGCATGTGTGCGTGCGTGTGTGCATGTGTGTGTGCGTGTGTGCGTGTGTGCATGCGTGTGTGTGTGTGTGCGTGTGTGTGTACCTGCTGGCTGTGTCCGTTCTCCATGGTGACCAGCTGTCTCTGGATGTTGTCACGGAGACAAAGGTGGACCCTGTTCTTCTGCTCCAGGCTGAAGGCCTCCAGACTGAACACACAGCGCCACTCACCCTGCACACACACACACAGGGAGAGCTGCAGGGGCATGCACGCTACTGCACACACACGCACACATGCACACACACACACACACACACACACACACACACACACACACACACACACACACACACACGCACAGAGGAAGTAGGGGAGAGTGGGGTAAGTCTTCACATAGGTTGTCTCAGTGGCTATTTCCAAGTCATAGCCTATGTCTAATTACAAAAAAGCAGTGACATGTCATGGGGTTAGTTTGGCCAAGATGTCAAGTCTTATTTCACCAGTAATAACTCTTTCTTCCAGTAAATTATTCAAAATGTAAAAAATCCGTTTTTAGAGAAGATCTTAATCTATGTAGAAAAATTCATAAACTTTGCTATGTTTATGCGCCCACAATACTCCAATATTTTCGAACTCCTAAAACGGAGACTTTTGTAGTGACCCTGCCAGTAGCAAGCCCGGGGCTGTCTGGAGCTGGGCTGTCAGCGAGCGCCTGGTGGCCCTGGGCTGTCTGGAGCTGGGCTGTCAGCGAGCGCCTGGTGGCCGGGCTAGCCACGGAGCCTAGTCAGGCCTAGCCCGAAGAAGCAACGTGGACACTTTTCCACGCTGCGGACCCACCATCTACAGGGAGAACCACTCGGGTTGCGTGCATTGCCAGAGTCAAGACGGACCAGACCCAGGCAGCAGGGGGCTGGCTTTGCGGACATGGAATGTCACCTCTCCAGGGCTTAAAATTCGGCACGGTTATTGCGGGAATCCTGCACATTTTACCGAATTCCCGCATATTTTCAATTTAGAAAGGGGGAGTAATCCCGCAATGGTTTGCGCAGACCGATCTATGCAAGCGAAACGGCTGTCTGTCTGACCCACTGAGCACAGACTGTAGAAAGAGATGCAGGATAGCCAAGCGAATGTGATTGGATGAACATTTGACACTAGGCCAATCAGAGGCAGAGAGGGGCGGGCTTTGCCTAGCCTTTGCCATCATGGGGAAAAAAGGAAAAAAATATCGCGTCCCTCAGTCCTCTCTTGACATCAACGCTCCTCTGCTGGTTTCTCGGTGGATAGCCTACAGACAGCTGCTTGCAAACATGATAGATCGCTGGCTAAAAAGGAAAACTAGTCCTCAGAAGGGGGACCCGCTCAGAAAAATCAAACGTGACAAGTCGAACAACAAGGCACTTCTAGCTGAAACGTCAACACCGTGTAACATCAGTGTCAGTGATGTTTAGCGTTACGTTATTGATGATGAAGAATCTGATATCGATAATGACATTAATTATTAACGTTAATCCTCCTTATGCCGAGTGCCAGTGATGTCAACGATGTTGTCGCACTCTCACACTCATAAAGCAGCCGTGAAAATCTGGTGGAAGCATTTTCAATAAAAAGTGAAACGACACACAGATGGTTTATAGTCACTTCAATAGAACTCTCCCCAATGCTAAATTCGAACAGGTTTAGTTGCCAGTAATGAGAGTAAGAAAGGCAGATGTAGTGAGCAAAGATGGATGATTTAATATTCCATAGCTCTGACCTAACCAAATCAAACTGACATCACTATTGTGAACACAAAACAAAGAACACTTCTGATATGATATTAGTGTTTTAGTAGAGTGTATCAGTCAATACAACAAAATAAAGGCTTTCATAGAACCAAAAGCCTATGGCTTAGTCTGCAGAAAAAACACGACAAAAGCCATAGTAATTTAGACTCAGGTGTGCTACTTCCTTTTTTAAATACAAAAATGTGAAATTACAGTATTATCGCTTATTGGACAGGAGAAGCAGGTATTTGTCGTTATACTATCGCCTGAAAAAATCCCCCCCAAAATCTATAAATCCCCCCCATCTGAAGAACATAAGGGGGGACTTCCCCCTAGTTTGCAAAGTGAATTTTAAGCCCTGCCTCTCTATATTTTGTTCAAATTGCCATCTTTGATAACTATACTTTTGCCAACTTTGTACTTGTACCTGTCACTTTGCCTTCCTAACTTTGTTGTCTGCCACACTTGGCTGTTAATAATCTGTCCATCTTGTATATGTTGTAAATGTATTTGTATTTATTGTGTTGTCTATATAACTCATGTAACTTGTGCACCAACCACTGTACACCAAGTCACTTTCCTTGTATGTGCAAACATACTATGGCCGAATAAAATAATTCTGATTCTGGGGGAGCCTGGCTGAGTGCCACTGCGCTGGACTTTAACCCGGTGGACGAGAGCGTCGCCTCCTTACACCATGGGGTTATGGAGGGGGGGACTCAGTTGTGCACCGGACAGCAGTTCAGAGTATTCTGCCTTCTTGGAGATCCTGGATGGAGTCCTGCATGAGGCTCTGGTAGGGGACTCATAATTCTACTTGGATACTTCAATGCACACATGGGCAATGATGGGGAAATTTGGAGGGGTGTGATTGGGAAGAATGGCCTCCCTGATCTGAACCTGGGTGCTGTTCTGTTCATGGACTTATGTGCTAGTCATGGACTGGCCATAGCAAACATGTTCCAGCATAAGGATGCTTATACAGTAAGTGTACATGGTACCTTAGGCCGACAGTCAATGATGGATTTTGTTATCATGTCATCTGACCTGAGGCCACATGTCCACTCTCGGGGGAAGAGAGGGGCAGTGCTGTCAACTGATCACCACCTGGTGGTGAGCTGGGTCAGATGGTGGGGGAAACCTCTGGACAGACCTGGCAAGCCCAAACGTGTAGTGTGGGTGAACTGGAAACGTCTGTCGAAGGCCCTGTCCAGATGACCTTCAACTCCTACCTCCTGGGACAGTGCAGAAGGAGTGGCAGACAGGGGTTGTGGTTCCCCGGTTTACAAAGGGTGACCAGAGGATGTGTGCTAATTACAGGTGTATCACATTACTCAGCCACCCTGGGAAAGTCTACTCCAAGGTGCTGGAAAGGAGGGTCTGGCTGATAGTCGGACCTTGGATTGAAGAAGAACAATGCAGAGTCCGTCCTGGTCATGGAACAACGGACCAGTTATTTCCAATCGCAAGGATCCTGGAGGGAGACTGGGAGTATGCCTATCTGGTCTATATGTGTTTTGTGGATTTGGTCGGAAAATGCTTATCTCCCCCTGGAAGATACTGTGGGAGGTGAGGGCCCTCCAGTCTCTGTACCCCCAAAGTGAGAGCTGTGTCCTGATTCTTGGACCTGTTCTCAGTGGCTGTTGGCATCTGCCAGAGCTGTGCTTTGTCACCTATCCTGTTGTGACCTTCATGGACAGGATTTTGAGTCGTAGTGGTGGAGGGGTTTCAGTTTGGTCGGCTGAGGATTGGGTGAGTGCTTTTTGCAGATGACGTAGTCCTGATGACATAATCGGTCTGGGACCTTCAGCACTGCATCGGTTTGCAGCCGAGTGTGAAGCGGCTGGGATGAGGATCAACACGCTGAAGCCATGGTTCTCAGCAGGAAACTGGTGGATTGTCTATTCCAGGTAGGGAACAAGTTCTTACCCCAAGTGAAGGAGTTCAAGTATCTCGGGTCTTGTTCTCGAGTGAGGGGATGAGTGGAGTTGTGTGTGTGTGTGTGTGTGTGTGTGTGTGTGTGTGTGTGTGTACCCTCTCGGAGCCGTGTTGTGTTCAGGTACAGTGGACTCTGTAGGACATTGCAGCGTCCAGCCTCATCCTCTCTGGTCAGCAGCAGGAGGTCACTGTAGATCAACACCGTGACCTGCAGGCGGTAGCACACGCACGCACACGCACACACACACACACGCACACGCACACACACACACACACGCACGCACACACACACACACACACACACACACACACACACACACACACACACACACACACACATACACACACACACACACACACACACACACACATTCATGGAATTTGTTTGGTTAATTGTAGATTTCCATTCCAGCAATTTCCCTTCTAATCAATAAATGAGTAAAGCATTTGGTCTATTCAAACTCTACTCTTCCACCACAGATGTGTAGCACCCACCTGCGTGATGTACGAGAACGCTCAACACACATCAGCTATGACAGTGGAGAATTGAGGACTGAATGTGGCAATTAAGTAACAAGGAATGCTTAGGTGGCCATAACGGAAGGCCTGTGTGGGAATTTAACACATTAAACTGGGCTAAATAAAGCTATTAGTTTATTTAATTACCCTTATTGTGAAGGTTTTAAAGATAAAAAAAATCTAATTTCTCCTCTGATTTGATTTCTGCTTTGTCCGTCTGTCGATCCCTTGAAACTCACTTGCTCTGTGTGTGTGTGTGTGTGTGTGTGTGTGTGTGTGTGTGTGTGTGTGTGTGTGTGTGTGTGTGTGTGCGTGCGTGCGCGTGCGTGCATGCGCGTGCATGTGTGTGAGTGACCTTGGCAGGCAGCAGGTGGTTCTGGTGAAGGATCATTTCTTCTGACAGCAGCAGAGTTCTGTCTGGACTGCAGAGGTCCAGAGGCTGCAACCAGTAAGCAACAGATAAACAACAACAACAACAACAACAACAACAACAACAACAACAACATGGATGCCTAAATAACATAATAATAATATAATAATAAATAATAATCCATCCACATACAAAAATTGAGGCAAAATACCCCAAAGCCAAATTGACAACATTTCCCCCCCAAAGTATTTGCATGCATCAGAATCAGAATCAGAATCAGAATCAGAAAAACGTTATTGATCCTCGAGGGGAAATTGAGTCATGCTAATGCTACAGAATCAGAATCAGAATCAGAACCACTTTTATTGCCACAGAATGCAAGATTACATACGAGGGGGGTGGGGGGGGCAATAGAATGCCAGGATAGTGTCACATGTCACATGATCCCCGACCCAGCGATCATGTGACACTATCCTGGCATTCTATTGGCTGTGGATTTCTGACAGGATTGTTGCACAACAAATCTGAGAAGAGAAGAGATCCAAGAGCAGAAGTTTCAAGAGCGCACAGAAGCAGTTTGAAGGGGGAGGGGAGGACATTTGCATGCAGGTTTGAGTGCGAACAGAGGAAATGTAAGTGTGAGCAGGGGATTTTTGAGTGCGAGTGCAGGAAATCTGTCCAAGCAGAAAACTTTTGAGTGTGAGCGTACTGTTTGAGGACAAGCAGAGCAAATTTAAGCACAGGCAGGGTCCAAAATCTGAACATGAAATTGATAAATCATGCTCTCAAATTGCTTGAACGACTTCTTGCATTTAGATAGATAAATAATTCCAAATATGTTTCGGTATGCCTGGAATTCGCACTGAGAAACGTTCCGCGGTCTCTTGAGTCCAAAATAAAATGCGTAAATCTGCGTTATTTTTTCTGTAATTAATTAATCTAAGTTAAATCTAAGTCCCAGCCCTAGTCGGAATATTTTGAATAAAATCAGAACAAACAAATTTTCATTTTTAAATCAAGTTGTGTGTTTTTCTGCAATGTCTTGGGACATGCGCATATCGATACCAATACCAATACCAATACCAACACCAACACCAACACCAATACCAATACCGATACCTTACATACACAACACAATACCGGGCCAGAGTCCCAGCAAACTAGATTTGAAGGCCGCGTAGCAGCCTGATAATCTAGTATTGTTAAATGTCACTTTTACAAACCATGCGATTTCATTTCATGAATGGAGAGTTAGGTTGTAGGTTACAATTGTTTCTGCACGCCATGCTTTTCTCTCATATATCTTACTGCATCACAGTGTGGAGCCAGGCCCCTCTGACTCTGGCGCTTTCACACCGACTTGAAAGCCGCCAAATGCATGGAAAATAGGATCCGCGCCTCCGATGTGAAAGTTTTGAACGCGCGTTGGTGGGTAATTGTTGTACGCCTTTTGTCCCGCGAGCCGACCTAGTCTCAGCGCCAGGTTAGCAGGTACCCGCCTCCACTTGAAAGCGTAGGAGCAGCAAGCCGGAACAGTGCGAATGCTCAGCTCATTCATAAAAAAATTACAGGGGAAATCACCTCATGCAGCAAGAAAGACAGTGAAAGTAAAAAAAAGTAGCCTATACAATCATGCGCCAGGAGGAATGCTCCGTGCCTGTAAGTAGGTTAGGCTTTATGCTCAAACGATGTTGACATTAGTAGCCTAGGTAAAATTAACGGATATAATAATACTCTTCAGAGGACTATAGCTGTCTGTGGCGAGTTGGTCTGAGGATATTCCCTCTGGAAAGCAGCTCCAGAACTGCAATCTGTCTAGCTAGCCACTTGTGCATTCCCTTACAAAAACTACTAACGTTATAGTAGTCATGTGCATTTATAGCCTATACTATTCCCCCGACGAACGTTATGCAGACTGCAGCTGTTTGATATGCGGGCGTCGTCTTTCAGAACGGCCCCTAATTAGGCTACTTGATGGGAATCATTTGCTTTACAAAAAACTGGAACCAAAAGATAAGAATTAGCCTTGTAGCCTACCTAATAGGCTACATGATGGTGCGTCTGTGATGCATAAAGTCGATCAGATGAATATTGAAAGCCTTGTTACCATGCTGCATGTGGACAACACTTTCCTGTTTTATCAGTTTGATCCTTAACGAGCGCAGCTTTATCAGCTTGATCCTTAACAACCGCAGCTGCACCTCGTTGGCTGGCGTACATCAGCGATGTTTGGTTGTTGAATGAATTCATTCATCATACAGTAGCCTAGGGCCTAGGCTACTGTATGATGAATTAATTAATATTTTCATAGGTTAGTGTAGCCTAGGCCCTAGGCTACACTAACCTATGAAAATATTAATTTGGGCGAGGAGCTGGGTGGAAATGCCTCCGCTCGCCTTTCAATCCGGGAGCGGTGGCTGTCACTTGAAAGCACACCCCAGGACGGGAATGTGGCGGTGCTGCTTGGCTGTGTGTGAAAGCAATTTCTGTGGCGAGACTGCCGGTTTTGCGGGCCTTTTGAACTGCAATTTTGCGCGATCTGTGTGTGAAAACGGCTGTGATTCAACCGGTTGCCTCTTTATATAAGCAAGCTCTAAAAATAATGGCAAAAAAACAATGTGCTGGCATCACTGCCATAAACTGAAGCAGTATAACCTGCTCAGTTTTGATAACTTCTTAAAATTGTCTTCTCTTAACTCATTCTCTGCCAAAGACGTACTCGGACGTACTTTTTACAATGGCGTTCTGTGCCAAAGACGTACTCGGACGTACTTTCATGTTTTGCTTGTTTACATTAGATCAGACCCTTTCCCAGCCTGTGACATTGTTTCAAGTCAAACTGATAAAAGGAACCCGCTAAATCACGTTTAGTATTTATAGTATAGTCACCCATTTAGCTCATTGAGTGCCAATGACAGCCTGAAAAAGCCCCGTGATCAAAGAGAACTGCATGCAGCCCAGAGCCATGTAGATTGTTCTGGCTGCAACTGACGGTGCCTGCGAACACAGTCCATCCGCTCCCACAACTGAGCCCTTCTGCCTCTGTCTGTCTGTCAGCATAGTTTCTCCACACGATTAGCCGCTAGAAAAGCAGCAGCCGACACTGAAAAGCCAAACCTTTCCCTGCAGTCCGCGTGTGGCTTTTCCATGTTGCGCTGCCTGGGAGGCGGCGCACAAAAAGCACTCCGAAAATAGACGCTGGGTGCGTGAGGCTGTGTGTTACTAGTGTGGGGAGGAGTTTTCAGCTGAGGGGGGGGAGAGGGGGGTGGGGCACGCAGGGCAGGACACAACTACACCACGTCACTACATCAGAAAATATTAGCTAGAGTCAGTGAATGTGCTTGAAATGCTTCATTTCACAAAAGGCTGAATATCTCAGCTTATAATTTGAAATGCCTGAAAACGCTGAAAACAACCTATCTTCTCCGGCTCATAACTAAAGAACGGAAAATGGTATCAATAAACTTTTTTTTGCTGATGATACAATAGAGTCTCCTTGTTCTTTGTGCGTGTTCGGTGTTTACATAGTAATATCACACAATATTCTGTGGGCCTCGAGAAATCACTGAAAACGCTCTGAAACTCTGGCACTGGGAGCGTCGTTCTCCAAAAGTGGCTGGCACTCAATGAGTTAAAGAGAATTTGCAAATCTATTGAAAGACATAGTGTCACTAGAGCCACTAGGGGGCGCGGCTCGTGGTAACTGTGAAATTGCACACCGTAAGACCTCCTTTGGGCAGAGTGCTTTCTACATTGAGGCCTCTCATATGTGGAATGCTAAAGCCCACCGAGCTGAAGCAGACTCTCGATCTTTATTATCTTTAATAAAAATGTTAAAGACTGGCTGAAGAATAGTCACCCCTAGTTATATATGTGCTTTATTGTAGGCGTTTCTTTTCCTTTGCTTGCATGTCATGCTTTGTCTATTGCTTATGTGCTTTTGTCTGCATGCAATACTGATTAGTCTCCTTTCTATATATTATGACTGAGTAACTATTGTGTTTGTTTTATAGCACATGCATTTTATCTGTTTAACATTTTAGGGTGCCTTGATAACATCTGGCCAGGGACAGGAGCTGGGAACTAGCTTCGGCTATAGGCTCTGTATGCATCGCATCAGATACTTTATTTTGACTTGTTGAAATGAATGAATGTGACGATGTGAACTGCATTGTCCCTGTTAAATAAATATTATTTAAATATTTATTTAAATAAATAAATAAAATAACAGATGAGTTTGGAGTCTATGCGATAGGTTGTAGGTTCGAGGTTCTGGGTTCTGGTAGTGTGAGCTATGCTACAGGTTGCAAGTTCGAGGTTCTGGGTTCTGGTAGGTTGAGCTCTATGCTACGGGTTGCAGCTTCAAGGTTCTGGGTTCTGACCTGGACGAAGACGGGGAAGATGAGTGTTTTAGGTGTCAGGCTGACATAGGTTCCGTAGGCAGTGCAGGGCACGTGTGATTGGACGATGGTGCAGTTCTGGTAGTTGCCATAGCTACCGGGAGGCGCCGAGGAGGAGGCAGAGCTGGAGGAGGGGTGATGAGCCAAGGTGGGTCGCCGTGACAACGAGGCGGGGCGGGGGTCATGGAGGAGGCTCTGCCCCCTGCTGGGGTGAGTCTGGTACAGCCGGCCTGGAGACAATACAGCTATCATTATACACAATGTGTGTGTGTGTGTGTGTGTGTGTGTGTGTGTGTGTGTGTGTGTGTGTGTGTGTGTGTGTGTGTGTGTGTGTGTGTGTGTGTGTGTGTGTGTGTGTGTGTGTGTGTGTGTGCGTGCGTGCGTGCGTGCGTGCGTGCGTTATGTGTGCGTGTGTTACCGATGGTTCCGTTGCGGTCATGGTAAATCGGCTGAAGAAGCTGAAAGTAGATTGATAAAAACATTATTGTCAGTAAGCAGATGACAGGATGACATCATCATCTACTGAACTTGGGGCAACCTCCGGCTCTGAAAAGTGAAGCCAATGTGGAAGTGCCTTAAACCTGCAGTGTTTGGCCCTACTTTCCACTTGATTTATGACCTCAGTAAGCTGCTTTCATTTGACCAAACTACACTAAGCAGCAGCTCGCTAGTGTAAAGCTAGTGTAGACCGAACTACACTCTCTAGCAGCTAGGTAGTAGCAGTTCGGTCTAAAGACAACAGTTGCTACATGAGACTTCTCACAACAAGGTCTGTGGAGTATCTTGAGTAAGCAGGTCATGATTTCTGGAAAGAGACATTGCTGTTTGTTTTGTGTTTTTTTGCGCTTTGAGCACCACACGCTGAGAGCCATCCAGTCACTGCAGGTAAGAGGATAACATGTATTTTTGTTTTTTGGGCTGAAAGGTCCCTGTAAAGTGTTTCATCGAATGTGAAGTGTGGCTCCGCCTCCTCTTGCTCACCTGACTTCCTGGATTGACGGGCGACAGGATGATGTAGTTGTCTCCGTTTGATGATGTCACACGGGTGAGTGTGGAGGCTTGAGCGGAGTAATCCGTCCCCTCCTCCCCCTCGCCCCCCCTCTCCTCCCTCCTCTCCCTCCACAGTGAACCAAGTGCTCCCAAACCAGACCTGACCCCCGACCCCTGACCTCTCCGTCGGCCATGTTTAATGTGGGCGGGGTGAGGGAGCAGCTTCTTCATGCTGGTCTGGGAGAGAAACAACAATGGGGAGGAGTCAGACCGAGAGGAGCAGAATCATCAAATGGTTCATATCTCTCAAATCTGCATGGCCCGAGCTAAAAGGCGAAATAAATAAATCACCTATAATGTTCACTGATATTGGCTATGTTCACACTGCAGGCAAAATCTGATTTCTTCCCCATAAGTGACTCAGGTGTGTTTTTTCATGAGGGGGGTCAGTTGTCTGACGTCCCCCAACACACCAGCGTAGTGCACCTGGAACGCTTGGCAGTCAGAAATCAGTAAATTCAACTGGAAATTCCGACCTCTGAGTTGTCTAGAAGGCAGCATAAGACCTCAAGTATTTTCTGTAGGAGGAAAACTTGAGTGGTTGTATCGTAACCGCTCTGTGTTTGACAATATATTGAAAGAAATGGCCTAATAATGGGCGAAGAAGAAGAACATGACTTCAGTGTCAGAGAAAAGTGAACAGCTTTTTAAGCTACGTTTAAAAAAGCTACAGTCCCATCCAACGAAGCGCTCATGGTCGGATCACCTGCCTGTTTTACAGCGAGCTGGACTGTGTTTTGGTGATAAACCGACTGTGACATCTTTGTTAAGGTTCTTTAGCTCCTGCGGGTCAGTTCAGGACCATGCCCAGTTCATACTTTGTGGCCTGGGCATAATGTGGCCTATATCAGATTCCAGTGACTGGAATCTGATATAGGCCACAAACAAGTGCAAATTTGCCATTGAATGAACACAACACACACCTTCACACACTTGACCTCCATGCAACATTTCAGCCATTATCGGCCATTATCGGAATAATAAGTAATAACGCAAAATGGCCATATCGGGCAATAATTTATCGACCCGATAATTATCGTGCATCCCTAATGAAAACTGTGTCCGCTAAAGGGTGGTGAACTTTTTGTGGACTGTCCGACCAACAGAGTGACTTATAGAGCTAAAAAAACAACAACAACAAACAAACCAAAATTTTATGCTAGCAATAAATCGGAATTGAGCGCTAAGGTTTGCGGCGTGAACGTAGCCATTTTGTCCTAAATTAAAAATTTGACAAAATCGCGTTGTGTTTTCATGGCAATTGCTAATACACACAGTAAACCGTGTGTGCGTGAGTGTGTGTGTTTGTGTGTGTGTGGGGGGGGGCAGTCACCGCGCCGCAGGTCGGGGGGCGGGGCCACAACTCGCTGCCAGACTTCACCTCCGGCAAACCTCCTCTCCAGACAACCAACACTATCTGACTGGAACACCTGAGAGACAGACAGACAGACAGACAGACAGGCAGGCAGGCGGACAGACAGGCAGACATCACTAGTTTTGCATGGAATATCTTTGCAAGAAGACACTAACACAGATTTACGACAGAGTATTAGGGCCATGCATGATGAAAAATTACAGGAGGATTTTTTTTTAGTTTCCAATGACAGGAGGGAAAAAAATTAGTTTAGAAATTTTGTGGAAAAAAGTCTAAATTTAAGCACCAGGCAGAAAAATAAATAAATCGGAGGAGCATGTTTTTTTTTTGGAATAAAGTTGAAATACTGTAACGAGAATAAAGTCGAAATGTTGAGAATAAAGTCGAAAAATGTAAAAAAAGAAAAATCAACTCCATCAAAACAAGTTAGGAGAGCACCGCCTTACTGTACAGTGTGTAGCCTACATACTGTACTGTACATAGCTGTCTTCGACTCAGTCTTGTCCAAGTCCAAGTTGATTGATCCTGAGGATGTGGAGGACAGGCGGGTCCTCCACAGAGGGTAAGCTAAACTAGATGCTAATGTTAGCATGTGACGATTTCTCTCTGACCAATCAGCAGTCTGCAGTGTTTTCACATCACCTTTTGGTACCCGCTCAACCAGCCTTGGAACCACAACAAGTGTGTGTGTGTGTGTGTGTGTGTGTGTGTGTGTGTGTGTGTGTGTGTGTGTGTGTGTGTGTGAGTGAGTGAGTGAGTGAGTGTGTGCGTGCCTGTGTGCGTGCATGTGTGTGTACCTGATGGCATGGGCAAGGTCGACACACTTCCAGGTCTCAACAGGAAGTCCGTTCAGCTGCAGAACTGAGTCACTCTGCTGGAGGCCAGCATGGTGGGCGGGGCCACCTGCACGCACGCACGCACACACACACGCACGCACACACACACACACACACACACACACACACACACACACACACACACACACACACACACACACACACACACACACACACACACACACAAGAACGGACCAGTTAAAGAGGACTCCTGTTTTGAAGCCTCGATTTTGGCATTTTGACCATCTTGTTTTTTAGATCATGGGTTTCCCACACCGCCATAGTGCCGCCTGCTATTGGTCCGTGAACAGCGAGCTGCGCGATCACTGGACAGACGACCTGTCAATCATGCCCCACAGCTTTATGGTCTTTTTGACTCTAAATAGGACCATAATTTAGTAAATTAACATCATGCTGTATTGAAGAAGACTTGAGATTGAGACCATAAACTCATTAGGAAAGTGTTTACTGAGGTCTTAAATCAAGTGAGAAGTAGGCTCATTTTACCTTTTGGAGACATAGGGCTCTATCGTTGCAACGGTCTTAAATTAGCGCTTAGCGCCAGGCGCAGCGCATATTAGTGGCCGTGGCCCGGCGCACTAGCTACTCGTGCCTTGCCCCGCTACACGCGGCCTTAAGCATTATAACCACGCCTTTTAAGCGTAGAATTATTCACAACTGTGCTCATTGGTAAACTGCAGGTACTCAATGACATTCTTCCTTTCGAAGCTCCAATCCACTCGATCCATGTCCGGGTTTTGGCTCCATGCTGTCATCTCTTCATGCCAATTTGGATATCTCAGCACATCACAGATCATAGCCTGAATAAAACAATTCAACCTACAGCCAGGCAAATACAGATCTGTTCAGCAGGGCTGATGGTCTCCCTGTAGCCTACAATATAGAACGTTAACTATCGGTGACATTCCTGATAGCATCCAATTCCATGATCTTTATGTTGTAAACATAACTTTCACAATAGTGAACAAGCACCCCCACTCGGCTCATTCAGGGCAGTTAGTTTTATAACTTGTAGACGACCTGCTGCACAGGCTAAATGATGCACATAAATATAGCCTACATTATGTAAAGTCATTGCACATAAATATAGCCTATATTATGTAAAGTCATTGCATGAATGTGTTTTTATTGTAAAAGTACATGTGAAGTAAGCCAAGTCTTATTGGAGCAGACATCACAGTAGAACCGTGTTACGGCTATCACTCATCTATATCACGTTAACTTTGCGAGGGATATATATACCACCTGGATTACATATATGTTTCACATAGGGTTGTGTTTTCATTTTTATGTTTTATTTTGTCCAATATTGAAATGTTCTAGAATTGCATGTTTTGTTAACATACATATTATTTATATCTACCACTTAGCCTATTTAGGCTGATTTGGTTGCTATTTCTTGTCGAAATGTATTAGCCTCAATGCATGCTGGGAGATTTCACATGTGTGGCTTTGGTAGGGGAGCTGGCGGCGCAGTGAATATTTGTTTGGGCAGAATGATATCGTTTTCTCTCGCTACCTTTTCTTCTCCCCCACTGCACAGGTAGGGTGATGCAACAGCCTCTGAATGACAGGGGCTCAAAACTACGGTATAAGAACTTTTTTTTCATCGGTCATTGTGTGCCAGGGGGGAAGATAGCGTTAGGCCGGTATTTAAGGCCGAAACGCCCATTCTGGCCTATTCTGGCACTGCGCCACGCCTCTTCGGCGTAAAGCGCATTTCGGGGCCTAAAACCATGATGCTATCTTCCCGAGGCAGGGGCAAGGCACGTTTTTTTGCGTTTAATGCCAGTTTTAGCGCCTAAGGCCAGTGGGAAGATAGGGGCCATAGGGCTCTATCTTGGAACAGGCGATATCCCCTATTTGCGCTTGTGCACCTGTTTGCGCATGCCATAAGGCAGGGAAGATTGCAGTCCGCTGTCCAGGTGTTATGCCGAGTTTTGCACCCTCCCCCGGCAGCAGCTAAACGCATCCCCACCTCACGGGAGCATATTGTAATGATTTATACAGAAACATAACTGTTTAAAAATGATATAATTGTTTGGCTAGACATCACCTCCCTGTTTTTAAGTTAAAACAGCCCCAAAATATGGTGGCGATGCAATTACTCACGGGGAGGCATAACTCGTCACAACAACGGGCGCAAACGCAGATTAGAGGCGTGCCAAATCATTTATGCACGGCGCAAACGGGATTTGGGCGGTGTTAACCACAGTCTTGCAGTCCCTGTAATACAGTTTGCGTGAGGCATGCTGTAATTCTCCCCATGCGTAATTTGGATAGGTGTAGGCCTATTGACTGTATATATTATCCCTATCTCATAATGACACCATCACATCATATACTGTACATGTTAAAAACATCTGTGTTTTGATGCAATTCGGGTTATTTTGTTGACTGGGGTGGGACAATAGAAACGTGTTTGCAGCGTGTAAACGGCGGAGACAAAAGAAAAGATTGGAGGATTTACAGTGGCCTCAATTAAAACTCGGCGAAACATTGAGCTGCCGACTCCTGCCAAGGACAGAGAGAGATGGAGAGAGCTTGTGACAGATCGGCTGTGGTGCCAATGACCCTCCGGGTTATGGGATAGAAGGTGAAGGTGAATAGCCTATTGCAAGTAGGCTACAATGTACAAGTTTTCTCAATTCATTTACCATAACCCCTCCCTGCGATGTGATAAAAGTTTCTCAGTGAATTATAGTTGATTGCCTCAATTAATAATCTGCTGGTTACCCAATTTTAGCAGCAGAATTTGATGTCCTGGGGTGGCACGTCCGTGCGTAATGACGTTTCTGCGCTGCGCAGCGTGGAGATTATGGTGCGGTCAAGCGCAGCAATTGTGTTTCACCGCCTAAGAGGTGCTTTTCAAAGCTCTTAGCGCAAAGTAATTGCGCGCTGCTGACGATAGGATGATGCCATCTATCCCCACATTTTAGCACTGAAACGCCTGCTTTGGCATGTGGCACGCCTATGCCCAGTACAATTATAACAGGCATGCGCTTGTGCCCGCCCCCAATTTGCATTGCGCACGGCATTAACTCATTGAGTGCCAATGACGTCTAAAGACGTCAATTCAAATAGTAACGTCAATTGCGTTTTTTGACGGTGGGACGTGGATCAAAGCCTGATGCATCTCCTGTAAAAATATGGGGGATGTTGAAGGTGTATAAGCTATTTTACGGACCCATTAGGTGGCGACAGTGCTCTCCGGATTAGAGAAAGGTGAGGAAAAAACAGAAGAAGCCATGGGGAAACGGAAACCGATGCATGCTGTAACGTTAGCTGTGCCTGTGAACAGCAGCCAATCTGCTCCCACAATTGAGCCTTTCTGTCTGTTGCGATAGTTTATCCATATGATTAGTTGCCAGAAAAGGAGCACCCGACACCAGCGTCTTTCTGAAAAGATAAATTATTCTCAGCTGGAAGCGCTGGGAGCCGGCGCACAAAAACGGCGGAGCGCTGTGAAAATATACTGTAGCGATGTGGGTTTGTCAGTAAACATGGGGTTGTCTAGTTGTCACGTTAGTCTGGGGTCGACATGTCTGTGGGGATTTACGGGGGTACGTAAAGGCAGCATACGAGCCAGTGGGTGTGGTGGAAGAGAGGGGTTCACCTGTGATTGGCTGGGGGAAGGGGGAACGTGAACGGGAGAGCGATAGCTCTGGGTTGTTGTGTGTGGGAGCCAGGAGGGAAGGCTGCGGTGTTGGGAGCTGCGAAGCTAGAGGAAGCTAGCTGGGTTTGGGAATGTGGTTGTGGGGTGTTAGTGGCGTGGACGACGGCTGACAGTCGTCCTGTAATAGCGATCCCTGAATAAAGTGCGGTGACAAGATCCTGACTCTTCGCCTGGTTCCTGACATTATTACATTGGTGTCAGTCAAGTGACTACGAACTTTGGCCGCTCGCCTCGCGCGGTAGCAGCGGGAAGGTGGAGCGGAGAGACAGAGGAAAATTAACGCCTTGGAGGATCGATTTGGCGTGCGCAGTTAGCTGCGTGTGCTAACTGCTACAAGGCTAGCTGTGTGTGCTAGCTGGAGGCTAGCTGTGTGTGCTAGCTGAGGGTTAGCTGGTGTGCTAACGGCTACAAACACCACGTGGAATGGCGCACGTTGGTGGACCCTCGTCGTTGGACGCGGGGGAAAAGGAGCTGCCGACTCCGGAGTTCAGCTCGGTGCTGGCCGGCATGGAGGCCCGCCTGGAGCAGAAGTTCAGCGCGGCGTTTGCCGGCGTGGAGGCCCGCCTGATGCAGGGGATCAGACGGCTGTGGGAGGCGACGCCTGCCTGGGCAGAGGTGCTTACGAAGCTACTGAGGGGGGCCACGCAGCGCGGAGAACGGCAGACGGAGGAGCCACAGAGACTGTGTTGGACTTGTGGAGCACAGGGTCATCTGGCGAGGTGGTGTCACGGCGTTCCTTCGGGGCAAACCAGGTACGCGGAGCAACGGTACTGGGGGTGCCCGGGGGTCTGCTGGTCATGCGGTGGGTGGGGACATCTAGCCAGGGAGTGTCACGAGGCTGTCGGAGACCGGAGGACAGCGGGAGAGGAGAGAGGTGCCGGCGGCGGGCAGGTGAGACTCTGTTGGACTTGCCGGTCGCCTGAGCATTTGGCCAGAGACTGCACTGAGGCTGTAGAGGACCGGGGAGAGACACAGGCTGGGGAGGAGGTGAGCGGCAGGGGAGAAGAGAATGTTGTTACCGTCAGGAGAGTGTGGGTTGTGTGTCCAGATGGGCGGGTGTTGCTAACGCCGGAGGAGCCTAGCCGCTCTGCACCCCCCACGGTGGAGAGAGACATCTGCAGCGCTGTTACAGTCGGGAGAGTGACGCTCGTGTCTCCGGGTGAACGAGAGGGGTTACCGCCGGAGGAGCCGGCCCAACCTAGCCGCTCCACACCCCCCACGGTCGCTGTGCAGGAAGCCCAGGTGGAGGTCGCTACCGGTGGTGTTCTCCCTGCTGTCCTGAACACGCCGCCCCCCGGGGGAGGGGGACGGGAGGACAAGCGAGTGCAAGAGGCGGAGGAAGAGGAGTACTGTTCAGATGTGGACCTGACAGACGACGACATGACCATCATGGATGTCGACGTGGGTGAGTGGAGACGCAGGCAGGCGGAGGACGCGGCTATCGGTCCGGTGCTTGCGTGGGTAGCGGCCGGACGCCGGCCCCCTGTGGGGGAGATTCACAAGTGTTCCGGTGCCACGAAGGGACTGTGGAACATGTTTACGGACCTGCGTCTGTGTGAGGATGGGCTTTTGGGGAGGACAGGGCACGGGATAAAGGGGTTCCAGAGGATTGTACCCAGCTACCTGCGGGGATTGGTGCTACGGTGGGGACACCGGGCCCCCAGATCCGGTCCCCCCAGATCCGGTCATTTCGGGCCTGAAGAGACACTCCGCCGTGTTCATGCACTGTTCTATTGGGGGAAACACAAGGAGGATGTGCGGAGCTACTGCCGTGTTTGTGTTCTCTGTGGGGGGCACAGGGGGGAGTAGTGTGCTTCTGGTGGTGGTTGCGATGTGTGTAAAAGAGAAAAAAAGGAAAAATGTAAATGTGACGGGTTTGAACTGAATTGGGATGTGGGGGTGTTACTGTGATGTTGTTGTGCATGTTTACTGTACCACTTGGGACAAGTGTTTGTTTAAAAGGGGGGGCTGTGTAGCGATGTGGGTTTGTCAGTAAACATGGGGTTGTCTAGTTGTCACGTTAGTCTGGGGTCGACATGTCTGTGGGGATTTACGGGGGTACGTAAAGGCAGCATACGAGCCAGTGGGTGTGGTGGAAGAGAGGGGTTCACCTGTGATTGGCTGGGGGAAGGGGGAACGTGAACGGGAGAGCGATAGCTCTGGGTTGTTGTGTGTGGGAGCCAGGAGGGAAGGCTGCGGTGTTGGGAGCTGCGAAGCTAGAGGAAGCTAGCTGGGTTTGGGAATGTGGTTGTGGGGTGTTAGTGGCGTGGACGACGGCTGACAGTCGTCCTGTAATAGCGATCCCTGAATAAAGTGCGGTGACAAGATCCTGACTCTTCGCCTGGTTCCTGACATTATTACAATACGCTGGGTGCAGCGGGTGCAGCGCACTTTGAAACGTGCAGCAGAAAATTCAGAGCAGCAGAGAGCCACCAGAGACACTCCCACGGAGGAGGAGTGTGCAGTTGAGGGGGGTGGGGCACGCAGGGCACCATACAACACTGACCCAGACAGCAGGCTCGATGGACAGATTGGCAAACACAAGCTGGAATACCTGATGCCCACCAGCAGTAAATCAAGACCAGCAAGAAGGTGTAGGGTCTGCGCACGCAGGGGCCAGCGCTGCTGGTTGCAGCTAAAAAATATTATTTTGCCATCAAAATTCCTTTGTTTTCGCTGTTTTATTGAAGGAAATTATTTTTGAGGTGTCACTACATCAGAAAATATTAGCTTCAGAGTCAGTGATGTGCTTGAAATGCTTCATTTCACAAAAGGCTCATTATCTCAGCTTCTAGTTTGAAACGTCTGTTTTTGGTGAAACCAACCTATCTTCTACTGCTGATAACTAAAGAACGGAAAATGATATCAATAAACTTTTTTTTGCTGATGATACAAGAGAGTCTCATCGTTCTTTGGGCGTGTTCGGTGTTTACATAGTAATATCACACAATATTCTGTGGGTCTTGAGAAATCACTGAAAATGCTCTGAAAGGGCTGGCACTGGGAGCATCCGTTTTCCAGAAGTGGCTGGCAGCCAATGAGTTAAACAAGCGCAAACGCTAAATTACGAAGATAAATTTGCAAAGATAGGGTGTGAGAGCAAATGATTACAAGGGCCCATAGACTGTATAAAAGGGTAAAAAGTCAGCCCCTGTACAGAAAGGTGAAATTAGACATAGCCTGTATAAAAGTATAAAACTGTGAAAGTTGTCATGAAGGGTGAAATTAGCTAAAACCGTGTTTTGAACCAGGGTGTAAACATGTTTATGTCTGCTGTAAAGTTGGGCATTTTAACATGAGGGTCTACTATGACTCGCTCTTGGAGCCAGCCTCAAGTGGCCATTCGAGGAACTGTTTTCCACCTTGGGTTAGGCCTTACCGGGGTCGACAGCCTGGACTCGGACCGGACAGTCGGAGCAGATGGTGAAACCAAAACCATCTTTTCCTCGAACGATGCTCACCTGAAACAAAAGAGTCAGAACAAGATGAGCCGAAAGCAACACACACACACACACACACACACACACACACACACACCCACACCCACACCCACACACACACACACACACACACACACACACACACACACACACACAGGTGCAGGACGGGGGGGGGGGGGGGGGGGCACTGATAATGGCAGTGATAATGTCATCAGTGATGTCATCAGTGTTGATTGAAATAGTACAGCACATCTAAAGGTGTACAGGATCGACCACAATTGTCTAACAAAACCAGGAAGCAGAAAAAGGTCCATAGCACAGCTCCATGGAACGGCTCAAACACTGGTCCAGCAGCTTTTATTCATACAGGTTTTTGGACTCCATTACAGCGGGGGGGGGCAGCCTGTCACTCAAACGTGAAGGATTTTGTTTTCACCACGCACCACACAACCTGCACGCAACAAGTCCATAAGTCACTTGTCCTCAGGAAATAGTAATCCAGTCCCTAAACTCTTGACGCCGTGTAAATATCAGCCGGTAGATTGCTCCTGACATACAGTAGGCTACACAGACAACCAGTCATCCCCCCGCGCAAGAAGAACGCGCGACCCGGGCTCCCCTCTCTCATAGCGGGGTGAATCTCTTTCTCACACCGGTGTTACAGTAAAAGCTGTGCCCACGGGCACGTTTGACCGGAAGGGGAAACAAAATCATTATGGGGTTCATAGTTGAGTGTAACACCGCCAGTATCCGCCATTAAAGGCATTTATTCAGGTCAGGAGCCGTGATGACTTAATTTACAAAAATGCCATTTCCTCAGAGACTGCTGTTTTTGGTGAAAACGACCTACATTCAGGTGTCGATAACTAAAGAACGGATGAAGGTAGAATCAAACTTTTTTTTTTCCTATGAAAGTCAAGGCTCTCTTCTTTGTTTTGGGATATTCAGTCTTTACATAGTCATAGAAGAAAATATTCTGTGGGTCTTGGAAAATTAATGAAAATGATCAATGAGAATGAGTTAATACCCTACGGGTACCGTGACTAAATATATTTTCTAAATGTTTATTCATTTTACTATTCTGTATTTTAGTCTAATATCCCCATTGCCTTCATTCTGCGTTTTAGTTTTCTTTACTGTTTCTCCCCAGAGTCAATAAAGTTTCATCTCTGTCTGAACTTCAGTGTGTGTGTGTGTGTGTGTGTGTGTGTGTGTGTGTGTGTGTGTGTGTCTGTGTGTGTGTGTGTGTGTGTGTGTGTGTGTGTGTGTGTGTGTGTGTGTGTGTGTGTGTGTGTGTCTGAGATTCCTGGGCTGTTACCATGACTCGGTCAACATGCAGAGGCAAAGGTCTCTTCTCTCCGGGACTTTTCTCTCACAAAGACTTTAAATGTCTCTGAGCCGACTGACTGACAGCCTGGATATTATTGATGCCTTCGTTTAGAACTCGCTCACAAATTTCCACTTGCTACTAGGAAATCGAATAAAGCGGCACGTCAACTCGGAGTTCTTTCTTGGATTTCTCAACCCCTAGTTGCTCCCAACTCGTCATTTGACTTCATTTCAACATGGCCACCCATGGTGGAAAACATAGTGGGAAAAAATAAGATTGTATGAATTTAAACATATTTTTGTCACATCTTTTATTTTCAACAAGAGACATGACAGACTCGGCCTGAACACGAGCCTCCTCTCGCTGTGTGTCTGCGTTTAGAAGTACTCTATAGAAACAGCCAATCTTCTCACTGATGGTCTCAGTTGCTGATGTGGGTCATTTGTGTATCCCTATGTGGGAGGTACTATAGGGGGTACTGAGAGACAGGGGGAAACTATGTGGAGGTACTATAGGGAGTACTGAGAGACAGGGGGAAACTACGTGGAGGTACTATAGGGAGTACTGAGAGACAGGGGGAAACTATGTGGAGGTACTATAGGGAGTACTGAGACAGGGGGAAACTACGTGGAGGTACTATAGGGAGTACTGAGAGACAGGGGGAAACTACGTGGAGGTACTATAGGGAGTACTGAGAGACAGGGGGAAACTATGTGGAGGTACTATAGGGGGTACTGAAAGACAGGGGGAAACTACGTGGAGGTACTATAGGGAGTACTGAGAGACAGGGGGAAACTACGTGGAGGTACTATAGGGGGTACTGAGAGACAGGGGGAAACTACGTGGAGGTACTATAGGGAGTACTGAGAGACAGGGGGAAACTATGTGGAGGTACTATAGGGAGTACTGAGAGACAGGGGGAAACTATGTGGAGGTACTATAGGGAGTACTGAGAGACAGGGGGAAACTATGTGGAGGTACTATAGGGGGTACTGAGAGACAGGGGGAAACTACGTGGAGGTACTATAGGGAGTACTGAGATACAGGGGGAAAATACGTGGAGGTACTATAGGGAGTACTGAGAGACGGGGAAATGAAAAAGTTAAGAATAAATCATGAGAATAAATGAAACATTAAAATAAATCTGCTCAGGAGGCACAGATTACAAATATTTCACTCCATTTCTTATTTTGTAATGTTATATTCTTCAAAAGGTTATCATTCATTCATTGTATCATAAAATATGGTATAGTTTTTTCTTGCGGCTTTCTAAGTAAAATATAGTCGGGTAAAGCTCCTGGATTTCGAAATCAGGGAGAGGGGATACTGAAGCCCAAAGAAAATCAGCATATCATAAGCAGTTAACAGTTCCAGGCTTAGCAAGTACAGTATAGGGCAGGGGTGGGCAACTATTTTTCATGGGGGGCCACATGAGAAACCCAGATTGTTGCCGGGGGCCGAACAAATATTGTCATGCCGTAACCCATGAATGGGCAACTTTGATGATAGAGAAGGCCACAAAAAAATGTCCTCGCGAGTCGCTACCAGATTTTGCTGAGGGCTGAACGGCGCCAGCGCGAAGAATTTGGGGCATTTGAAGCCAGGTTTAGAGGAATAACTCATTTTAAATTAACAATTGTGATGTCATTATTCAGTCTTAACCACCAATATTTGATCCTTTTTTCACTCCTATGTCACCACCTGCTCTCCCTGCAGGGCTTGAAATTAACTTTTCACCACCTGCCAATATGGCTGCTAGATTTTAAAGTTACCAGCCAATTAGAATTTCCACTAGCCGAAATGTTTTTCTTGAAATAAACCAGAATATGAGTGGGTTAATTTAAGCATAAGTATCAGTAAGTGGCCCGGGATTCTCAAAGCCTGTGTTGAGGGTCACACAAGAACAAAAATGCACTCTTGAAGCTAAATAAATCCAAAACCAACAAGTTAATTATTTCAATTTCTACTGCAATGTAGAACAGTCATTTCTTACACATGAGATTACTTTTAGCCTTTTAGTCATAAATATTATTGAAAGATATTCCATATTCCAGACTGAAATGCTATAACAGAGTATTGGCCAGAATGACATGAACATTTGGACACTTATTCAGCGGGTATCTTGCATGTTGCGTTCAGGTGCACTGTAAAAAAAAAAAAAAAAAAAAAAAAAAAAGTTTTTTTTTTTTTTTTTTTTTTTTGCAATTCCATCGCGGGCCACACAGGGGGCGCCCGCGGGCCGCATACGGCCCGCGGGCCGTATGTTGCCCATGTATGGTATAGGGTGATTATGAAAGGGAGTCTCTGAGTTTACAGTCTGTAGCCTACAGTTTCACAGCATGCAAACCTCATGCGCCAGCCTCCATCGCTATGATGACCAGTTTGGGGGTGGGGGGCACATTGAGGGGGAGCTATTTGTGATGGAAAACCAACAGGTACCAAAAGGATGTATGCGGGACTATGTGGTCGAAATGACGAGGCTGAAGTTGGCTCCCGATTCGCAGCTCCCGATTGGAATTTTCCAGTCCACCTTAAAAAGTGGAATAACGCCTCTAGATGGCGTGGTTCGACCATTTTCAAGCGAGTTCATGAACTGGAAAACATAGGTATATAGGGGGGATATGTAATGAGAATACATTATAGAATGAATCATGCATTTTGTTCGTTTTTAATGTTGCATGCAATTCTTATTGACCTCAAAAAGGTTCTCCTATTGGTGTAAACAGCTGGAAAAAAGAGTTGATTTCACAGCTTTTGCCCATCTAGACTGCATAAAACCACCTCCAACTCACAGACCATTACACATATTCTTTTCAAACCTGGCCTAGATTATAAAGGGGACATTAGACTCTCATTATAGCACAGTGTCTGATTTGTGAAACATATTTCTGATTTGTGAAAGTGCTATAATTGCAGTTTTCTGCTGATTTTGGCCATCTAGACCGCATCAAACCAGGTCCAGCTCAAAGACCATCACTCTAATTCTTTTCAACCCTGGCCTAGATTATAAAGGGGACATTAGACTCTCATTATAGCACAGTGTCTGATTTGTGAAACATATTTCTGATTTGTGAAAATGCTATGATTGCAGTTTTCAGCTGATTTGGAGCATCTAGACCACACAAAACCACGTCCAACTCACAGACCATCACTCTAATTCTTTTCAAACCTGGCCTAGATTACAAAGGGGACATTAGACTCTCATTCTGGCACAGTGGCTGATTTGTGAAACATATTTCTGATTTGTGAAAGTGCTATAATTGCAGTTTTCTGCTGATTTTGAGCATCTAGACCGCATCAAACCAGGTCCAGCTCACAGACCATTACACATATTCTTTTCAAACCTGGCCTAGATTATAAAGGGGACATTAGACTCTCATTATAGCACAGTGTCTGATTTGTGAAACATATTTCTGATTTGTGAAAATGCTCTAATTGCAGTTTTCAGCTGATTTTGGCCATCTAGACCGCATCAAACCAGGTCCAGCTCAAAGACCGTCACTCTAATTCTTTTCAAACCTGGCCTAGATTATAATGGGGACATTAGACTCTCATTATAGCACAGTGTCTGATTTGTGAAACATATTTCTGATTTGTGAAAGTGCTATAATTGCAGTTTTCTGCTGATTTTGAGCATCTAGACCGCATCAAACCAGGTCCAGCTCACAGACCATTACACATATTCTTTTCAAACCTGGCCTAGATTATAAAGGGGACATTAGACTCTCATTATAGCACAGTGTCTGATTTGTGAAACATATTTCTGATTTGTGAAAATGCTATGATTGCAGTTTTCAGCTGATTTGGAGCATCTAGACCACACAAAACCACGTCCAACTCACAGACCATCACTCTAATTCTTTTCATACCTGGCCTAGATTATAAAGGGGACATTAGACTCTCATTATAGCACAGTGTCTGATTTGTGAAACATATTTCTGATTTGTGAAAGTGCTATAATTGCAGTTTTCTGCTGATTTTGAGCATCTAGACCGCATCAAACCAGGTCCAGCTCACAGACCATTACACATATTATTTTCAAACCTGGCCTAGATTATAAAGGGGACATTAGACTCTCATTATAGCACAGTGTCTGATTTGTGAAACATATTTCTGATTTGTGAAAGTGCTATAATTGCAGTTTTCTGCCGATTTTGAGCATCTAGACCGCATCAAACCAGGTCCAGCTCACAGACCATTACACATATTCTTTTCAAACCTGGCCTAGATTATAAAGGGGACATTAGACTCTCATTATAGCACAGTGTCTGATTTGTGAAACATATTTCTGATTTGTGAAAGTGCTATAATTGCAGTTTTCTGCTGATTTTGAGCATCTAGACCGCATCAAACCAGGTCCAGCTCACAGAACATTACACATATTCTTTTCAAACCTGGCCTAGATTATAAAGGGGACATTAGACTCTCATTATAGCACAGTGTCTGATTTGTGAAACATATTTCTGATTTGTGAAAGTGCTCTAATTGCAGTTTTCAACTGATTTTGCCCATCTAGACCGCATCAAACCAGGTCCAGCTCAAAGACCATCACTCTAATTCTTTTCAAACCTGGCCTAGATTATAAAGGGGACATTAGACTCTCATTATAGCACAGTGTCTGATTTGTGAAACATATTTCTGATTTGTGAAAGTGCTATAATTGCAGTTTTCTGCTGATTTTGAGCATCTAGACCGCATCAAACCAGGTCCAGCTCACAGACCATTACACATATTCTTTTCAAACCTGGCCTAGATTATAAAGGGGACATTAGACTCTCATTATAGCACAGTGTCTGATTTGTGAAACATATTTCTGATTTGTGAAACTGCTATAATTGCAGTTTTCTGCTGATTTTGAGCATCTAGACCGCATCAAACCAGGTCCAGCTCGAAGACCATCACTCTAATTCTTTTCAAACCTGGCCTAGATTATAAAGGGGACATTAGACTCTCATTATAGCACAGTGTCTGATTTGTGAAACATATTTCTGATTTGTGAAAGTGCTCTAATTGCAGTTTTCAGCTGATTTTGGCCATCTAGACCGCATCAAACCAGGTCCAGCTCAAAGACCGTCACTCTAATTCTTTTCAAACCTGGCCTAGATTATAAAGGGGACATTAGACTCTCATTATAGCACAGTGTCTGATTTGTGAAACATATTTCTGATTTGTGAAAGTGCTATAATTGCAGTTTTCTGCTGATTTTGAGCATCTAGACCGCATCAAACCAGGTCCAGCTCACAGACCATTACACATATTCTTTTCAAACCTGGCCTAGATTATAAAGGGGACATTAGACTCTCATTATAGCACAGTGTCTGATTTGTGAAACATATTTCTGATTTGTGAAAGTGCTCTAATTGCAGTTTTCAACTGATTTTGCCCATCTAGACCGCATCAAACCAGGTCCAGCTCAAAGACCATCACTCTAATTCTTTTCAAACCTGGCCTAGATTATAAAGGGGATATTAGACTCTCATTATAGCACAGTGTCTGATTTGTGAAACATATTTCTGATTTGTGAAAGTGCTATAATTGCAGTTTTCTGCTGATTTTGAGCATCTAGACCGCATCAAACCAGGTCCAGCTCACAGACCATTACACATATTCTTTTCAAACCTGGCCTAGATTATAAAGGGGACATTACACTCTCATTATAGCACAGTGTCTGATTTGTGAAACATATTTCTGATTTGTGAAAGTGCTATAATTGCAGTTTTCTGCTGATTTTGAGCATCTAGACCGCATCAAACCAGGTCCAGCTCGAAGACCATCACTCTAATTCTTTTCAAACCTGGCCTAGATTATAAAGGGGACATTAGACTCTCATTATAGCACAGTGTCTGATTTGTGAAACATATTTCTGATTTGTGAAAGTGCTCTAATTGCAGTTTTCAGCTGATTTTGGCCATCTAGACCGCATCAAACCAGGTCCAGCTCAAAGACCGTCACTCTAATTCTTTTCAAACCTGGCCTAGATTATAAAGGGGACATTAGACTCTCATTATAGCACAGTGTCTGATTTGTGAAACATATTTCTGATTTGTGAAAGTGCTATAATTGCAGTTTTCTGCTGATTTTGAGCATCTAGACCGCATCAAACCAGGTCCAGCTCACAGACCATTACACATATTCTTTTCAAACCTGGCCTAGATTATAAAGGGGACATTAGACTCTCATTATAGCACAGTGTCTGATTTGTGAAACATATTTCTGATTTGTGAAAGTGCTCTAATTGCAGTTTTCAACTGATTTTGCCCATCTAGACCGCATCAAACCAGGTCCAGCTCAAAGACCATCACTCTAATTCTTTTCAAACCTGGCCTAGATTATAAAGGGGACATTAGACTCTCATTATAGCACAGTGTCTGATTTGTGAAACATATTTCTGATTTGTGAAAGTGCTATAATTGCAGTTTTCTGCTGATTTTGAGCATCTAGACCGCATCAAACCAGGTCCAGCTCACAGACCATTACACATATTCTTTTCAAACCTGGCCTAGATTATAAAGGGGACATTAGACTCTCATTATAGCACAGTGTCTGATTTGTGAAACATATTTCTGATTTGTGAAACTGCTATAATTGCAGTTTTCTGCTGATTTTGAGCATCTAGACCGCATCAAACCAGGTCCAGCTCGAAGACCATCACTCTAATTCTTTTCAAACCTGGCCTAGATTATAAAGGGGACATTAGACTCTCATTATAGCACAGTGTCTGATTTGTGAAACATATTTCTGATTTGTGAAAGTGCTCTAATTGCAGTTTTCAGCTGATTTTGGCCATCTAGACCGCATCAAACCAGGTCCAGCTCGAAGACCATCACTCTAATTCTTTTCAAACCTGGCCTAGATTATAAAGGGGACATTAGACTCTCATTATAGCACAGTGTCTGATTTGTGAAACATATTTCTGATTTGTGAAAGTGCTCTAATTGCAGTTTTCAGCTGATTTTGGCCATCTAGACCGCATCAAACCAGGTCCAGCTCAAAGACCGTCACTCTAATTCTTTTCAAACCTGGCCTAGATTATAAAGGGGACATTAGACTCTCATTATAGCACAGTGTCTGATTTGTGAAACATATTTCTGATTTGTGAAAGTGCTATAATTGCAGTTTTCTGCTGATTTTGAGCATCTAGACCGCATCAAACCAGGTCCAGCTCACAGACCATTACACATATTCTTTTCAAACCTGGCCTAGATTATAAAGGGGACATTAGACTCTCATTATAGCACAGTGTCTGATTTGTGAAACATATTTCTGATTTGTGAAAGTGCTCTAATTGCAGTTTTCAACTGATTTTGCCCATCTAGACCGCATCAAACCAGGTCCAGCTCAAAGACCATCACTCTAATTCTTTTCAAACCTGGCCTAGATTATAAAGGGGACATTAGACTCTCATTATAGCACAGTGTCTGATTTGTGAAACATATTTCTGATTTGTGAAAGTGCTATAATTGCAGTTTTCTGCTGATTTTGAGCATCTAGACCGCATCAAACCAGGTCCAGCTCACAGACCATTACACATATTCTTTTCAAACCTGGCCTAGATTATAAAGGGGACATTAGACTCTCATTATAGCACAGTGTCTGATTTGTGAAACATATTTCTGATTTGTGAAAGTGCTATAATTGCAGTTTTCTGCTGATTTTGAGCATCTAGACCGCATCAAACCAGGTCCAGCTCGAAGACCATCACTCTAATTCTTTTCAAACCTGGCCTAGATTATAAAGGGGACATTAGACTCTCATTATAGCACAGTGTCTGATTTGTGAAACATATTTCTGATTTGTGAAAGTGCTCTAATTGCAGTTTTCAGCTGATTTTTGCCATCTAGACCGCATCAAACCAGGTCCAGCTCAAAGACCGTCACTCTAATTCTTTTCAAACCTGGCCTAGATTATAAAGGGGACATTAGACTCTCATTATAGCACAGTGTCTGATTTGTGAAACATATTTCTGACCACGCCATCTAGAGGCGTTATTCCACTTTTTAAGGTGGACTGGAAAATTCCAATCGGGAGCTGCGAATCGGGAGCCAACTTCAGCCTCGTGTCGAAATGCGCCAATAGAGAGAGAGAGAGAGAGAGAGAGAGAGAGAGAGAGAGAGAGACGGAGAGTTGGAGAGCGAGCGAGAGACAGACAGAAAGAGAAACAGAGAGACAGAAACAGACGGAGACAGAGAGAGACAAGTTGGCGTATCGATAACACATAAATGCGATAAATGCAGTGGAAACAGATTAAGCGAATCTTCCCTTCAAGAATCAAACAGTTTCATGTTGACATGTCGGCGTAGCTACACTAAATAAGGCTACACTTGTAAGGTAAATAATGGTAAATAAGCAGCACACTTTTAGACCGCCTGGCATGGTGTGTTTATTCTACTAACTGTTCCGTGGATTATAACGTTATGCTTGCCGAGTTGATCACCCAGTAATCCACAAATTGCATTCATGGTCTGTGTACCTTTGTAGATCATAAAGAAACTAAATGAATAACGTTAGATGTGTTTAATAGAACATTGTCGCTGCCTGCCTGCCTGCAAGACGATGGCATGTATCAGGTCTAGCAGCAGATCAGCAGTGGATGAAAACGCTCATTATTTCACATTTTCTTTTGCTGATTTTCTGAAAATTGGGTTAAAATGTGAAACCCAACTAGAGACAGAGAGAGAGATGTTTGGTGTTTTGACAGACAGAGAGACGGGGAGGGGGTAGAAGTGTGTTTGTGTAACTGGAAAACATATCAGCCGTCTGCCAGTTCAAACACACTCTAACACACACACACACACACACACACACACACACACACACACACACACATGCATGCACGTGCACACACACTCACAGAATACCCATGAATGGATGGCCATGAATGAATGGCCATGAAGTGCAAATCATAAAACAAATAACAAAAGACAACAAATTGCAAATCAGATTAACAAAAGATCAGAAACAACAGAAAAGTTACCAGCTCAACTCTGAAAGTGTTTTTTGATTTGTTGACATGCTTTCCTATTCGTCGTTACATTTTCTTTTCTGTTGCTCCACCCCCTCTGCCGATCTGGGGAGAGTTGTAGCACATGCTTCCTCTGATACATGTGCGGGCTTCCCACCCGCAGACACAGACAATTGTGTCTGTAGGAACGTTTGACCAACCTGGAAGTACCGCTGCTGGGAATTAAACCCAGGTCTCCGCAATAGTAGGGGAGTGCTTTTACCTCTACACTACCCAGACGCCCGGTCGCCATGTTTGTTTGTTTGCCTGTTTTTCCCCTCTTCATCATTGTGTTTTGCACTTCAGGGCCACCGTACCGGTTACATGCAAACAGAAGCATCACGATTCATCCAGTACACATCCAGCACACACACTTCTGGTGGTTTTGTGACATGAGTAGAGCTGCAATGATTAGTCGATTACAGTTTTGTACAATAGCACAACATTTTTCTCCATTCTGTATAGTCACATTTCTTCACTTTTTTTGGCCAGCGTAAGCGGGCCCTATATCTGGCTTTGTCCAGTACAATTTGTGTGCCGATTTGAGTGCTGATGCTCATGAGCGCTTTATCGCGCTGGCCATATGCTAGGTTCCAACCTAGCCTTGTTTAACTCTTAACACAGTTAGCACAACTTGTGTCTGTGCGGGCTATACCATTAACCCATTTATTGTTGCTTTGACACAAAATGCATCCAGTGAACACATTTTCAAAAAGCTTACAATTATTTTACACACAAGCTGAACTAAGATTCTAATTAGGGTGTCCAGACTTTGTGTGGGACTAGCACAGCATTTTCATGCCTTTTCCCATGTCCCACATATTGAGATATTGTCCCACATTTTGATTGGCTCTAGTTTTCAAAAGTCAAACCACTGCAGGACAGAGAGAGACAGAGAGATTGGTTGTACTATAGAAGTATGAATAACTTCAATATTATTCAAGATTCAAAAGATTTATTGCCATGTCAACAAAAGTTGATAGGAATTTGTCTTGGTTTCACTCTCAGAGACAAACAAAAACATAGCAGCCAGCGACAGGAACATACAGGAACAGTTCTCAGCTACAGCATATACAGTAGAAAGTGCATACAGTTTAAGGTGCATACAGTTTAAAGTGACAACGGTAATGTGTCAGTGCAAATTCAAGTGCCTTATGGCTTGGAGGTAGGTGCTATCTCTGAAGCGAGATGTTCTACTCTTCATACTCCTGTATCTCCTGCCTGATGGGAGGAGGTTAAATAGGTGGTGTGCCGGATGAGAATGGTCTGCAATGATTTTGTTAGCCTTCCTGATTATTCTTTTTGAGTAAAGTGATGACAGTGAGGGGAGACTACAGCCGATAATTTTAGCTGCTCGGCGTACTACTCTTTCCAGCCGAGTCTTGTCCTGAGTGGTTGCGTGACCAAACCAGACAAGCATGGAGAAAGTGAGCACACTCTCAATAGCCGACCTATAGAAGTGGGTCATGGCTACTTTACTGACCCTGAATTTTTTGAGCTGCCGCAGAAAGTAGAGACGCTGGTGGGATTTGCTGATCTTGAGACTGGTGTTGAGATCCCATGATAGGGATTCATGGATGGTGGTCCCGAGGAACCGGAAAGAGGTGACCCTCTCTACCACTTCACCATTGATGAGAAGAGGGGGAAGGAGGCTAGTATTCTTCCTAAAATCAACGACCATCTCTTTGGTTTTTGAGATGTTAAGTATCAGTATCAGGTGTTTTGAAGGCACAATCATGCCACCGGACCGGTTTAAAATGGACAATATTGCTGTGAAAGGGGGGGGGGCTTTGTTATGGCTAAGATTTAATGGATATTAAACGCATAGTGCGTAGTTCATACGTTTGGATCAAATACACAGGGCATATTTTCCTAATATGACCATCATAATATAAAAACAAAAACAATTGCAGCTCATGTGTCTCCCAAACACTGCATGTGTTTGTTTACTCCTTTCTCTCTCTCATGTCTGTGAGATGTTATGTTTCTTCACATTGATATTATAGAGCCACAAGAAATGCATTTGCAACACTTTATAATTTAACTTTAGTCGTATTTTTACTACACAAACTTGTAACATTGCATTGCATTGCATTGTAACCTGACGTGCAAACCACGTGGGGTCTTTTTTATGTGTGCGTGGGGGAAAATAAGCACAATCCCAGCGAGCACAAAACGTTTTTTTCAACGTTGATTTTTAGTTGAAATCTGGGTGATATTTGGTTTGAACGTCTAAGACCTAATTTCACCCTCTTTTCAACCGGCTAAAATGCGGTTACAATGTCAACGTGTCAAAAAACACAATTTGGTTAATCATATTGTTAAAATGTTTGCTGCAGATTGAAATAGAGACAATATTGATAGTGTGTGAATTGGCATTTGTCCAATTTATTGTGTAACAGAGTTGAAATCTGGTCTACACAAACACTACATTTCAACACATTATGTCACATGAAATATCAGAAATATGGGACTATATAGGCTATGTGCTGCCAGCAAAAAGCTTCCAGGACACAACTATGGTTGATACTTTAGCGCAATACTATAAAATCATTAATTGAGTTCCTACAGTAACGCGCATGTGCAAGTACTTAGTAGTCGCTTGCTGTGACTGACTAGACCAAAGCAAGTCTGCACCGGTCTAATTGACCTTATTTTGAAGGTGAATAGCCTGAGTGTGGAGCGATGAGATGCTCTGGGCACGCTATGTTATTGTAACAGACTGTATACGAGGCTCTGTGTACCCCCTGAGTTGCTGGTGTTAAATTAAATTAACCTCTGAAGTTGTACAGCCTACAGACTACATATAGACTAGACGCACACACACAGTCAACATCATTTTAGTCTGTTACATAATATAATAGTCTGGTACACATGATATAAAACACCTGTCCCATGATCGTTTAGCCTGTGGTAACGTACAAACGTGTACAAGTTGTGTACGAGGTCGAGATAGAGTATAATGTTTCAACGTTGACCCTAAACGTTTTTAAACGTCTTTTCAACCTAAAAATGCTCGCTGGGATGTTTTATTATGATCCTCTCTCCTTGTGCCTGTCTTTTTACTTTCAATTTCAGCTACCGCTCGCTCTCTTCTGTCTGTCTCTCTCGCTCTCACTCTCTCTCTCTGTCTCTCTTTTGCTCTATCTCACTCGCTCTCACTTTCTGGCTCTCTCTCTCTCTGTCTCATTCTCCCTGCCAAATCATACCATATAATACTTTGCGGACTGGCACCGGCCCGGGGCCTGGCAGTTGGGACCATTGGCTTAAAGTATAAGAGCAGGAAAACCTTTGAGTGAAATTCTGTTTAATTTAAGGATGGACAAAGTGTATATGGACACTTTTAATGCTTGAGCTAAACATAGCCTACTTTTATTTATTTTTGTTATAATTAGTCACAGGAGATAGACATAACATTTTAAACTACCTCTCAGAATTAGAGCTGCAACAATGAGTCAATCAACAGAAAATTAATCACCAATTTTTAAGAAAAGCTCAAACTAAAATTATCTCTTTCCAGCTTCTTAAATGTCAATATGTTCTGGTGTCTTTAGTCTTCTATGACAGTGAACTAATTATCTTTGGGTTGTGGACTGTTGGTCAAGACAAAAGAAGACATTTGAGGAGCTTTGGGGGGTAAATGATCAAGTTTTTTCCACCATTTTGTGACATTTCATAGACAAAACGATTAACTGATTAGTTGAAAAATAATCAGATGAATCAATAATATAAATAATTGTTAGTTGCAGCCCTACTCAGCATTGATGTGTCCCAATGAGTAACGGCTGCTGTATGCTCTAGGGCTGGCCAATAATTCAGTACTATCGTTTGTCGTCTGTCAGTGGTATCATATCATGACAATAAGGTAGGTAATTATAATACAGTAGATGATAATTGGATTATTAAATGTGACTTTGCGTCTATTAATATACATATTACTGACATATTACTAGATTACAATATACATATTGTGATATGCCCCAGTATACCGTTTGTTTTTGCTCTCTCTTCTCCCACTCCCTCGCCCTGTTCTCTCCCTTCTCTCCCACCCTCCCTCCCTCTAATAGAAGATTGTTCAATCCCGTTTATTGATAGTGCTTAACAAGATTTTGCGAGACATATCTGTAAAGCCCTCTGAGACATGCTTGTGAATTAGGGCTAGACAAATAAACTTGACTTGAAATTAAAGTGACAGACGAGTCAATCGGATATGGTCGAGCTGAGGAGGCCTGGCTGGTGGATTTCTGCCTGAATTCACCACAGGTTCAAATCCTCTGGGACAAGTTAGCGTAACGCCTAGCGCGCAACGTTAGCTGATAAACAACAATTCCATGAGAGACCAGTCCCAGCAGAAGACAAGAAAAGTTTGATGCCTCTTCTGGTGGGACTCTGATGTCCATGTTAACACTATTCTAAAGATCAAGTTAAGTAGTGTCTACACACACACACACCCACACACACACACACACACACACACACACACACACACACACACACACACACACACACACACACACACACACCTGAGGCAGGTTCTGTCCGATGCAGACTCGACATAGCCGGTGGATGGTGTGCATGTCTCCTCAGCACAGGGTTCCAGTCAGATTTAGAGTTAGAGCTTAAAGTTAGACTAAGCCTAACCACATCACAGCCCGTTCCATCTGGCCCACCAGGTCTGATCGAGAATCAGTTCCTCCAGGTTCACCAGTTTAACAGACTCTACCTGACCAGTATGGCAGTCGGTCTGGACTCTTCTGAGACATGCTAGCTGTGTGGTAAAGCCACTGGTGTGTGTGTGCGTGCGTGAGCGCGTGCGTGCGCGCGCGTGCGCACGCGTGTGTTCCTCTCAGGAAGTGTGCTGGCTTATCGGAGGGCACACACTCTTCCTGCTATTATTCTGTCAGCTCGTTCCCAGCAGACAACACACACACACACACACACACACACACACACACACACACACTCCACCCTCCCCGTGTGAACCGTGCAATAGTAAAAACAGGATCTTCCTCTGTTCAACTCTACTGGACTCTACTATGGAAGAACCACTAGAGGGCACCAGACCTGTAGGGCGGTCCCTCACAATCACATGTTTAGGGCTTGGAAGCTTCGGTGATGGGTTACCCGGGCGGAGGGAAGTGGGGGTTGACCTTAGAAAAAAAGTCCAACCCTACCCGAGCGCGTGCACGTTCTGTCTAAGCCCGGCCGTCCCATTGGCTGCATTTATGGGCCTGAGCTCGGTTTAAACCCAAACATTTTCTGGGTAAGTTCGCTGTTTAGAAGTTAACTAACTCTGAGTTGTATGAATGACAAAAATGTTACACACAGGATCTCACTGAACAGCCTACGAGTCGGCCCATTCCATTTGGCCCACCAGGTCAGAATCAGTTCCTGGCCCGGTAGCGTGACACCGTTTCTGGGTTGAAAACGGTGACGTGTTTCCTGGTTTTGTTTAGAGTTTAGGGTTTTTGTTTAAAAAAACTGGGTTAAGGTTAGAGTTACAATTACGACGTTGGTGTTCCATGCATCACCTTGTCTCCGTTTCAGAAGCCCCCTCTGCTGACATGATTGGCTGTGAGGTGCCATCACCTGGAACTGCTGGACCATCAAGACAGAGAGAGATGGGAGAAAGGCTGTCTGATCAGACACAGTCACCAACCTGACTTTAATTTGGATGTCACACCCTTACTGCGCAATTGTCAAGGAGCTACTTCTCAGTTAGATTCCAAGTTTAGCATAGCGTGTGATTAAGAAGAACACACCACTGAAGCGTGTGGGGGCTGCCATCTTTAGCTCCATGCACACGGTCTCACAACAAGCTACTACTGAGCGACATCTCATGGAAGCAAGGCTTGTGCTCTTCAACCACGCAAGACAGAAGGTGTCCTCTGAAGGGCTTCCGGGCCACACCAGCTGTATAACTGCAATACAGGTGAGCTAAACCGCTAAGTTATTCATCCTGTTCACAAAATGTCCTCCAGCATCCAATCTTTCTTTCTTACGTTAATACTCCAGGTATTGTCCATAGCATGAATGTCAGCGTGTCTTGCGCTGCTGGTTTGTTTGAATTGTCTGTTTCTGTGTCACTCGTAGCACGCTTCCTATTGAACTATTTTCTATTGTTTTTATTGTATCGCCTATATATATTGCTATCGTTTTATCGCCCAGCCCTAAGATAACATACACACACACACACACACACGCACACGCACACGCACACACACACACACACACACACACACACACACACACACACACACACACACACACACACACACACACACACACACACACACACCTTTTGGTCACCTTTCACCTTTCACTCAAGGTGAAAGGTGTTAATACACCCTACTACAGTTTCTAAAATATGTTATATGAGAGACTGTGTTCAAATTGATCTAAAGACGTAAATAAAGACCTTTAAAAAGTTATTACTGTTTCCTCCTTTCTTTCACACATGGGACACATTTATCTTTGGAACATGATGATTACTGTACTGTATGCATTTTAATCTGGGCTAATTTCACATTAAAAACAGCAACTTTATGCACTAATTTAAACCCCCCCCCCCCCCCCACACACAATTTTGAAAATGCCCCTATTTCTTAGACTGTAGGGGCAAAATTTGCCCTGAAAATATTTTTGTTAAATTCCTACACTGCCTGTAGATGACTGTCAAAAGTGCCACAACTGACCCATTGTCAGAGCCCGGCTACTACCATTTAGATACTGAGAACGTTCTCAATGTTATTAAGTTATTGTCATACAGAAACCTAATTTGTATTTTATAGCTTCGTTTAAATGCTTAGTTCATTGTTTTTAATGTGCAAAATAATAATTTCTCAATGGCTTCTGTGTGCTCTATACATTACACAATCATTTTGATCTCAAAACAACGCTAGGACGGCCAGAAACGCCGCGGAGATCGCTGGGTGAGTGGCCAAATCATAATTATTGCCAGGAGAGGGGTCCAGGTTAAAAAAAAACGAAATTCTCCTTTAACTATACGGTTAGCTTCCACTGTCACTTCGGTTGCTAACTACTATCTTACTGGTCTATGGATGAAATGCTCAAACAATGATGATATGCGGTAGGAAATTGGTGTTTACTTCGACGTGCAAGCTGAACATGTTTATTTCTGCTAAAATAAAAAATCCTCTTGTCCCTACGAAGTAACAAGAACAAATGTAAGACCTTTGTAGACAAAATTAAAAACTTGTGAACGAAATTCAATATTTCTAAGGCCTTAATTTGAGAATATTAAATTCAATACCTTTTTGATACTTTTTTCCCTGGGAGCTTCAGTAACCAGGGGCCCCTGGGGATGCTGATCTGGCCTTGACGGCCACAGATGACTAGAGGTTGCAGCACTTCTCCAGTATGAGTGAAACATGAGACAGGAGAGAGGACCCAGAAACTGCTGTGTGTGTGTGTGTGTGTGTGTGTGTGTGTGTGTGTGTGTGTGTGTGTGTGTGTGTGTGTGTGTGTGTGTGTGTGTGTGTGTGTGTGTGTGAGGCAGTGATATTCTATAATTTATCACACATGAATCTTTGATGAGTTATAGCATGAGATTTCCACTAAAATACACAAAATACACACACACACACACACACACACACGCACGCACACACGCACACACACACGCACACACACACACACACACACACACACACACACACACACACACACACACACAAGGCCTAAACACAAGACAGTTTACTGTGTCACATAGATGTAGACTTCAACCAAGATGGCGGTGCCCTGAGGAGCGCGGTTACACTAGCAGAAACAAAACCAGGTAAAAACAAATTGAACGAAAAAAACCCGGAACAAAACGAAAGTGGGGAAAAAAGAGAAAATTACACCAAAAACAGCATTTAATCCACTTGAGGAAGAGTTGGAGGGGATTTGAAATGATCTGGATTTCATGTGAGAAGAGCTGAGCACAGTGGCTACAGCCTATGCTAATGGCTCTAATGGACGAAGTTAAACAACTAAAGAACATGCCCCTTTCACACCGGGGGTCCAACCAGTTAATCCCAGGTTGATTTTAGGTATGAAAGGGTTAACACTGGTTCGAGAGCTGGGTCGGATCAGGGTTGACCGCCTCTGTTTCACTCACTGCACTTTCTGCTTGTGTGTGTGTGTGTGTGTGTGTGTGTGTGTGTGTGTGTGTGTGTGTGTGCCCCTGCCCCCCTCTGCTGCGCTCAGAGAGAGAGAGAGGGGGAAAGCGAGCAGACAGATTATTCGTATATAAATAGTTGATGTGAGCAAACGAGCGAACAAACATCAGATAGTTTCCGTTTTTCCAAATGCTCCATGTGTCGCTTGATTGAAAAAACACTCGCCTTGGCTTCTGCAAAGCTTCGTGCACCACTCCACCTTCAAAATAGGGCATTTTTGGACGTGAGGGTCATCCTGCTTCGCAGTATTGGACATCGCTCGTAGGATATTTGGACCTATCGCCAGAATAAAGTGTTAAAGTTTGTTTTTGTTTTTTTAAAGGAGAATTGCTTTATATCTTTGATGTAGTCTACATTGTATCGCATAAACTCCACAGCGCTAAGGCCATGTTCAGACTAGGAGGCCAAATCTGATTTGTGAACTTTAGTGACCTATCAATGACTTTATCCAGATTGGTTTTATGAGTGTGGACGCTCCAAGTCTGATTTGTGTCACTTGTCCCAAACCACATATGGAGGTAGTTTCCAATCTGCTTTCGACTGATGTGACTTGAGTGCGGACGCGCAGATCCACCAAATCTGATTTGAACGTCACTCGCAACTCGTCATCAAATGCTTCTGCGCAGGAAAACCACGTCACCAACGTACGTATTTACTGACGCCCACGTCGTTACCATAGCAACCCATGCAGATAGGCTGTTTAGGTCTGGCCACACAGATCCGACTTGAGAATCAGATTTGTGGCAGTGCGGACACACTCCCAAATCAGATTTGGGAAACCAATCAAGATAATTATGATTAATGACTTTATCAGCAAATCAGATTTGCCTGTAATGTGAACATGGCCTAAGTCATACCCCAACTCCCCCACACCACCACCCACCCCCACTCTCTACTCTCTACACCGGAGATTTTCCTCATGTTTAGAAACAACAAAGATCCCACCCTGAGGCTAAAAAATGTTGTGCACTCCAGACTGACGCCCTGTTTATACGGCGACGCTCCCCGCGTAAAATGGCAAACTTCTTTTAACGTTAGTGCCTTCCTTTTACACGGTGACGGCGTCACGTTTTAAGTTGGTTTCTTTGATTTCGTTGTCCAGTTTTAAACACAAGTTGTCAGAGGTTCTTGTCTCGAGCTGCTCCTGTGGCAACATTTAAACTTCCACTGTGCACTTTGTCTCTTTATGCACTTTATGCCTCTCGTAGCAATATTTGGACTCCTCTGTGCACAATATGCCTCTGCACTTTATGCTTCTTTTATCATCATTTTATGACTATGATTTTAGGATGTAAATCGTAATATACGATTTTTTTTCGTATGCTTTTTACTATTACTTCTGATGCAGTGTTGGTGTTGTCTGTGCTCTGTTTTAATTAGTTTTTGTATCTTGTATGTAAATGTGTGTATGATCTGATCTGTAACTTGCTGCCTTCTTGGCCAGGTCGCAATTGTAAAAGAGATTTCGTATCTCAATTTGTTTTTACCTGGTTAAATAAAGGTTATAATAAACGGGGTGAAAATGCAAAAAAGTGAAAACAGGTCCCAGAGTGGAATTCTTGAAAACGCTGCCCCTTACTGTCGCCGTGTAAAGTGGAGAAACGCAATTCAGGTGATGACACAGCCCCCCTTCACCATGGAAGACAGGTAGGCAATATGAGCATTGAACTAGCCCAAGACAGCCTTATGTCACAGGCATAATGAGTCGCATTGACATTCAACAAACGTGATTTGCTAAAAACACATAATCTGCATTAAGTGCCCACTAACGTCGCACATAGCCTATTAATCATTGTCTCCCACATTGAATAATTGAAGACAACTCACTGTCTGCGATGCATTTCCTCATGTGAAGTCCCAATTGTGCTCAGGTATTTTTTATGCTTTACTGGGTTTTTATTCGTAATCCAATCTGGAGCAGTTTATTAGGCTACCATTTGTGACTTCTGTGTCACTCTATCGTGTGGAAAATTTTTTAATCACAAAGCTAAATCAAGCCCGTTAGAAACAGACAGAATAGGGAAATCTATGCGTTTTTACCTTCAAAATAAAATCCGTATTTTATAACTGGGTAAATAAAAATCAGGGTCGTTGACTCACTACGTGTTAAAATTGACTTTCGGTTGTCTGTTTTGACCAGGTGACCAAGGTTCAATGCCTTCAGTCTAGGGTTGTAGCGGTACTAAATTTCTGTTTCGGTGCCGGTACCAATTTGTATTTCGATACTTTTCGATACTTTTCGATACTTTTTGTAAAAAAAAAGTGAAACTGTCCAATGTCAAGATTTGGCTTTATTTTAAGAGTTTGGGAACAATTACACCAATAAATTGGTGTGGCATTTAAATGCTGAACAAAACAAACCTTTTGAGCAGTGAGAATACCGGTAAGTAAAATAAAGTAATGCCAGTGAAAATAAAATGACCATAAAACACTAGCCTATAGCAGCAAAAACTCAGAGAAACACCAATAACAACAATAAATAAATAATTGGTGGCATTTAAATTCTGTCTAACTTTTACTTGTCAAATAAGTACACACTCAGTAACATAACACAAATCTTTTGAACAGTGGGAAATGGGAATAAGTAAAATAAATAAAATAAATAAAATAAATAAAATAAATAATAATATAATAAAACACTATAGCAGCAGAAACTCAAATCTTTTTTTCTTCAACAAGCAGCATAACTGGCTTCATATTCCCATTCTGTCCCCCAGCCTACTCAGTCTAAACCCTAGTTCTCCTATGGGTGGTAGACAGACTCACTGTTTGGCTGACTCTCAGTTTACTCACTCAGTCCCTCCCATCCCAATGTCTTCTTCAGGTTCCTAGCCAAGAAAACGAGGGTGTCAACATGTTCCTCGGTCAGTCTAGATCTTGTTGGACTGCAGATATTCCCAGAAGTACTGAAAACACGTTCAGATGCACAGCTTGATGCTGGAATACAGAGATATTGTCTAGCAAACTGAGCTAAGATGGGCAGGTCTGTCTGGTGTTGCTTCCACCATGCCAGGGGATCCTCTGCAGGGCTGATGTCTCTAAATTGTTTATACTCAGTAATCTCAACTTCCAGTTTAGCACTTCTTGTCATGGGTGGGGCATTCAGGCAGTATTACTCACAGTTTACATCTAACGTTATGTAGGCTACTTTCACGCATACTTCAGTCAGGGTTATCGACAGTCCATATTATTGCCTCTGCACGTTTCCCGACGCTACAGTGAGCGCTCGTTAACTAACGTTACTGCGGAGTCCGCTGTAAACGTTAGTACAGCAGAGTCCGCTGTAACGTTAGTACAGCGGAGTCCGCTGTAACGTTAGTTAACGAGCGCATTTTCTCACTGTAGCGTCGGGAAACGTGCAGAGGCAATAATATGGACTGTCGATAACCCTGACTGAAGTATGCGTGAAAGTAGCCTACATAACGTTAGATGTAAACTGTGAAAGGGCACAGCTGCTGCACCCGATCTACTCCACCCCATCGAATGGGGACATTTTGAAGCAATTCCTTTCCATTGAATGAGGTGATTCATAGTAGATCGGCTGGCTGCTGCTACTAACTGGGCTGGGAGAGGCTTTGTGTTTAGCCATAGCCTACTTTGCTAGTTTGCTTTTAATGTGCGCGGGTCTGCTCAGTGCTCAGCTGCTTTTTTTCCTCAAACTCTTTTCCTCACCGCTTGACATGTGGATATGACGTCACTCACTCCAGCGCATTTCTTAAAGAGACAGGCTCATATTGACCATTATCAGTCATAGCAGCGGTCGGAAAAGTACCGGTCTTTTTAAATCTTAGTATAGAACCTGTTCTACAGCAATAGTACCGCGGTTCGGGGGTAGTACCGGTAGTACCTACATCCCTACTTCAGTCTAAATGTAACAAACAGGTTTCAGAAAACTCTCCAATATGTTGCACCAAGTATTCCCCGCTTGGTGCGCAATTTAGAGAAGTCATTAAAAAACACTGGCATATTGTTGAGTCAGATCCTAAATTAAAGAGAGTCTATACTGAAACTCCTAAACTTGTTTTTAAATGACCTTCTAATCTAAAGGACTGCCTGGTCAAGTCCGACATGCGCCCTCATTGCGCACCTATCTTTGCTGTGCCAGATGGTAATTATAAATGTGGTGGCTGTGTTCAATGTAATTACACACAAATGCTTCAGTCACCCGCATAGCAGGCTCAGTGTATTTATACATGGTGCTATCACTTGTAGCACCACGCATGTCATATACCTCATCCGCTGCCCTTGCAGCCTTGCTTATGTGGGTACCAGGATGAGCGAACACAACATTAGAACCGGCGACGAGCGCAATCCTGTTGCTCTTCACTTTAAACAGGCCGGCCACAATCTCAATGCCTTCCGCTATGTTGGTGTTGAGAAAGTGGATAAGCCCCCTAGAGGAGGCGACCACAAAAGGAGGCTGCAGAGGGAGACCTACTGGATCCATTTCCTCAATACCATGTCTCCTAATGGTTGGAATGAGGAATTTGACATTAAAACTTTTATGTCATTTGTCCTATTCTATTGTTATTTCTATACAAGTCTTAGTCTATTTTTGTACCCTATGTATTTTTCTGCTATGTATTTTATTGATGTGGATATGTTTGGTCTATACAACTTCACTGATTGCTCCTTTAAATTGTATGTATAGGTAGGCTCCTTTTAAGGCATTAGTCACCTGCCATTGGCTATGTGCTATAGCCGACTTAATTGACTGACAGCAGCTGATGTCAATGCGTTGTCATTAGTATTATTTTCTATATATATTTTCTGCTGTCTTCTTTTCTAGTCATTTGCCTGATGAAGACCCACTGTGTGGGTTGAACCGTTGTAGTCATCATTCAATATTTGGAGGTGCTCCAGTGTGCGGATATTCACTTTTTCAACCCTTATGTATATCTGTATCCAGCACCTGGCCTCAAAACAGGTTGGATGTGCACACATGCTCTTTATTGAACTAGATAACAACAAACCCTCATGTCTGGAAGGGTAGCTTCAGGAAATACCTGGACCTGATTCAATGGGCATAGTCCAGAGTTCATGTCTGGAAATGGCTAGAGGGAGGAGGGCTGGTTGACCCAGGCAGTCACAGAGGCAGGAGGCCTGGTTGGTTTGCAGCACAGAGAGAAACTCTTAGAGAGAAGTCTATATTGATGATATTGATTGGCATTGTGTTTCCAGTGAAGAGACAGCTGATCGTTATCCATGTATCCACATCCCCCCAACTTGCCTCCATTGGTCCACAAACAGCACGGCGGCTCAGTGGTAGAGCTGTCGCCTCGCAGTCAGAAGGTCCTGAGTTCGATTCTCGCCTGGGACACTGTGAGCGCTGTGGTTGTGTTCCCCCCCATATCTTCAGTGCCTACTGCCCAGGTGGGGTATCTCGTCGTAAGGGCCTTTCTGTCTGTGTGGAGTTTGCATGTTCTCCCCGTGCTCCCCCAGGGGGGTTCCTCCGTATATAACCCCCCCTCATTAAAAACATGCAGAAGATCAGATCGTCATCGTCATCCGACCAGTGACGACAACATCCGAAGTCGGTCCCCGGGCGCTGTACGAGAAAAGCGACCACTGCTCCTGGCCTGCCCCCCGGAGGAAAGGACAAGCCAGGATGGGTTAAATGCAGAGGACAAATTTCACCGGCCACCGTCAGCATGTGTGTGTTTGTGGCCGTCCGTGCATGTGTTGATGTGTAATCGTGTGACAATAAAGACAGGCTTGTCCGTCTGAAATCGTGTTTAAAATACATGCTTTCAAAGCAGTGGGCTAGCTTATATTACCAATGACAATGAGTGAATGTCCCGTAACCTAACTTAAGAAATAAGGCCAGTTACGTCTCTCTCCATCCAGGCGTTCAGTCTCTGTGGTGATTTCTATGTGCAGGGTTGGTTCTGCGCATCCCTGAGCCTGCCTCTCTGCTCTTCAGACAGTAAACAAAACCAGAGAAGAAGATCCACATGCTAGAACAGGCTAATGTTAGCTAATGCTAATGGACTGCACGAACATCATCCCCCTTGAGACCCCCCAACATCCCCCCAACATCCGCCCCAACATGCATCATCCCCCCTTGATGCATACCGCCCCAACAGGAGCACAGCGGATGCAGTAGCACACGTACTCCACACCGCCCTCTCACACCTGGAGGGGAAGGACACCTATGTGAGAATGCTGTTCGTGGACTACAGCTCAGCATTCAACACCATAGTACCCTCCAGGCTGGTAAGCAAGCTCAAGGATCTGGGACTAAACACAGCAATGTGTGACTGGATCCTGGACTTCCTGATAGACCGCCGCCAGGTGGTGAGAGTGGGCAACCTCACCTCCTCCCCACTGACCATCAGCATAGGAGCGCCCCAGGGGTGCGTCTCCAGCCCCTTCTAGTACGACCTCTACACCCACGACTGCGTGGCGACTCAAACTTCGAACACCATCGCGAAGTTTGCAGACGACACAGCAGTCGTGGGGATGATCTCCAGGAGCGACGAGACGGCCTACAGAGAGGAGGTGGGGGCCCTGGAACAATGGTGCCAGGACAACCACCTCTCTCTGAACATCTCCAAGACCAAGGAGATCATTGTAGACTACAGGCGCACCCCCCCCCCCCCCAATCACCATCAATGGCACAGTGGTGGAAAGGGTGGACAGCTTCAAGTTGGGAGTCAACATCCACCAGGACCTGACTTGGGCCGGCCACACCGCCACTGTTGTCAAAAAGGCCCAACAGCGACTACACGGACTCAGGCGCCTGAAGAAATCAGGCGCCGGTACGGGAACTGTACCACCATGGACCGCAGGGTGCTAAGAAGAGTGAGGCGCGCGGCCCAGCACGTAACAGGATGTGAGGAACTGCAGGAACTATATAACCAGCGGTGCCTCAGGAGGTCCCTGAAGATCATCAAAAACACAAACCATCCCCACAACAGCCTGTTCTCCCTGTTACCCTCAGGGAGGAGATTCAGGGTCCCAAAAGCACGCACAAATCGCTTGAGGGACAGTTTATTCCCGCAGGCCACGAGACTCCTTAACATACACAAATAGTGTAGTAGCTGTACTGTACTGTACTGTAGCTGCTACCATTACGTATGTCTAATGTTTAATTGTATGTTTAATTAGGTCTATGCTATTTGCACCTGTGCAAACAGAATGTTAATTATGTTTAATTATGTTTAAAGTATGTCCATGCCATTTGCACCTACAGTATGTGCAGTGAAGATGTCACTGTCTTTGGCTTGTCTTATCGCTTTACTGCCTTATTGCTTGTTGCTTCCCTTGTTTTCCTGCACCTATATGCCCTGTTATTTTGCACTATGTTGTAACGGAGTCTACAGCACAAGGATTTCACACGTGATACTTGTACTACGGAGTGACAATAAAAATCTTGAATCTTGAATCTTGAAATGATCTGCAAAAACAGAGTGCACGAAAGAAGCGCGTCTGGCCAAACAGCAGCAACGTGACCGATGTCAGGGAGAAACAAGTCGGACTGTGTTTTCGATTTATCAAGGGAGCTTTTAGCTTGTTAGCTTGTGGTTTGTTATGTTAGCTGCTGTTTACCATGATACTTCCTGCAAAGACTTGATACCTCTGTGACTGATAAGTTTGACTTGTGATATTGTGGTTTTAGCTGGCTGGTGGATAACATTAGTTTGCTTGCTAACGCAGCTATCTAGCTAACAGTTAATTGATTTACCAGCTAGAAGCCTCGCTAATTCATCGAATACCCTCTTGTGTGGATAAGGTAACAGTCGCAAATATGCCTAACGTCACTTATATGCTTTTGGAACATTTTGTTTGGTTGCAGTATCAGATCAAGTCCCTGTTCAATGCCACATGTTTGTTAGTGTCCCAGCTCACAATAACGTTAGCCCTAGGGGAAGCAGGCCGCTCCTGGCTCATGCTAACCTTGTGCTATCCACTTGCCCACAGCCAACACAAGCATAATCACACACCACAATAACGTCAATAACAATAATTTGTCCAGAATCCTTCCTGGCCATCCTGGGGCTGGCTGCCATTTGCAAATAAGTTTATCGGCTAACGTTACGAAGCAACCGACGCCGTTCCATGCTGTGATGTCATTGTTTTGGCCAAGCAGCTGCTGGGCTGACTGCAGTTACTACAAAGGCCACCGGTGTCATTAAGAGTCACAAGTTATAGGACCTTTCATCTTGTATCTGTTATTATTATTTTATATATATATATTTTTACTCAATGTAAGCACTATGGAATCATGTTTGAGAAGCTAAATAATTGTTTGTGTGTGTGTGTGTGTGTGTGTGTGTGTGTGTGTGTGTGTGTGTGTGTGTGAGAAAGTGCTGCGTAACTCACCGTCAGTTGCTGTGTGTTGTCGTCAGTGTTTCCTCCGGCCCCCTGGTGGTTAGCGTTGACACACAGAGTGGAGATGTAGCTGCTGTAGTTAGCGTTGGCCAGTGTGGCGTTAGCATTAGCTTTGGCGGGGTCAGGGCTGTGGATGGGTTTGGTGGTGCCTTGGTTTGGCAAGTCACACTGAAGTCCGGTGGAACCACGGTTCAGGTCAGACGTGGTTCTGTGGTGTAGCAGCTCGCTGCATGCCGTAGCGTCCGTGCGGCCCGTTGGCTCGCTGCGTTCCTTAGTGTCCCTGTGGCTCGTTAGCTTGCTGCGTGTCATAGCATCCGTAAAGTCTGGAGTCTTCGTCAGCTCTGAGCCTAGGAGATAACCACCATCATCATCATCATCACTATTGGCCCACGACCACGCAGTGTTCTTCCAGAACATCCTGACTGTACACACACAGACAGACAGACAGACAGACAGACAGACAGACAGACAGACAGGTAGTTCCGTCTGTCCTTCGTAACAGAGCTAGCTTCTAGCTGTAGTCAGAAACTTGTAGCTAAATAAAACTAGTTACCAATTAAACTAGTTTACAACTGATGAGAACTAACACAGGAGCTAACCAAGTGACTCATTACTACTGCTACTACATTAACTACTATCACTGCTAGTACTGTTACTATTACAATAGTACTCCAGGTAAACAGCGGTAGTGCAGTTTTAGTCTAAAGAAACAGATGCTGTAGAATAATGCATCTCTCCCCTCTCTCCCTCTCTCTCTCTGTCTCTCTCCCCCTCTCTCATGCTCCTCTCTCTGTGCTCGGTCGGAGCGAGCGAGTGTTGTATCTCTGGTGTGATGTCAACATGACAGAGAGACTAGGAGCCACGGCTCGGGGAAGGGGGTCGAGGGTAGATCGAGGTAGAGAAAGATGGAGAGAGAGAGAGGGAGAGAGAGGGGTGGGGGGTGTAATATAGTATATATATAGAGAGAGAGGTGTATTTAGTGGGGTGAGAGCGCGGTAGAGAGACATAGATGGCCACAGGGAGAGAAGTATTGTGTGGGTGAAAGCTGGTGCACATGGTTACTGGGCAGGCTTCTCATCGCCATGGAAACCGTACGGACCCCCGGGGAGAGAGAGAGGAGAGGGGCAGAGACAGGAGTCTCTCTCCCTCTCGCTGTCCCAACACACACTCACTAAAATACATATTATATATACACATACACACATTTGGAGACTTGGAGACGTGTTTTGAGACTTACATTATGGATTTGTGTGTGTCAAAAAAGAATCTAAGATCAGCAGCATCATGTTGTGAAACCACTCCCACTCTCTGTCCACTTCAATGGTAAAAGCTAGAAATATTAATTTAGAAGGTTTTGGGGTTTTTTCTTTCTTTCTTTCTTTTTTTCTTTCAGATTTTTCCCAATTTTCTCCCAAATTGTACTTAGCCAATTTCCCCCCCTGCTGCCCCGATCTGGGGAGAGCTGAGACTAGCACCATGCTTTCTCCAACACATGCGCAATTGCCAGCCGCTTCTTTTCACCTGACAGGGGGAGCTTCACCGGCAGGACATAGGAGGATGGGAGGATCACGTGGGACGATCACGCTAGTTCCCTTCCACCCCAACCAGGCACCCCGACCGACCAGAGGAGGTGCTAGTGTAGCAACCATGACACATACCCCCAATCCAACTTCCCACTTGCAGACAGTCAATCATGCCTGTATGGACGGACGCCCGACCAAGTGTTACCAGGTAACACGGTGGTGCGAACCTGCGAACCTCGTATTGGCAGGGAATCTACCGATACACTACCCGGACGCCCAGAAGGTTTTGGGCTTTTACTTTTTAATGCTTTGGGCTTTTATTATGAAGGTTCTGAGCTTATATTTTGAAGGTTTTGTGATTTTATTTTTGAAAGTTTGAGGCTTTTATTTTAAAGGTTTTAGGCTTTTATTTTCTGGGCTTTTATTTGGATTGTTTTTGCTTTTATTTTGAAGGTTCTAGGCTTTTGTTCTGAAGGTTGTGGGGTTTTATTTGGAAAGGTTTAGAGATTTATTCTGATGTTCTGAGCTTTTATTTTTGAACTTTTGGGATTTTATTTTAAAGGGGTTTAGGATTTTATTTTTATGGTTCTGGGCTTTTTCATTTGGAAGGTTTTGGGCTTTTATTTGGAAAGGTTCTGTGCTTTTATTGTGATGGCAAGGCAAAGCAAGTTTATTTGTATAGCACAGCGGTTTTCAAAGTAGAGTAAGCCTCCCCTGAGAGAACATGTAGACAGCCGGGTCTCCCCATTAGTGGCAGGGCCACTGTTTGTATTTGCCAATATTATTATTATTATTATTCTGCTGGGAAGTTGGACTTCTCATGCACGAAAATAAACCAAACTTTGCACAAAGGTACAGTTCCATGCCAAACTTCATCGACACAAATTTGGCGCCAATAATCCTAATGGTGGCGCTACACCGTTTTGCGGTCCAAAGCAAAACTGCAAAAACTGTAAAACTAATAAAACCCTACTCCTCCCAAAATTTTTCTTCAAACAAACTTCAGCATCTGCATCGTATGTATGTCCTACATAAAATAAAATAAAATAAAACAGATTTTCGATTGATAAAAGATTTAGCCCACAGTGCATCAAAATGTTTTACTGTAAACGGTACTGTAAACAACTACTGTACATTTTTACAAGATTTTGTTGTCACAGTAGTTGAAGTGTGCAAAATCTCAGAATTGTATCTCAAAAACTAAATTTTTGACAGTATTTTGAATTCTGCCCCCATGTATTCACCTTATGTAGCCACGCCCATTTGACCCGGTTGTGTGGCCGTATCAAAACTTCCGGCTAAAAATAAAATAAAATAAAATGGCTGGCATCTAACTCTGAATTAACTAATAATTTAGCCAATTGTATGTAACATACCAAATAAAAGCAAACGGCAATGTCTAAGAATGCAACGCCATGTAACTGGCTCGTTAAGTCTCGCATTCCAGGGAATTACGTTAACGTCTGCGACGTTAGTGGCTCGAGCGCAACTCGGAGGAGAGAAAACTATCTGAAGCTTTCTTTGTTGGAGTCCAGGTATGTTTTACAAGAAAGTGCTCGTCATTGTCGACGATAACGTTATCTGACCTGGCTAACAATGGCTACTCGCTTGCTTGCTGTGTACCGGCTCAAAGTAGTAGGCTACGTTCTTTATTTTACCCCCTTCACTGTCCGCTCCAAAAACAACTCTCTTATTTTGCGCCGTGACTGCCGGAAGTGTTAAAAGGACCCGGAAGAATTTGGCCCACTGTAAGGTCTGAACATAAGGTGAATGTGTGTTCTGCTCTTTTATTTTGGAAGGTGTGTGCATGCGTACGTGCGTGTGTCAAATACGTTTGTGGATTGGGTGGATTCAGATGACAGTCATCATAGATCTAGAGACATCCTAGAAAAGGCATGTGCATTGGAATAGACGGGGCTTAGGGGTTAACTCACCACAGTATGTTGGTAGAGCCCCGTCCCTCCGCTGTGATGTCACCTTCAAGTGTTTGCTCCTCCCAAACTCCTCCCCCAGCAGGTAGAACCAGCCATTGACGAGCTGCCAGCAGAGGGTGGGCAGGGCAAACATGTCACTCATGGCAATGTTAATAATATAATGTACACATGAGAGAGGAGTATATACACATTGTGTGTGTGTGTGTGTGTGTGTGTGTTCGTCTGAATAAAATAATAAAATAAAATAATCTCATATCACCCTACATATTACATATTTATTTATTACATGTTTGTTGTTGTTGTTTTTCAAGTAGACCACCCCCCCCAATTATTCTCCCCAATAGTACTTTTCCAATTCCGCCTGCTGTCCCGAGCGTTGCTCCACCCCCTCTGCTCATCTGGGGAGAGTTGTAGACTAGCACAGCCGGTTACCCTCCTCACCAACAGACCGACCAGAGGAGGTGCTAGTGCAGCGACCAGGACTCATACTCTACCTACCGGCTTCCCTCCCGCAGACACGGCCAATTGTGCCTGTATGGACACCCGACCAAGCCGGAAGTAACACAGGGGCTCGAACCTGCGACCCTGGTGTTGGTAGGCAAGGAATCTACCACTGCACTACCCGGACGTCCCCATATGACATGTACCTTAGGTTTTCATGTTTAGAGCTTTTATATCAATATTTCTTTGTGGATATGTCCAGGTCGTCTATGTTCTGTCTGAGTCTCGTATCAATTATTTAGATGCCATGTTTCTTCCTTGCGTCATCTGTTTCTGTCCCCACAGGTTCAATGACCTTTACTTAATGTAATCTATTGCTTCTATTCTTACACACGCACACACACACACACACACACACGCACACGCACACGCACACGTACACGCGCACGCACGCACATACACACACACATACACGCACACACACACACACACACACACACACACACACACACACGCACACACACACACACACACACACACACACACACACACACACACAAACATACCACACACACACAAACATACACATGCACATAGCCTACGACAGACCCGAAACACCTTACGACCCCAGTTAACATCACTGATGATGTGTCCCAGTGCATGCTGTAGTATGTATTTTAAACAACAAGTGATGATCTTGGGTATGTAGTCTATTTCAAATAGCCTGTTTTCGCTTCCACCAATGCGTAATGATGCATTGAGAGAGAGAGACGTCATACTTGGCTTGCACGTAGGCTATATTTTGTGCAGTGGGAGTGCACAGTGCATTATGTGTGAAAGACGCAGACTTTACAGCATGTTTTGGGAATTGGAGTTGAGCTGGTGTTTGTGTGTTGTTGTTGTTGACGTGCCCCCCGACAGTTAGTTAATTACCCTCCCATTCAATTTGTTCTGTAGCCGACCCTGCCTTACTCTGTAGGCATGGAGAATTCCTCCTGCCTGTTGCAGTCACGGATCAGATCACTTTTTGCTTTCATTTCAGCCTTTCCCCTGCCATAATGTCAAATATACTATAATATTCATATAGGGATGTATGGATATGTTGGGATATAGGCTATTTAGTAGGCTATAAATACACAGGAATACAATAACATTTTCCATAAGGGGACGTGCACAGATGAGACTGCAGCCATTTTTTTCCTGCATTCCTTTGATTCCACTGCTGTATTGAATTATATGCTTTGGTTAACGTATTTCTGATAGTAGAACTTCAATCTGGAGCTGGTTTCCCCTCAATCCTCCTGTCATTTTTTATGAATGAGCTGAGCTTCGATCCGTCTTCCCGGTTAATTATCCTTTTAAACAGACGTCGATTCGGGGCTGATACTGCCTCCAGTGGTGTAACAAAATGAGACGCCATTCCGTCCTTGTGACTTTTAAGCAGGAGGCGAGACGTAATAATGCCGCAACGATGGCAGCTTTCACAAGCTGTGTAAAATAGGCTTCTGGGCTATGGAGAGATATATGTGTCTTTATTCTGTGACTGAAAGTTTACATCCTGTAACCAAAGACTGTATCTGTGAGAAAATAAATCCACTTTGTAATCAAAAAATAGATCTGTAAGCAAAAACATAGATTAGAAAACAAAACTATCAACAATCCAATCAAAGAAAAATTTAAAAATAAAATAAAAAAAATGTTTTTAGATTTTTCATTAATGTGAATTAAAAAAGTTGCATGCAAACACAAACATTTTGTTCTCAACTCCAAAACATTTGTTTGCGAAACCATTACGTTTGCTTACAAAGCTCAACTTTTCTTTTGCGAAACGAAAAGTTTTGTTTGCAAAACCTGAGTTTTGCAAAACTTTTTCTGTTGCAATAAGGGCGGGACCTACAGCAGAAAGACGTAACGCACGTCCCTATTGGCCAGTGTCGATCGGAGTGATAGCTTGGCAACATCCAATCCAGTACGAGACAAGGCGGAGGGCGGGCACTTGAACGGAAGTATTTCCTGAAGGAATTTCCATGCCATTTCAGCGCCAGTTATAACCACAGATTGAAGAGAGAAGCCGTGAGTATGTTCACACCAAGTGCATGTAACCTGACCAAACATAAAAACAACATAAAAACATTGGTGTGAACATACTCACGGCTTCTCTCTTCAATCTGTGGTTATAACTGGGGCTGAAATGGCATGGAGATTCCTTCAGGAAATACTTCCCGCCCTCCGCCTTGTCTCTTACTGGATTGGATGTTGCCAAGCTATCACTCCGATCGACACTGGCCAATAGGGACGTGCGTTACTTCTTTCTGCTGTAGGTCCCGCCCTTATTGTAACAGAAAAAGTTTTGCAAAACTCAGGTTTTGCAAACAAAGCTTTTCATTTCGCAAAAGAAAAGTTGAGCTTTGTAAGCAAAGGTAATGGTTTCGCAAACAAATGGTCTGGAGTTGAGAACAAAATGTTTGTGTTTGCATGCAACTTTTTTTAATTCACATTAATGAAAAATCTAAAAACATTTTTTTAATTTTATTAAAAAAAAAATCTTTGATTGGATTGTTGATAGTTTTGTTTTCAAATCTATGTTTTTGCTTACGGATCTATTTTTTGATTACAAAGTGGATTTATTTTCTCACAGATACACTCTTTGGTTACAGGATGTAAACTTTCAGTCACAGAATAAAGACACATATATCTCTCCATACTGGGCCTCTCTCTCTCTCACTCACTCTCTGTGTCTCTCTCTCTCTCTCTCTCCCTCCCCCTCTCTCTCTTATGTGTGGCTGAGATGAAAATATGTAGCTGTTTATGCAGTTACATAGTCTGGCCTATTGGGGCAGTCTGGGTTAGTTACAGTAGGTGATTCACAGAGATGACTGATATGGAAATGTCACTTTCTCATAGTAGATTAATGTTAACTAGCATTAGGTTAGCAGAAATTAAGTTGCAGGGCGAATTTACTTTGTCACAAACTGACCTTGGAAGAGGTGATGAGAGAACGAATCCCAAAACTCATACAGCCAATGAACCCACTATGCCTGAAGAGAGACACAGACAAGGAGAGTCCTATGTCAACAGCTACAGAAAATACATTTGCCGTCATGTTACATTACGTGGAAGGTTAACTATGGAAGATTACTGTAACAATTAGTTTCATTACACAACAAAATTCCATTGCTTTTTCCAAACTTTCAAGGATTTCACGGCGACTTTTCCAGGCCTGGAAAATGAGAATTTGAAATTCCATGACTTTCCCAGGTTTTCCACAACCGTCTCACCTGCTGTCTGCTCGTCTTCTGAAGACTGTCACCAGCAGCCTCTTCTGCTGCTGCTCGGGACTGACAGCACTGACACACACACACACACACACACACACACACACACACACACACACACACACACACACACACACACACACACACACACACACACACACACACACACAACGAATAAGCTGATAATGTGAACAGTGAACAGTCTGATGACTGAGAGAAGCACATTTACCCAGCCTCAGAGATCAATAATCACATCTGTTCATCCTACAATGTGTTGCATTTTAAACTTGCATCAACAACAGTCTGCTTCTGTGGTGATATAATGGAGATATGACCATCTATAATGTGTTTCTATGGTGTTTTCCTTCTCATTTTGTGAGCAAAATGAAGAGGCTAGATCTATGAAGAACTACACACATCACATTAATATCCTATTTACTATGCTGTGGCTTTACAATTATCAAAGAATTGTGTCCTTATATATATTCTGCATACAGAATTCAGTCAATTCTCTCTCACTCTTAATTAAGAACATTCACATATCCAAAAACAAAGACTGAACCGACATATATCTTTGGAGGACTCTCTCTCTCTCTCTCTCTCTCCATTCATTTAATGATCAAACACAGCAGCGCGGCGGGGAAATCAATGTACAACCTTATTTATACTGTACTTATACCAGAAGATCAGAACCACACATGTGCCTATCCCAACAGCAGAACAGCGTAACAGTCCGGCACAGCTGCTAAATCAGAGGTGCCCAAATTATTTTCGTATGAAGGGCCAATAAATGCTGTTATGTGAAATGACATTAGATTTTATAATTGATAGACAATTTACATTCTAAATCTAAAATAAATTCTCAAAATAATAAAAACGTTAGAACTTTTATTAAAAACTTGTATTAAAGTTAGATTTAGACTTGATTGGGAAAAAAGACACCTTTCTGACAGAAAGTGCATGCAACTCAAGGTGTGTAGCCCTAACCCACCCATAGAACCCATTCTCATTCAGATATCTTGAGGTGAGAGGTCAAGCGACCCCTTTGAAAATGGCCATGCCAGTTTTTCCCTCACCAAAATTTAACTTTGGACCATTATGTAGCCCCCTTCCCGACATGGTTGGTACCAATTCATTAGCCTGGGTAAACCCATCCCCCACGTGACCTGCTCTCAGACCTGTTCTCAGTCACTATGGTCTGGAATCCCACCATTGTTAAACGATTTCCTGCGGTTGTTGGGCCCCCCCCGATAGACCACTCCATTACGCAACCATCATCCAACCAGTTTAGTGCACAGAGCACATGCGCAGTGCAGCAGATGGCGTCATCACTCTGCGACCTTTGTTGTTAGCGCATGAGCTAACACTTTTCATTTCAGTACTGCTAGCACGCAAATGGTTACAACCAGCTACAAGAAGAGAGAACATCGCGTGACGGTGGTCAGGGAATGAAAGAGGAACAGGACAACTGTCTACACGGACCCAAACCTCGATCCCTGCTGCAGATGGCCGCAGATCTGGAGAGATATTTGTGGCTGTGAAGAACAGTCATCATCTATACAGCTGCTGCCAACCTGATGAGGAAACAGGCGTGCTTGTTATGCTGGACACTGAATGCCAGTCTGCAGACTTCATCCTCCAGTGCTGTTCGCCTCAGGACTTGAAGGCCTAACGTTGTACCATGGACTGTATACATTCTGTGCTAATAATGCTAGCATGCTAACATCCTTTTCACACACACACACTGAATATACCGAAATGCTAGATTTGATCATGGACTTAACGCTAATGTTAATCAAAAACGGCCGCAGTCATAACGGTAAGGTGTGTTTGACCTAATTGAAATATTAACGTTAATGCCCTCACATTTCAGCGTGGTTACAGATAAACCTATTTAACGCTAGCTAGCTACAGTAGATTTTTGGAGGCGTTAATGTGAATGTCATGACGTAGTGAGCGTAGTATTATACTGTATATTATACATAATCCAGATGTAACCTAGCTATAGCTAGACGTTAAGAGGTTAGCGTGAATGCGACTGAGACCTGACATTACTGGCTTGATATCATATTCCAGATGCAACCTAGCTAGATAAGCTCCACACTGCTGTATGAGTAGCTACAATCAAATGTATCAAGCCTTGATATCATATTCCAGATCCAACCTAGCTAGCTAGATGTTAAGAGGTAGGAATATACCGAAATGCTAGACTTGATCGTGGACTTAATGTTAATCAAAAACGGCCACACTCATAACGTTAAGGTGTGTTTGACCTAGCTAGAAATATTAACGTTAATGCCCTCACATTTCAGCGTGGTTACAGATAAACCTATTTAACGCTAGCTAGCTACATTACTGGCTTGATATCATATTCCAGATGCAACCTAGCTAGATAAGCTCCACACGGCTGTATGAGTAGCTACAATCAAATGTATCAAGCCGATATCATATTCCAGATCCAACCTAGCTAGCTAGATGTTAAGAGGTAGGAATATACCGAAATGCTAGACTTGATCGTGGACTTAATGTTAATCAAAAACGGCCACACTCATAACGTTAAGGTGTGTTTGACCTAGCTAGAAATATTAACGTTAATGCCCTCACATTTCAGCGTGGTTACAGATAAACCTATTTAACGCTAGCTAGCTACATTACTGGCTTGATATCATATTCCAGATGCAACCTAGCTAGATAAGCTCCACACGGCTGTATGAGTAGCTACAATCAAATGTATCAAGCCTTGATATCATATTCCAACGTGAATTCAGCTGAGGGGTTCGCTCCAGAACGAGACTGTTGCGTTCAATATTTGTACACGTTACTGTGCAGTAGTTAGTGCAGGCTAGTTAATTGTTGGAAGTAAGGTTTTTGAATTCTGTATATTATACATAATCCAGATGTAACCTAGCTATAGCTAGACGCGTGAATGCGACTGAGACCTGACATTACTGAAGTGAATACAAGTGACCTATATTTTTCAATCCTGTCTTTGAATAAAAGTTGTACATTGTGTTATACTTGAAAACCATGTCTTTGCTCCCTTATGTGTTCACAATTACAACAAATCTGTATGGTTTATCTGTTGGCATTAAACCGTGGTATTTCCTTGGGTGATATTCCATATTTGTCATTAAACCTAGCTGTTCACATAAATTTGCAATGATGATCGACCACGTGAGATATCACAAGTAGCCTACTTTTATTAAAAAATAAAATGCAAAGAGAGGTTTCCTTCTCTAACTATTGGTGCGTTCACAAAATATTTACACGAGATTTTTTTTATAAATAATAATCAATAACGTGGATAATGATGACATCTGCAGCTGCTGGACGAGAGACAGAAGAAACTACGAACGAAGATTGGAGCAGAGGACATGACTACAGAGAAACTTAACCGACCAGCACTCTGCTTCAATCAATGAATGCTTATAAATAAACCATACACATGAGAATTACCGTTAACGTTACAGCATTTAATAACATAAATATGGTGATATCTGGTGGTCTGAAATTACTCTATCTACAGTAGGGTAACTGGCTCCTATTGTGTCTTATTATTGTAACGTTTGAATCAGCGTTTCATAACTATAATAGCCTAATGTTACTGTAGCCTGGATGACGTTAGCTAATGCTACCCAGCCTTCCAGCGTTTATCTTCCATAATGCATTAAATCATAATCACAATGCGAAGACATTAGCTGATCACCACAGAGCTGCACAGACAAGTTTATCAGATAATTTCGCCGTAAAATGTGTCCAGGTGATCAGCTCTGAAGCCCCGGCTTGTATGGTCCGCTAAAATCCGATTTCGATATAGGTGTTATTTTGATCAACAGACCTAGCATCACATTATTCAGTTTAAGGATCCTTATGTGGAAACATTTTGAGAACCACTGTTTTGAAGTACTATTACTATAGCTGTTTTCATTCTCACATGACAATACAACAGAATAGAGTATCAAACAAAAACATTTTTATTCGGTTCCACCATGATTCCCACATTAACATTAACAGCTGTTTTCACTTGAATGTCCTCAACATAGTTGCATAGCCATATAGCTAGCCATATAGCTAGTAGCTAGCTCGGGAGCTATGCTTTAGAGAGGCCAAATGCTAACGGCTAGGTAGTGCTAAGCCGCTGCAGCTGTTACACGTCATTGACAAAGACGCACTCTCTGATTGGCCGATCACGGCAGGACTGATGTTGGCAGTCACGCCGTCACTCATTGGCTGCGGGGTGGCTGCGGGTCTGCGGGAGTCTTTCAACCGCCGCGGAAATCGATTTGAATGGCCCGTTCGCTAGACGATAGTGACTGGGAACTGAGAGAGCAGGTCACGTGGTGGCTGGGTTTACCTAGGCTACCAATTCATTCCTTGGGTCTTCTAGTCTATATATAAAATCTCTACTAGGGATCTCGTGTGCTACGCGCTCGATCCTGCAGCTCGCATTCACAGCTCGGCCGCCCACAGCTCGGCTGCTGTGTGGCCAATGAGACCAACATCACTGATGATGTCAGATTTATGACATCACTGATGATGTCACAGTGGGATTTATGACATCACTGATGATGTCACATGTCACAGTGGGATTTATGACATCACTGGGATTTATGACATCACTGATGATGTCACAGTGGGATTTATGACATCACAGATGATGTCACAGTGGGATTTATGACATCACAGTGGGACAATCACAGTGGGACAGAGAAACAAACAAACAAACAAACAAACAAACAAACAGACAGACAGAGCCCCAGCTCCCATTTATATACTGATGATGATGATGATGATGATGATGATGATGATGATAAGGGGCAATTGGACAATCTCTGTCTGTCTGTTCTCTGTTTCAATTTTTGTCCTACTGATGATGTCATAGGCATTGTGACATCAGTGATGTCATAAGAGCAATTGTGATGTCATCAGTGATGCAAAGTTGTGACATCATCAGTGATGTAAAAAGCCGAGCGGCGTAATATGGGAGCTGCATATTCGCCTTTCGCTGCGGCATAGCTAGTGAGCCCGCGCAGCGGGCAAGCCTAGGAATCGAGCGTGCGTAGTACGTGAGATGCCTAGTATGGTACAAGAACAAACAAATGAGCCTGCCACAGCCTCCAAAAGACAGTCATATCTGTCGCGGAGTGGTGGGGACAATTTTAGCTCCTCAGAAAACCCATATCCTATGCCCATGATGACCATCTATAATGTGTTTGTATGGTATTTTCCTGTGAAATGCAGAGAAAATAGACAAGAGGCTCCACATCACGAGGCACGAGCAGAGATCTGCGCTGTAAAACGTTTTTAGAAGCATTTTATGAAACGCCTATGGAAAAATGAATGGGGATGAAATCAGAACCCGGAAGAGGGTGAGACTTTGGTGGGTCTTACAGTAGGAAGCTCTGGTTGTATTCTGGGTTCTTTGAGTCCAGGACCGTCCCAGTCTTTCTCCTGGAGCTGTGATCCACATCAGGCACCAGAGCCAGCTAGACGCACGCACGCACGCACGCACGCACGCACGCACGCACACACACACACACACACACACACACACACACACACACACACACACACACACACACACACACACACACACACACACAGCATCATCATTACTGTGACGTCCTTCTATGAGCACAGATATTTCAACACAACATTTTCATCTTTACAGAAGCCTGACGTTAGCATGATGTTACCTTGACATAGGAGTCACATGGCCGGCGGGTTTTTCCCATCAGCCCCCTGGCCTCGTGGACTGGACAGGAAGAGGAAGTGGAAATGAAAACGTCACATTCTCTGGAAATATTCAGGAGCTAGTTCAGTTTAATTATGTTTTTATTGTTTTTGTTGTGTTTTTATAGTTTCTATTGTGTATTTTTAAAGGGCTGTAATGACGCATGATCATGTAATAACTGTGCATTATATAATAAATCCCCTGAAAGCAATATGTAATAAAGTTGCGGTGGTTGCGTGGTATTGCGGTGGTTATTACAAAATGCAGCTGTTCTGTTTCTTGGTGAAAATGTAATAAACAGTGTTATTACAACGTTATGTAATAAAATGCACTGACTTTGTCATTTGAAAACAATTAAAATGTATAAATATATTTGACCATAAAACACATTTTAATTGCTGCTGTTACTGACTTTCCTTACATGCAATGTAATGTTGACCCGTGCCAATTAAGCCGAATGTGCACAATCTCATTCAAATTCAAGTCCTTGGGCCCTATCGTCGTCAAGCGATATCTGCTTTTTGTGCTTGCGCCCCGGTTTGCCATATCTATGCTATTGTCGGACGAGCGCAGACGGCCATTTGGCACTCCGGCCGCGAGCAGGCACGTTTGTGCCGGCTTCTCCGCCTCAGCACAGCTGTGGGTTAGGGTTAGGGGGTCTGAGGGGGTCAGGTCGGGGGGTTAGGGTCCCTTCGGCTGGTTGACAGAGCCTGGTGCGGACTGGTGTGTATGTGTGTGTGTGTGTGTGTGTGTGTGTGTGTCTGTGTGTGTGGAGGTGAGTAAAAAAACAGACTGACGGAAGTAAGCGTCGTCCAAATGACGGAAAATATTTCCGTAAAGAGTGTGATTTGCAATAGAGGGGTGCGCGGGACTTTAACACACAGGGGTGCGGGTTTTTTAAATCCCGCTCCTGCCCGCTCCAGCTGGATGACCATTACCGCCCGCTCCCGCAACATGTGTCACTGACCGCCCGCAGCCACGTTATGACCGCCTGCTCCCGCCCGATATTTAAAAAAGCAGGGTCTCGCAGTACTTAATTGAATTGGGCTCTCTCAAACATCACATCATGCTTTTAAACTGTTGCACAATTCTTATCTGCTTCAGTCATGGTGGTTAAACTGCTGAAACATCATCAGCTGCATCTCCCATCCCATTCATGAATCATGAAGCGATCCAAAATCTTTAAACTCTTCTTATCCACTGCGGCCATTCTGCTGGGTTTGAAAAGTTCAATGTCTCACTCTGGGTGTAACTGAACAGCCCTCCCTGCCATCTCTAATTTTATTGCCTCGTTTCATGTTGTGGAAAAACTTGATTTCTCTGCTCGCTTCGACGATGCTTCTCCACTCACAGTCTGTCTCTGTTGCTCCGAGCAGAGCGGCTCAGAGGGGCTGAGAGGGGCCAGGGTTACCTAGCGACTCACAGGCCTGCCAGTGCTTGCACATGACTCGCACTGATCGTCTATGTCCGAGATGATGACTCACCTGGCAGTAAACGAGGAGAGATTGAAATCGCGGGACCCGCTGTTTATTTTTTCACTGCCCGTTACGCCCGCGCCAACATGATTACCGCCCGAGTTTTGCGTTGGGTCCCGCGGGAGTCTTGTCCCGTTGCACCCATCTAATTTGCAACACAACAATATAAAGGATAGAGCATAATATGAAACAATAGACATTTTCTATCGTGAAAACAATATAGCCTATATCATACTGGGGAGTGAGTTTAGCCAACTTACTCGCTACCACTTACTCGCTACCACTCACTACCACTCAAATAATCACTATTGTACCTTCACAGAGAAAAATGACAAGACCAACTTCTGCTGCTGATGGACCTCGGAGGTTTTGATTGCGCCCAGATACTGAACTTGGTGTGCAAAGACCTCACACATCCCATAATACTCACATGACTGTGTGCATGGTACTGTGCTACTGTGTAGTGTTATGGGGTTAAATATCTCTGACAGCTGATTGGCTGTTCCATCACTCACTCTGAACGACAAGCCGGCTCGCCTCCGCGGTGATGGACAGCCGTAACTGACCTATAGCAGAGCAGAGACAAATTCTTGATTTACATGTGTATCTAGCCAATAGGAGAGCAGCAGTGCCCTGGGTTGGAGTGGTTTAGAGGAAGCTGTTCAGTAAACCAAACGCACCTAGGGACCACACATCTTATACTTAAAGAGTCACTTAAAGTTAGTTAAACTGTTGCACAAAAGAACTTAGCAGGGAAAGTAAGGAAACAGAGTGGAGATAGGTGGTTTCTGCGGGTCCTACCTCTCCCTGTGAGCCCAGAGGGTGAGATCTTCCTCCTCCTCTGTTGGGCGGAGGGCAGCACCTCCTCATCCAGACCCTCCCGCCTCCTCCAAGACCCTGCCTCAGCTGCAGTTCTGCCTGGGGAAGACCTCCTGCTCCTGGGTAGGCTCTCAGAGACTCTCCCCTTGGAAGACCTCCTGATGCTGGGTAGGTTCTCAGAGACTCTCCCCTGCGAAGGCCTCTTGCTGCTGGAGAGGCTGTCAGAGACTCTCCCCTGGGAAGGCTTCCTGCTCCTAGAAAGGCTCTGCCTGCCTGTCTGTCCTCTAGGCACAGTCTGTCTGCCTGCCTGTCTGTCTGTCTGGTTGCTAGGTAATGTGTGGTTGCTGGTCTGCCTGATCAGCGCAACTCTGACCTGCGGCTTACTGGACTGGACCTTTGCTCCGGCTCGAGTTCCGGTTCCAGAGCTGGCTCTAGCTCTGTCTGCCTGTGGTCTGTTCAGTTTCAGGTCCGGAGGTGGGGCTTGTTCTTCATACTGCGCAAGAACAAGCCCTGCCCCCAGATCTGCTCTGACAGATCTGAGCCCAGCTCCTGTCAAGATGGTAGTTGCAGCCCCAGTCATGATTTTTGCTCTAACCGATATGTCTGCAGCCTCTGTGCAGGCTCCAGCTCTGCTACTGATTTTAGCTCTAGCATGTCTGTCTGCCTGTATGTCTGCAGCCTCTGTGCAGGCTCCAGCTCTGGTCCTCGCTTTACAGTCTGCAGTCTCAGTATCGGTCCTGTTCCACTGCCGGATCCACTGCGGCTCTTCCAGGCTCCCACCTCCTGGCAGCACCGACCTGAAACCAGAGATACTGAATACTTAAGCTGTTTTCCCACATGCGCTTTTTACCGCTAAATGACCGGAACGCGGTCTAATGCCTTCATGTGTGAAAGTTGTTTTTCGGTATAAGCGCGACCCCGTCGTCGCGGACATTTCACCAGTTTCGAGCCAGTCAGAAGAGCGGTATGCGCGATCAGGGACACAAGTGTAGAACGGGTCCAGTCATTTGCTGGTCCTTCTCTCATGGGCGAGGTGTACACACGTTGCTTAACGTTCACTTCCAGCATGCATCATCTAATCATTCGCGCACATAAAAGCAAACTACTTCCACATTTCGCTTCGTGCATTTGCTTTCTCTACATACATACAAGCGTTGGGCGGCTTGCAAGCCGCTGCCATTCTCGCTGTGTCTGTCCTGTGTCAGGCTGCTGCGAAGTGCGGAGGACTGAAGGACTGGCCTCTCTCGAGCAGAGAGGGGAGGGGGGAAATCGGCTGTGTTTATTACGCTGGCTTGACGCTGCTCTTAAGTCAAACGAGTGTGATTTATTGTGTGACAAGCAAACTTATTTCACCATCGGAGTTTTGCCGACCCCCAAAATAAGCTCCCCCCCTCCCCCCGCCCCCCAACATACAGGCAATTTCGCTGCTATATTCCCACATGCGAGCGCCCAGGTGTGAAGGGAAATGTCCGATATTGACTTACAGGTAATTTTCCGGTACGCATGTGGGAAAACGGCTTTAGAGATGCCACATTCCAGGCTCCGCTAATAGTATGAAATGCTAACTCTTACGGTCTCCTCTCCCCCTGTCTGAGATGTTTAGCCCCCGCCCGCCCCTGACCTAGCAAGCTAACTTGAGCTAGAGATTGTGAGCTCCCAAAACTGAATAAACACCACACATATAAACACAAAACTGCCTTCTTAGCTCAGTCCAATTGTAACTGAGATATCAGAAAAAAATCCAAGCACAGATGCAGTTACTACATCCGCGAACTTCACGATCATTCCCTTCTAACGTTAGCTCTGTTAGCGTCTGTTAACGTTAGAGTGTGTTGCTGAGACAGAGACAGGTCTCGAACAAAGTTTATTTTCTCCTGATTTGTCTGGGTAAAAATTTTCATTTTAGTGTCAGAATGTACCGAAGATATGTGGCTTGTGGAAAATGGGTCCAATATTTACTTTGGTGCCTTTTGGTGTCATAATCTGTGATAACGTGCACTTCTCCCATTGACTCCAATAACCCAAATGACACAGATACAGGAAGTGACTGGAAATTGAGCCGTCTCGCTCTGAATTTACTGTCTCTGCTGAACCCAAGCGGCCAAAACCAGAGGTGAATTCTGAACCCAATAAGGAAGCTGCAGTGCCTCTATCGTCCATTAGGGTTAGCTTCAAAAAGGCTCTAAATTCCTAAAAATTCCATTCTTGTCTACGGGACCGGCTTCTCACTCAAAATATAAAGCCAGTAAACTTTTTCGAGGTTTGGTCTCAGTAGCTAGTTCACTTCTAATACGTGTTACCTAATGATGTGATGTCATCAGTGATGTCATCAAGCCACAAACCAGGCCGCATGACTCGGACTCCTGGACGACAACACTGAGCTCGACAAGGTAAGAAATAATACAGCATAATACACTACAAATACTGTTTAGTTATTTGTTTGCAGGATAATAATGAGAGTGATTTGAATGATGCTCTTTGCTTTCTTTGACATCGTTGCTACAATGAACTTGATTGCAGGTCATGGAAGAACGTCCGTTTCGGATGAGAGCTCCGCGAAGTGTTTGCAGCAATCCTCATCTGGATACGACCAGCAAAAGCCATGGACAGGGCCGGCCCGCCCTATATGCAAACTAAGCGGCTGCCTAGAGCCCCGGGAGTTGCCAGGGGCCCCCTAATTTTTTTTAAAAATAAACATAGGCTATAATATTATATAGGCTGTGTGTGGTTGTTAAAACATAGGTTGACGTTTATTTATGTTTGTAGTTTAAACAAAAACATAAATACTGTAGGCTACATACAGTACAACCCAAAAGGCTGTTATTTACCTTTTGTCGCCACCTGGTGAGTAAATATATATGTAACTAAAACCATTAAAATTGACAACCGGTCCTGCATGTACTGTATCTACCGGTCCTTGGCACAAAAAAGGTTGGGAACCCCTGGCCTGACCTGGCAACCCCTATGGCTGCTGGGTTCTACACGCTTGCTTGACACTGATAGGGCTACAAACGAGCATCATTGTCATGTTTGTTTGTTTTAAATATTCTTCTAAATATGGCTAAAAGTCCAAAAAACGTCAAATTTTCTTCGGCGCTGCAGCACAGAGAGTCCCCTCCTTACAGCACCCCCTACTTAAAAGTACTTCCAGCGCGGATGCCCCCAAACCCCTGCCCCTTTTAAGGGTATTTCTTATCATTTTTATGCTGTATTTTTCGTTTAACCCTGACAGGACGGATCATTTTAATGTTTTATGACTGTTTATGTGCAATCAAGGATTGGCTAGCCAGCAACTTTCTTAAGCTAAATGCTGAAAAAACCGAGGTATTGATTGTTGCTCCTGATAATGTTGCCGCCAAGGTGGCTGACTGTATTGGGGCCCTTAGCTCGAATGTGCGATCAAGACTGAGAAATCTTGGAGTGATTTTCGATCAGGCTATGCACCTGGATAAACACATCAAGTCCCTGTCCCGTACATGTTTCTTCCACCTTAGAAACATAGCTAAGCTCAGGTCTGTCGTTTCACACGACGAGCTAGAAATGATTAGTCATGCTTTTGTTTCGTCTCGTTTAGACTACTGTAATTCTTTGTTTACTTGCCTCAGCAAGGCATCTCTGGACTGCCTCCAACTGCTCCAGAATGCTGCAGCCAGATTGCTGACCAGGACAAGTAGGTCTAGTCACATTACCCCTGTCCTGGCCTCCCTGCACTGGCTTCCTGTTAATTTCAGGATCCAGTTCAAGGTTCTGGTCATTACTTATAGAGCCTTGCATGGTCAGGCACCTGCATATTTGTGTGACCTGCTTTATTCACATGTCCCCAGCAGGTCACTGAGATCTGCTGACCAGGGTCTTTTGGTTGTGCCCCGCACCAGACTAACCAAAGGTGGCCGAGCCTTTGAGTCGGTAGCTCCTGGGTTGTGGAATGCTCTTCCACCGGTCTTGAGGGCCGCGGCCTCAGTTGAGATCTTTAAAAAGCATTTGAAAACATTTCTGTTTAGACAGGCATTTGCTGCCTAGACTGGCCTGATGTTTTCGTTTCTCTGTAACCCTGCTATCCTGTATGCTATTTCTCCATCTCACTGTTTTACTTTGTATGCATTGTCCTATTTTTGTGTTTATTTTGTGTGTTTCTTAACCTGTGAAGCACTTTGTGAGTCCTCTCTGTGATAAGTGCTATATAAATAAAATTTACTTACTTACTTAATACTTACATCAAGCAGCGTCTGGACTATGTAAGCTAGGTCTATGAGGGGACCAGCAGTGACGGCTTGAAACTGGCTGACACAGCTGTCAATCATCCCTTTTTCATCATCCCGTCAAATATCTACTTAAAAACAAACTGATCAGATAATGAGCACTTGGACATACATTAGCATGATAAAACAGACAGAAACTTAAACTCTTGTAACGGACAAGCCCGTCTTTTATTGTCACACGAACACCACAATACATGCATGCGGCCACAACACACTCATGCTGACGGTGGCCGGTGAAAAGTGTCCTCTGCATTTAACCCATCCAGGCATGTCCTTTCCTCCGAGGGGCAGGCCAGGAGCAGTGGTCGCTTTCTCGTACAGCGCCCGGGGACCAACTTCGGGTGTTGTCGTCACTGGTCGGATGACGATGACGATCTGATCTTCTGCATGTTTTTAGTGGGGGGGGGTTATATACGGAGGAACCCCCTGGGGGGTACGGGGAGAACATGCAAACTCCACACAGAGAGAAAGGCCCTTACGACGAGATACCCCACCTGGGCAGTAGGCACTGAAGATATGGGGGGGAACACAACCACAGCGCTCACAGTGTCCCAGGCGAGAATCGAACTCAGGACCTTCTAACTGTGAGGCGACAGCGCTACCGACTGCGCCACCGTACCCCCAGTACGGTGCACCAGAAGAATGGCTGAAGAAGATTGACAGGTCCGGACTCCCCGGCAAGTTCAAAACCTGGCTGTACCACTACCAGCATGGCCTTATGCCCAGGCTTGTTTGGCTCCTTACAGTCTATGAGTTCCCCATGACAACTGTAGAAGGCATCGAGACAACAAGCACCTGCGGAGATGGTTGGGAATTTTCCCAAGCTTCTCTTCGGTGGGTTTCTACATCCATTTCGGGCAGCTACAGCACATAAATCGTGGAGGAATTCAAGGTCGCAAAATGCAGAGTCCTGTTAAAGAGATTCCAATGATGACCGGGGAAAGCAAGCAGGCGTCACAAGATCTGGCCATAAATGGACAGCCAATACAGCCATTGAACAGGCAGAGAGTTCACTAAAGCTGCGTGACATCGTCGATTCGTCGGCAGCCCCTCCATTCGACGGAAAGGCCTCGGCACACTTTCAACAGTGGGGGAACGCAAGTGCAAGGATCAAGCGAGGCATGGTCCAGCCAGAGATACGAGCCCACGAGGAGGAGAAGCGGTTGTCCAGAGCAGTGGAACAAGGATCCCAGGGCACATGGACAAAATAAGATCTGCCCAAGCGCAAGATCACATGGGCAGCGATGTGGAGACTGGAGCCACATCTCCTTCCTTCTGCGTTCTGTGTACAACACAATCACACCTGCACACATGGGGGCTGAGGGAAGACCCGTCCTGCACACTCTGGCACACATATTGTCAGGGAGCAAAACATCGCTAACCCAAGGACGATATAGGTGGCACCACGATAAGGTGCTCCTGTCCCTTGCTGACACACTAGAGCGGGAGAGGTGCAAGAAGAGGCCAGCTGGCATGGATGCACGGAAAACCATCACCTTCATTAAGGAAGGAGCCAGGCCCTTAACATCCAAGACGGCAACAAAGCCCAACCTGCCAGCTCCTGGGAAATCAGGTTTGATGTGGGAAGGAAGCTGCAGTTCCCGGAGGTGGTCCACACAACCCTCCGCCTGGACATCGTTCTGTGGTCGGCCAAAGAGAGTAATAATTATTGTAATCGAGCTGATGGTGCCATGGGAGATGGGCTCTGAGGTGGCCCACGAGAGGAAGGCCTTGAAATATCAGCCTCTCATCCTGGGGCCGGTTGCACCAACTGGTCTTAACTATGCCTGGTCATAACTCCTACGTCGGTCTTAGTTAAGACCAGTCTTTAGAGTGGATTTACGCCTGTTGCACCAACAGGGCTTACGTCTGGTCTTAACTATGCTGGTCGTAGCAATGCGCGTTCATGTGAATTGTCGGGGAATGCCCTCTGATTGGCCCACAAATGTGCCTCGCGCCGTCACCCACTACTGTATGTGCGTCACTACACCCTCCCTCGTCCCACCCCCCTCCTCCTGTAGAAGCCCCTGGGGAAAATGGCGGCGGCGATTAGTGTCAGGCAGTCTGAATGAAATTGAATGTAACGTTCCAAATTCTATGTATTAAATTCTAAAGAAATTAACGGCAACATTTGGGAAGGCTAAGCCACACAACTAGTTAGTTATAATCTTAACATCGTGCTTCAAAGACGGAGAACTGGCTGTGTTACGACGATGACGGTCAAAAAGGTCTCCGCGGAGATCTCTGTTACAGGCAGGCTCTACGCCTCCTCCTGACCAGGCGTAACTCTTACGCCTGGGCGTAGTGAAAATAAGGCTTAAGCCGTCTTGGTGCAACCGGCGTAGCTGTTAGGTCGTAAAGTTACGACCAACTTAGCTTAAGACCAGTGTAAGACCAGTTGGTGCAACCGGCCCCAGGAGTGCAGAGACAAGGTTATCCAATGCGGTAAGTGAGGAAAGCCCCCACCAGGTGTATGTCACAACATAAGAACTACCGAAAATGATCGAAACCACATTTGGAAATAAATTATCTGACTTTGATTGTTTAGTTTGGCTCATTTCCCATCCACTAACATGGCGGAGGCGGGACTTGTGACCTATACTGGGACTGGCCACCAGAGCGGTGATCTAACATGCCGTGGCCTCACTATAGAGAGCTGAGACGACGTCCATCTTTTTTATGTCGATGATACACAGCCATAGACTTTGAACATGCTGGAAATCAAACTGTCTGTGTCCAAGGCTAATGCTTACGTAATGCTTAAGTAAGAGTGTCATGGGCGGGGGTGCCCATGACACTCTTACTTCCCACCATGTTATTCAATAGCAAACTGTCATTATTTAAATGACCACTAGAGGTCTAGACTATAACATTACACGTATGCAACGTAATTTCGGTTCACAAACGTTGAGATTCAACGTACTTGTGGTTTGCAGAAAAGTATTATTGAAAAGTAACATGCCAACATGTTATTCTGGAGACTGGGCTATAGTTCACGCTAGCTGCCAGCATGGGCCACTTTTGTGTTGTGTTCTTGGGGGCACCAGACAAATAAAATGCTGTTATTATCCTAGAGGTCATTTTATACAGTGAAGTCAAGTTTCGAAAAATGGTCTCAATATGTTACTATGGGGAGTAACATCATCACACAGGAATACAATTTGGCTCATTGAATCCACAAGAGTCTCAGCCATCCAGTCATACCCAATTTATGCAATTTGAAGACTGTTTAGGGACCTCAATATGCAGAAATATTCAACAATAGGTACAAATAACGCATTTATACTGCATGCAAAAAACTGCATGTCTAAACAAACAAAAAAACAGCCCTTCCGAAACCTGTGGGGATGTCATACGTCACCACGGCCATCATACATTAGGAATGAAACGTCCGCTACCTCGCTAGTCTGCCCCAGAAATTCTACTTAGTTAATCTAATAATTAAATAATTAAATCAATAATTAATAATGTACAACACCGGTATCCGGTGTTGGGCAGTAACGCGTTACTGTAACAATATTACTTTTCCCAGTAATGAGTAGTGTAACGAAATTAGTTATATTACTTTTTTAAAGTAATGAGCCCAACACTGGCCGCCGGTATCCATATGTAAACTGTTACATATAAGATGTTATGCAGCCACTCAGCAGGCAGTAGCCCCTCTCTAATGCCTGGGTATAAATACAAGCCAGCATGTTGAAAGTGGGAGTGGACATAACGTTAATGTTAACACATTCACTGCCAGCCGTTTTTTTTTTACTGTAGGTACTGTAGCTTCTGCCAGAGGTTTTTTTTGAGGATTCTGGCTCATTTTACAAGAGCCGAGGATTATTTTCTGCTTGGACTTTGTGAACACAAAGTTCACAAAAGTACTAATAGAATGTGTGCTTTCTCTGTCTAAAAGAGTTAGTTTGTAGAGTTAGTAGTTATGTAGATATTAGCCGTTGAGTACAGCATGGTTTCAGCGTCTGAGACTGAAAGCTGAGATAATCGCAGTTTTGTGAAATTCAATCAAACAGGCAGAACAGTCACTTTAACCATTTATTTTTGGCATCAGTGAGAGATCAGACATCTAAACAATATAGTTCTGAACGCCCTCTCCTTCAAACTCCTCCCTCCGTGGGCGTGTCTGGTGGCTTTCAGCAGCGTTTGTCACAAGCGAGTTTCTACTGCCTGTCTGAGCAGTGAGCAGCCTCCCTCCCTGGCGGCCCCCTCGTCGGCGAGTGTGGATGGGGCTCACTCGTTTCTTGGGTTTGAGAGCTTTGATGAAGCTTTGTGCGATTCTAGGCTTTATGCTGCGTGTTTCAAAGTGTGTTTTCCACCCAGTCTATTTTTGGAACCCCCCACCGTTGTGCGCCTGTGTGCAGCAGCGTGAAAGCGTTTTCGCCTACAGTATGAGAATGAGGCTCGTTCGTTTCTGGGTTTTCGGTTGAGCTCAGCTGGAATGAAGCTGCGTGCGATTCTGCGCTTTCTGCTGGTGTTTCAAAGTGTGTTTCACCCATAATCTATTATGCAAATTTGCAATCCCCCACCGCCAGCTCCCAGCGCGATAATGCGCGAAAGCGAAAGCGTTTTCGCCAATCCATTTTACAGTATGAGAGAATGGTTTCCTCGCGCGTTCCCCTGCAGTTTTGGCTCGGCTTTTTCTAGTCTGGAGAGCACTGTCGCCACTTAGTGGGTCGGTGGAATGGGTTGTACACGTTCGGTGGCTCCAATATTTTTTATAGGAGACGTGGGGGGCGTTGATCCACGTCCCACCGTCAATTTTTTTTTTTTTTTTTTTAAGACGAGATATCTCGTCATTGGCAGTCAACCGTTGGATTTTGTAAGACGAGATATCTCGTCAATGGCAGTGAACGTGTTAAGAGTCTATGGAGCGGGCAGAGATAACATCTCGTAAAACAAGTGCGGTTTGGCAGTATTTTGGTCTAGAAAATTGTAATAAGGTTGCCTGTACAGTAGGCTGCTGCCTGGGTCAGATAAAACTGGCATATACTGTATATCCACTCGACCAGAGCCACAGCAATGCCTAACTAACGTTACATTCAGCACAGGCATGTGGAATGGAAATTACATTAGCCTGTAAGCAAGCAGGCTGCTGGTGCTATAGCCTGCTAGCTAGCACTGCTACGTTAGTTAGCCACACTCTGCAAACACAGCTCATCCAAGGGCACGGGAAGGTGGGTGCGGAGGGTGCTGCAGCACCCCCTGATGGCAAGAGATGGGATTTTGGAAATTGTTGGATTTGGCTGTCTTGTGTTTACCACCAACAAAATGGATAAAAAAACAGTTTGTGCTTCCCAGCTCTAATCTTATTTCATATGCTCTCTCTTCAAAAGTGTTCGATTTTCATCATAATCTGGTTTTCCATAATAATAATAAGTTCAGTGTTTATGGCTGTGTTGCTGTCTGTTGTAGTGTAAAACAACTAAAGGGAGAGCAGGTGAGTGAGAAACGGAGAAGATACTGAATAATGACATCACAACAGTATAATCCTAATGTTAATTTAAAATTAAATATTCTCCTAAATATGGATAAAAGTCCCAAAAACTTAACATTTTCTCCTACGCTGCCCTTGAATGACAGTGCAAGACAAAGGCTTCAGAAAGTTAATGGACTATATTGAGCCTGAACACATGGTGCTGGTGTGAGTTGTCATGTTTTCTAATGTTCATGATAAACAGTACAAAGTGCCACAGGCGATTTGGTTGACGAAAATAATTAACGGCTACAGATGGATCTTAAATACACACTATTGTTTTCTGTTTTACCATATATATTATAAATTGAGTGTTTTCTTACTTATAGATTAGTCGACTCGACAAAATTGAATTTTCCGTTCGGAAATTAGTGGCCACAGACATCCCTAATGTGTGGGTGTGTGTGTTGTGTGTGTGTGTGTGTGTGTGTGTGTGTGTGTGTGTGTGTGTGTGTGTGTGTGTGTGTGTGTGTGTGTGTGTGTGCGCACCTGTGTGTGTGTGTGCGCACCTGTGTGTGTGTGTGTGTGTGTGTGTGTGTGTGTGTGTGTGCGCGCGCGTGCAGTCGTACCGTCTGTCAGATGTCTTGATGTTCCTCTGCTCTCTGGATGGAGCTCGGTTCTCTTTACCTGCGCCTGTCTCCTCCTCCTCTCTCCACCTCCTCTTGCAGACTGGAGGCTGGTATTGAACCTCCTGGCGCAGGTGGGATTGAACCTCCTGGTGCAGGTGGTATTGAGCCTCCTGGTGCAGGTGATACTGAGCCTCTTGGTGCAGGTGGTATTGAGCCTCCTGGTGCAGGTGATATTGTACCTCCTGGTGCCGGTGGACCAACATTCCACTAGAGGGCCTGCAGGACCATGGTTAGAGTTAGAGTGTCTATGTCTTCTTGTTCTGTTCTCTCTCGTACTTCGCTCTCTACATGCTCACTGAATACACACCAGAGCCCTGTACTACGAAACTAGTTTAACAGATCCGCGATAAGTCCCTTTGATCTGGTTTGACTGAACAGGATCAAAGCTATCTAGTTAACTGATACTACGACGCTGGTTTTTTACTAGGTAAGTGGACCTGGGATCTGCCTGTGCACGCGCACGTTTTTCGCTCGTGCACAGGCGCGCGTCCACGCGAAAGAGGTGCGCTGGCCAATCACATTGAACAGCTGAGTTGATCCACGCCCACACCCATTTCCACACCCATTTCCTCGTTCCATGAAAGCCAGTGCATGATCAGAGTTTTAGCGGATATTTAATGTATCCGCGATTTAATGTCAGAATGAAAATCCGCGTTGGATAGTCTGCTGAAGGGCTGTCTAAAGCAGCAGCTTGTATTCACATCAGTCATTTGATTTAGGCTACTTTGATCAGCGATTTCTGTCTGATACAGCTGCATACATTAATACAGCAGTCTCAGTCTATACATTTCCACAATCTGTAAGCCTATTTAGACCATAGATTTAGAAACGCATGCTCAATGAATAATGATCTCTATCACTCATGTGTGTGGTTGCACTGATCGAATAATTCATATATAAAATAGCCTAGTATAAAGCCTAATAGCCTACTATAAAAGAGAAAACTGCTGAACTGAATTGAGACGATGCGGGCATATTATCATTGATAAAAACTAGCCTATTTTTGCTCATATATTGGCATACAGCCTACAGGACACAGTTCCAGCTGAAAGATGCAAGAATAGCCTGCATATTTAGTATTGGGGCTATCCATATTTATCCCATATCTATATTATATGTATAGGCTTTTCTGGCATGTAGGAGAATATCACCCTCACTCCATTTGAGGGTCCATTCATGATATGCGCCGCGGTGATTAATAGTGATCATATTTCTCCACGCATCGTTGAGCTGTTAAGACATAAAGTGGTAAGTAGGCTTAATTTAATTATGTAGCCTACAGAGCCACAAATGTTTTTCTTGTTATATTCTCAGTTGACTGCAATCTATTTTTCATATGGCGATCTTATATGAATGGTGAGTGACTCCAGAGAGCCGATTATATGGGTCTGTCATGGATTTTGATCTTATCCTCTGAAGCTAACCTGGTCGCGACCAGGTTAGCTTTGCAGCGTCAGTTGCCATGGTGATTGAAAGTTAACTTGCTTTGTAGTACGGCTAAACCAGGTTTAAACTCAAACTTACTCGGATAAGGCATTAAACTAGCTTCGTAGTACAGGCTACAGACAGATCCCTTGACTATACCTAGAATAAACTCTAGATCAGGTTATGGTGCCTTCAGTCATCTTGGTCCTACTCTCTGGAACTCTCTACCACATGAGCGAAGGTCTGTTACAACAGTGTCACATCTCTGTTCACAAGGTTTTAGTTAGATTTAATAATAATAACAACAACAACAACAACAACAACAACAACAACAACAACAACAACAACAACAACAACAAAAAGAATACTAATACTAATAATACATTATCTTATTCCATTGTACTATAATATCTTCTTATCTTGTGTTTTATCTTATTTTATGTTTTTATATGTAATACCTTCTTATTTTATATGTTTCTATATCTTATATGTTTTGGCATGTTTGATCTTTGCATATTTCATGCTTTTATTTTGAAGCACATACGCCTGTCAGATGAAAGGTGCAATATAAAAAATGAACTGACTTGACTACTACTCTTCTCTCTCTCTGCTCTCTTCTCTCTCCCTCTTCTCTTCTATGCTTGTTTTATATGCTTTATATAAGTTGTCAAATTCTGTTATTGATGCGCTGATGTGCTTCTCTGCACTTCATTTCAACAACCATACATGACAGTGACTGGTGTTTTGGCTAACAAGTAGGCCAAGGTCATGGGGGTCTGTGGTCTAATTGTCAGTTTAGGTTCCTTGACATGAAAAAGTTTGACAACCACTGCCCTACAGTGTTTTTGGAGTTTTTAGGTGTCCCCCCCAACAATATATTTATTATTTTTTCAATTAGAACATTCATGCACAAACCAAATTACAATTGCAATATAAACAACCAAAATACAAACCACCACCCTCCCCTCCCCACAACAACACGACAAAAACAACATACAAATAGCGATTTAGCTGGGGATCATTAACTTCAGTTCAGTTCAATTTAGGTACATCTTGTCTAATTTACAGATAGTGAGGATGAAGTGGAGAAAACATAAGAGAAAAAAACAAGCAAAAAAAACAGGATTACTTTGTGTATCGCAGAGTCTCGCGGGACTTTCCTGGCGAGAGTTGTGTCTCACTGACCCGACAGGCAAAAATGGCATGCCTCTAACTAGTGAAAAGAGCCCGGGGGAGAAATGCAGTCTGATCGTTCCTTAGGGAACAGTTTATGACGATATGCGTTGAAAACGGGAATAAAACTGTCTATTTAAATGGAGGAAAAGCATGCTGCCACTTGGCCCTCACGGAGCTCCATTCTAGGACTGGCTTGGACGATAGGACGACAAAAACGCTGCGGAGAGCACTGGGTGAGTCGTCAGATCATAATTAATGTGAGGAGAGGGCTGCAGGTTAAAAAAACAACGAAATTCTCCTTTAAAGACCCTGGAAACCGAATATACTGTAAATATGCATTTTGAGTTCATCACACCACAGGAACCTATGTTAATAAGCTGTTGTGTCTTCCCTATGGTATAGAGACAGTCCGCATGTCTGGGAACGCCCACAAAATGTTAAACGGCTGGCGCGCGAGTGGGGTAAAACCGCCGATATATCTCATGGGATGACTCACCAAAAGACGGTGCTGCGGCTCTAAACTACAGGTTTCGGGGTTCTAGAGCAGAACACAAGACGTCTGCTCAGATGTGCGTTTACTGCGGTGGTTAAATCCCCGATCGTGTCTGCCTGGGCTGGGCTATCAGCTAAATTCTAACTTTGCTGAATAGATAGAACGGGGGTTTTTACCCCACCCTGACCACACCCCCAACCAGGCTGAGCCAGCTATTGTGGGCGTTCCTAGAGCCTGTATGGGCGTTCCCAGACATGCGGACTGTCTCTATTACTTCAACTTATACCACTAGCTACAACATTAATTCAGCCAGAGACGGACTTCTCATTTGCAATGGTAGCTGGTTTATTTCTACACAGTCACTGTTATGTGACTCTCCTAGTGGCTATACATGTCATGACTCATTATACCAACAGAGGGCAGTAAAGGCAATAACCCCAATATATGACATAAGCCACCAGCAAAATTTGAACGATGATGAACTTCGCAAAATATATAAATTTAGGTTTGAAAGTCATGGAGAAACTAGGCAGAATCCTGCCCTTTCTGGGATTGTGTGGGCGTGTCTGCGTTGAACCTGTGTGTGTGTGTGTGTGTGTGTGTGTGTGTGTGTGTGTGTGTGTGTGTGAATATAAAGCTCTCAGACTGTAAGCGGTGTGTTTGGACTCTCCAGCTCTTTTCAGCTTCTATTCACATTCATAAACTATTACAGCTCTCTGCCAATCACACTGATGGGTGGTAATGACTGTGTGTGTGTGTGTGTGTGTGTGTGTGTGGTGTGTGTGTGTGTGTGTGTGTGTGTGTGTGTGTGTGTGTGTGTGTGTGTGTGTGTGTGTGTGTGTGTGTGTGTGTGTGTCCTGACCCCCACACCTCACAGAGAGCTTGACGGCTTGATGCTCAGCAATAGTAGTACGGACACTAGGTGCAAAGTGTGGACCCATAAAAAACAGGCTAATGTAGACATGAAATAAGATAAGGCCATGTCTACATTACCCCATATTGTACTTTGTTTGCAGCTATTGTCCACATTACCTCTATTGATCTGAGCATCAAGCCGTTTGATGAAACGTAGGCTTTCGTCTCCGGCTATCTGACCCGTCTTCGTCACCAAAATCTGTGTGGACACGGGGAAAACGCAGACGTTTCGAATTCCCCATTGTAGGCTATATATAGGCTATATAGATATTTTCATATTCTGAAATAGAAGTGTTGGGATTATATGCGCTGCCCCCTGAAACGATGGAGATTCAACCTTTCAACGATAGGAATTTTAAATAGGCTACTACTGCTAATCATATACTGTAATATGGCTGGCAGCTAAATAAAAAGGTAGCTTTTTGCCTTATTTAGCCTATTTTATGTTTAAGAGAAATACCATCCTGTTAACGAGATGTCCATTATTTCAAAATGCTGTGTTTCAAATATAGCCTGACATTGCAGAAACACACACAACTTGATTTCAAAATGAAAATTTGTTTGTTCTGATTTTATTCCAAATATTCCGACACTTTATTTTCACTTCTGTTGACATCTTAACAGTATATTCCTCTGAGAAAGGATTGTCAGCAAGTGGTCATATACATATATACCTTTTTTACATCAAAAATCCCACTAGTACTACATGTGTTTTTGTTACCCAGGAAAGCAGCAGGGGGTAGCAGCAGCAGCATCGCCTTTTAAACTTTTATATCGCACTCTGAACCCACGTTTCTCCACCGCTGCAGGCTGTCTCTTCCCCCTCCCTTTTCCCTTCTTCTCTCACAGCTGAGCAAAAACAAAATGGAAACTTCCAGGTAAAAATGTGAAACTAATGTGATTTAAACAAGTAAATAGCCTCACTGATGCACGTTGGAGGAGAAAAAGGTGTTTCAACAAACAAAGCAGCAAACAACAAGAACAAGAGCCGTCGCATAAAAACCCACCTAACTTGGAGGGTCACTCTATCGGCTAAACGGCCTGGCTTGGAAACTTTTAGGCTATAGAGCCTAGTTCATCATTGCACGGCTTGCGACATATCCGTGACATATTCGATGCGCAACATCCTCTTCTAGATAGTGACAGATGACGCCGCTTCCAACTTGTTGCATAAAATCCACTTTTACGTCTTTTATATCAAAAAGTCCTTAATGCAATACCATTCAGGAAGTGTGGGGGTCAGTAGTGTAAACACAGTGCGTTGCTGTCCATACTGCCCCCCACACTTCCTGAATAGTATTGCATTAAGGACTTTTTGATATAAAAGACGTAAAAGTGGATTTTATGCAATAAGTTGGAAGCAGCGTCATCTGTCGCTATCTAGAAGAGGATGTTGCACATCGGATAGGGTCTTCACTTCAAGTTTCTGGATCAGGTAAATAATCTTTTAAGACATAGCCGCGAGAGCGCAACGCTGGTCTTATGGGAAATGCTAAGTGGGTCCCCGGATTTTTTAGGTTGGGGTTGCTGAGGCTCCTACGAGTTTGGAATGGGAAATACCAGCTCTGATGACGTCACCGCCCAGCTCATGACCTTTGAAGTCGTAAGATTACCAGTCCCCAGTTATAAAGGAATGCATGATAATGCTCAGGATGAACGAGAAGCGCCCGGCATATACTGTAAGGGATCCCCCCCACGCACGCACACACACAGGTCCTGTGAATTGGGGTTTAATAGTCACACATGCTATTTACACCCGGGTACAATAGGATATTTACACCCAGATGTAAATAGTCACATTGTCTATTTACACCCGGGTGCAAATAGCATCTGCCCAAATAAATACATAAATAAATACATAAAAGCATGCCTCCATGGGAGAAATATGGAGAAAAAGGTGGTATTCTAATGTATATGCTCTGGCTACTGTACAGCAGGAGCCATAATGTTTTGTTTGTTTGTTTGCTTGTTTTTGCTGTCCAGCAGCCAGGCTGATTGAGTGATGTCACTGGTGTTATCTGCCCAGATCAGATCATGAAAACCAGTCTAGATGCAGCTGTGTGTGTGTGTGTGTGTGTGTGTGTGTGTGTGTGTGTGTGTGTGTGTGTGTGTGTGTGGATGAAATAGAGTCCTACTGCTTCACCAGTCCCACATATTAATGCAAAGTGTTCTCCAACCTGCGGTGTGTAAGCTTCTATTCACATTCAGAAACCATTACAGCTCTCTGCCAATCACACTGATGGGTGGTAATGACTGTGTGTGTGTGTGTGTGTGTGTGTGTGTGTGTGTGTGTGTGTGTGTGTGTGTTGTGTGTGCGTGTGTGACCTGAACACCACCCCCCGCAGAGCCATCACACTTTCATTCATGAAGTCACTCCAACAACATTAACATGTCTGTCTGTCTGTCTGTCTGTCTGTCTCTCTCTCTGTCTGTCTGTGGCTCTATTAAAATTGAAAGTAACTTGTACTTTGAGTTATTTACCGAACCAGCTACTTTTTTCTTTTTCTTTTTTACTTTTAATTGAGTTCAACTTGATGTCTACAGGCCTAAACTATAACATGTCCCAGAGGACGTTACAGAGATGAGTCCAGTTAGATCTACACAATCAATCAACAGATATAATAAAAACATGAGGTAGACAGAGCAGACTTTAGCAAGACTAACCAACTATTCTCCAGTTTAGCCTACAGTTTAACCTGTTTAACCTACCCAGCACCCAGCCTTAGACCCTGATGCACACAAGGAAAAACTCTGTCAGCTAAACAGAATCTATTTCATCTGTTTACAAACTACCGTAACTCAATCTCACCTTTTCCTCCGTCCAGCCTCCTTCATCCTGATTCACGACAGATTAACAGATAAACTGATTGAAACACCTCCTCCTCTTCTTCTTCTTCTTCAGTCTCCTCTGTCAATCTGTTGTCTGTGATTCTGAGAGCAGAGAAATTCAAACCAGCCACAATTTTCTCATTGTTAAGTTAAAACAGTCAGGCAGATAGCTTCCAGTCATAACCTTCAAAATAAAATCACACAGGGCGGCGGGGGGGCGTAGCCTACTACTAATATTAGTAGTATTACTACTACAACTGTGGTAGGTCAGTAATAATACTAACACTAAGTTAAGTTAAGTTAAGTTATCCTTTATTAATCCGTCCGCATGGGGAAATGTATCCTCTGCATTTGACCCATCCTCTACTAGGAACCTTTCTAGAACTAGGAGCAGTGGGCAGCCGCAGTGCAGCACCTGGGACCAACTCCAGTACTTTTGCCATTGCCTTGGTCAGGGGCACTGACAGGAGTATTAACCCTAACATACATGTCTTTGATGGTAGGAGGAAACCGGAGCACCCGGAGAAAACCCACACGAACACGGGGAGAACATGCAAACTCCACACAGAGAGGACGTGGGATGGACCGGGGTTCGAACCCGGGACCTTCTTGCTGTGAGGCAACAGTGCTAACCACTGAGCCACCGTGACACTAGGCTAATTCTTATGCTAATATCTTTATTTATGTACCGTTTTGGGATGCAGTAGTTAAAGTTCTTTACAAACACACGCAGAACCAACAGCAAAACCAAAATGAGAGCAAAGTATACTACATAGACATTTTAAACAATATCAGTGATATTTAAGTTTTAAACGTTATGCTTTGTAAAATATTATGGAACCAAAAACAAATCATCCGCAAAGCCAAAAGACACAAAACGGATCAACCGTCAAAACTCAACTCAGGATTTAAATATGTCTCACATGTAATTTCTCTTTACAGATTTTTTACAGTAGATCCTAATTTAGATTAGTATTTTCCTCACCGAGAAGTTTCAAAATAAAAGTTCGGTAACATCATCATCATCATCAACCTTTATTTAATCAGGCAAGTTAATTAAGAACAAATTCTTATTTTCAATAACGGCCTGGTGGTAACACTTTATAATAATGTTCAGTCGTAAGTAATTTTTTGTTAATGATGAACTAATTACTTACAAAACATGAATATATATGTTAACATATCACAAATGTGTGATAAGTCATCTATAAACTTTTAGTAAATTAAGTGTTCCTCACCTGTTATAAATGATGTGTAAATCATTTACAATTAATTTACAAGGCTTTCTGCAATCCCCTAATCTAAAGTGTAAACCATTCGTCACACATAAATGTGTTACATACAAGGGGGTAGCTCTGTCAAAATTGAAGCCAATGCGGAAATGTTAAACCTGCATTCTTTCGATTGGCCTGCAGGGGGGACCCATTGGTCTGTGATCTTGACACAAGTCCAGGGGTTTCCCACAGAGCACGGCCTGCTATTGGTCCGTGATTGGCGAGCTGTGTGATCAGTGGACAAGCAACCTGTCAATCATGCCCCAAAACAAAGTCTGCAACTACAACATAGTCTGAAACTAGTGATTGAGACCATAAACACATTAGGAAAGTGTTTACTGAGGCCATACTTGAGGCTTCAAAACAGAAGTCCACAAACCAATGCGTCACCCCCTGCAGGCATAGAGGACACTTCCGCATCGGCTTCAATTTTGACAAACAGAGCTACCCCCCTGTAGGCCTATGTGTCATGAATGGTTTACACTTTAGATTAGGGGATGCAGAAAGCCTTGTAAATGAATTGTAAATTAGATGACTTACAACACATTTGTATATGTTAACATAACATTTATTAATCATCTACAAATGTATATTCATGTTTTGTAAATGGTTCATCATTAACTAAAGGCTTATAAATGACTTAGGACTGAACGTTATTATAAAGTGTTACCAAAAGTTCTTCAGGTAAATAAACTCACTGTGTCCCTGTACAGAAACAAGCACAAGCTATGCTTTTATTTTGAAGGAAAATGTCCAAGTTCTGCTAACCTGTGGCTGCTTGACGCCACCTAACACCCCCCCCCCCCCCCCCCCCCCCCACACACACACACACACACACACATGTTTGTGTTTAACTGATGGAGGGAAAGAAACGACAGTAGACAGAGAGAAAAACAGTTCTCTTGTTTGTATGTTTTAAGTGTCTTTTTCTATTTTATATATTATTTACTTCCTGTCTCTGTATTTTTAACTTAATTTTACTGACTCTTATCTTCTTATCTTATCTTATCTTACATTGTATTCTATTTGATGACAATGTTGCAATGTTACAAGCTGTTTAGACACTTCTTGATTCTACTGTCTTTCATTGTATGCACATTTTTGTTTTCATTTTACATTTGCTTTGCTAATGTAAATGTTTCCCATGTCAATAAAGCCCCTTTGAATTTGAATTTGAGAGAGAGACAGAGACCAAGAGAGACAGAGAGTGAGACAGGGAGAGAGAGAGACACACACAGAAAGAGAGCGACAGAGAGAGAGGTACTCCGTCTCTCCCTGTCTCTATCTCCCCCTCTCTCCCCCCCTCTCTCTCTCCCCCTCTCTCTGTCCCTCTCTCTGCCCCCTCTCTCCCCCTCTCTCTGCTTCTCTCTCTCCCCCTCTCTCTGTCCCTCTGCAGCACAACATTCCAGACTCTTCACTACTCTGCTCGTCAGCCTGTGTTCTCATGTGTGTGTCTTGTGTGTGTGTGTGTGTGTGTGTGTGTGTGTGTGTGTATGTGTGTGTGTGTATGTGTGTGTGTATGTGCGCACGTGTGTGTGCGCTGAACTCAAGTGTAACCCCCCCCCCCCTTCCCCCCACGCTGGAATGTTACAGGAAGTATTTTAGGGAGTATGTATCTGTGTGTAAGTGTGTGTGTGTGTGTGTGTGGGGGGGGGGGGGGGGGGGGGGGGGAGCTGTTAGTAGCCTATGTGTGGGCAGGCTGTTTACCTACTAAAACCCAAGGCCATGTCTACATTAGGCCGTTATGCATGGATTCATACTTGGTTTGCACCTAATTGTCTACATGCCCTTTGTTGTTGTATCAAGCCATTTGATAAAATCCAGGGTTGAATGGGAATGTGGACAGCAGGAAATTCCATTTTTTTCCCCACCTTTGGAATTCCACTTGTAGGCTATATATTTTCATATTCTGAAATAGAAGTGTTGTCGGGATTATATGGGCTTCCCCCTGAAAGTCGACGAGGACGGAGATTCAACATTTAAATAGGAATTATAAATACACTGGCTATCATAAATATGGCTGCCTGTTAAATAAAAAGGGCAGGCTTATTTGCCCTATTTTATGTTTTAAGAGAAATACAGCCATCCTGAGATATAACGAGATCTCAGTTATTTCAAAATGCTGATGCTGATGATTTTCAAATATAGTCTGACATTGCAGAAACGCACACTTTGATTTAAAGGAACACCGAACACGTCAACATTTTGGGAGATTTGCTTATTTGCCATATTCCCGATAGTAAGACAAGAAGATAGACACCCTTCTTTTCTGTGGGCGTGCAGTAGAACGTTGCAAGGCACCCCTCCTGTTAGTTAGCTTAGCACTACAATGGTAGTCAACGGTACAGCAGCTTAGCCCCATTCAGGCACCAAAAATACACATTCCAACAGCGCCAAAACGCTCTTATGTACATGTTGTGACTCGTGTAGCCTACTCACCACGCTATGAAATAATAATCCAAAATTAGGAGACACTGCAATTTCCGAAGCAAATACATAGCAAGAACTAACGTTACTTCCACGTTCTACTTCTGCATTGATTGAGGCGCAGGCAGTAGTTCTGGGTATGTATTTGCTTTGGAAATTACAGTGTTGTGGAATGCGCAGGAACGAGGAGACCGATCGCTTGATCCACCATATCTTTATTCCAGTACTCCAACAATTTACATTACATGCTATGCATTGCTGTCCTCATAGCCCGGCTAACGACATACCCACCAACACGGAAACTCGTGACATCTAAAACTCTCACGAGCCAGAAGGTGAATGTCTTCATCAATAGCTCTCAATAGCTCTGCACTGCCACACATGCCTCCCCAGAATTCACCTTACCCCCCACAACAGTCAATGACATGGAGGGTGGATAATCCGACTGTAATGGCTCCGCTACACCGGAACTGTTCCAGAGTCCTGAACAGTGGACCCCCGGGGCCAGGAGGGATCAGGTTGCACAGTCCATTAGCCGGCAGGTGGTACACCATGGTATGATGGAGCTTCATGCCCAGCCCCTCCGCCATGGTGTTCCAGAGTTCAGCCATGAACTGCGGGCCCCGGTCGGAAGTGAAATCAGCTGGTGCGCTGAACCAGGCGACCCAGGACCCGATAAAGGCCAGGGCCGCTTCTGTGGACATGGTTGATGACAACGGAACCGCCTCTGGCCACCGGGTGGTCCTATCCACTACGGTGAGGAGGTAGGTGAAACCGTGAGAGGGTGGAAGGGGACCCACAAAGTCCACATTGGTTGAAACGTCTTTCAGGAACCAGGAACGGGGCCAAGGGGGCATGGGTGTGATGATGGACCTTAGCGTGCTTGCAGGCCACATGACTTAGCCCAGTCCCTTACATCCTTTAGTCCAGGCCAGACGAACTTGGCAGCCACCAGCTTTGCGGCGACTTCACACCCGGGTGTGAAAGGCCATGGATGGTGTCGAAAACCTGCCGGCGCCACCCAACGGGAACCATGGGCCTGGCCCGATCCATAGAGACAGAGGAGCGTGGTGCCAGCATCGCTAAATCCCAGGCGCACTGCGCCCTCCACCGCCCAGGAGAGGCAGTCCGTCACAAAGTTGTATTTTCCGGCCACATGCTGAATTTCCATGGAATTTCCATAGATTTCCGAAAGCTGGCATTGTGTCCTATCTTTGGTGGCTCAGCCTTGGACCTGGCTGATGCTAGCAGCTTATGGTCCACGTATGGGGTGAAAATACTGGAGGTTAAACCACGGTCGTATGCTAAAGCTGCAGCCGTAGGAAGAAGCGACGACGCAGATGCTCTCATCAAGGACCAATAGTCGCTTGAAATGCAAGTTACAAGTTTTCTTAAAACCAAAAACACCCTCCCTCAAAAGGATCGCAAAGCTAAACCTGCCATCATAGTTTAAAAGGATCTGCGGTTTACCTGAACGAACACCTAACATCAAAGAACGCTGAGATTGCCCGAGAGGCCCGCAATCTGAGGAAACTAAACAAAATACAAGCAACATGGACCAGAGGGCTATACCACGAATGTAGGATAAGCAGATCCAGGATCTGTCCCTTGATCTGGTTTGGCTTAACCAGATCATTGCCATCTAGCTAACTCGATACCACCAGAGGCGGTTCTTGGCCCAGGCCGAACAGGCAGCCGCCTGGAGCCCCGTCCACTAGAGGGCCTCGCAGGAATTTTTTTTTTTTTTTTTTTTTTTTTTTTTTTTAAATATTAACACATTGAATGCCAGCCATGTTTTCATTCCTGTAGGTAAGTTGTGCCAGGGGTGTTTTTGACGATTCTGGCTCATTTTAGAGACAGCCGAGGATTCTTTTCTGTTAAGAATTCATGAACACCAATCATCTAAAAATAACTAATAGAATGTGTGCTTTCTCTGTCTAAAAGAGTTAGTTTGCAGAGTTAGTAGTTATGTAGATATTAGCCGTTGAGTACAGCATGGTTTCAGCGTCTGGAAATTTATTCAGAGATAAATGGCTTTTTGTGAAACAGTCACTTTAACCATTCATTTTTGGCATCAGTAAGACCGTCAGACATTCTAAACAATAGTTTTGAACAGTAATTTCCTCCATAACAACAGGAAACACCCCTCTCATTCACCCCTCTCATTTAAACTCCTCCCTCCGTGTGTCTTCTCCTCCTTCCTCCTGGCTGTACAGCGGGCGTGTCAGAAGCGCTTTTGCTGCTGCCTGCCTGTGTGCCTGCCTGCCTGCTTGCCTGCGTGCAGACGCTCCTTGTGCGAGTCAAGATGGGCCGGGGAATGCGTGGGCGATGGGCAGATGTTGATTCTGGCCTTTCTGAGGTGTTTCAAAGTGTGTTTCACCTATGATCTATTTTGCAAATCGCTCTCCGCTCTCTGTGTGCTGCTGCCGGTGCGCGGCCGCTCTCAGGCAAGACAAGTCTGTTACTGTAAAATCGCCACGGCATTTCCTTGAACGGCTTGGTCCCGCGGCAGTTTTTTCTTTGATTTCGGTCGTCTGGGGGAGCACTGTCAACACTTAGTGGGTCGGTAAAATAGATTATACACATTATCTTGCTCCAATAGTGATCTCGAAGATGTAAAAGTTGTTGATTGATGTACCACCGTCAAAAAAAAAAAATGTTTATGTAAGACGAGTAAACTCGGCTCTGGCACTTAAGCGTTGGATTATGTAAGACGAATTATTTCGGCTATGGCACTTAAGGTGTTAACTGATAGACCGACAGCAATAACCGAACAACGACGTTAGCAACGGTTAATCGATTAACGGTTAACCGTTGACATCCCTAGTCCAAGGAACAAGTGAGTGTTATTATTTGTTGTTGTCTGTGTGGAATGACGTTTATACTGTGTTCTACATGCGGTGGATTCGTCCGCCATGTGGCTCCTTGTTCATGCTAAATTGCAGTGCCCGTTCGCTGTCCACTGATAGTGCCTTCATTTGAGTTATTGATGTTTATTTGTATTGTGGGAGTGCCTTATTGTTTACTTATTATTTACACATTGATGTTTATTTGTAGATTGATGTTGAGTTGAATGAGTGATCTATATTTGGTTTACTGTATAAAGATGACAAGTGACAAAGATAAAGATATGATTATGAAGATTACAAGTGATAAAGATATAAAGATGACAAAGATAAAGATATGATTATGAAGATTACAAGTGACAAAGATAAAGATATAAAGATGACAAGTGACAAAGATATAAAGATTACAAGATTCACAAAGAGAATGAGAGAGGATGCAGAGGGTCATGCCCATTGAATCTGAGGGGGGATGTAACTTCAAACAGCCTCTAAATATGGCAAAAATACGTCCAAAAAAGGTCAAATTTTTTTCCGGGGCGCCACCGGTAGGGGCCTCCTTCGTGGCTTGGCCTGGAGCCTCCAGATGCCTAGGACCCCCTCTGGATACCACGAATGTAGTTCTCAACTCGTGATATTAGTCCATGGGCCAAACCCCAAAATTTCACATATCGGTACCACTCAAGTGGGCAAATTCTAATCATGATTTTTGAACAGGTATATATCCATAGATGATATTTTAGTATGATAGCCTTTGCAGAATAGTAGCTTTGTCATAGTTATCAGCTCATGAAGTTAGCCAGCCCTTACAATAAATTGGATTCTAGGCGCTGATGCATACCCTATCTATGCAGATTTTCAGGACCTTTACTCATGTTCTATGAGAACATGTTTGACAACATTTTAAAGGGTAGCTTCTTAGCTTTCATTTGAGCTCAGTTGTGAGTCTGTCTGACAAATAAAGAGGTCACATGGGCTCTTCAAAGTGTCAGTGACATTCATTTTTCCACAATTTTCGCCTAAACTATAGTTTTATTTCAGCACTGTGGCAACTAGGAACATCACAGACACAATCAACAAACACTGGAATACTCATAGGACTATAAGGATTCAGAAAAGGTATAATGTCCCCATACTCTCCCATCGTGAGGGGTGAATTTGGCCCTTAAGGTAGAAGAATGACTTCTCAAGGGAAATGAGCCAGAGCCCTAAATTTAACGTACTTGTGATTTTTTAAATTCATATACATCCCTAGATTATGTTTTTATATGATAGACCTTGATGCCTGGTAGCTTATTAGTGCTTATCCCCTCTTAAATTATGGACTGCTGTCGTTCAAAACCAGGAAAGTGCCCTCCCTGGAAATCATCTTTCTTTCATTATCTGTTGCCTAGGGTGTGTCTGGACTACTGTTAATATAACATAGATATAGGAAAACTATCCTATGATATTGTACATACTATACTATCCTATACTATACTAGATATATATACTATGCTTGTCTACTAAATTGACACATTTCTCAGTCAAAAACAGAGTAAATTGACACGTTTCTCAGTCAAAAATAGTTTTATTTGTGTTACATTATATGAACAGCTACATGCAAAATGTTTCCAGTCTTTCAGGACAATATTAGGACAATCTACCCTCCCTGAGACACCATGCCACCCACAAGGGCAACACCATCATCGTCATTCATCTGAGTGTGCTGGTTGGCACATTTTTGTAGTTTGCACAGGTTTGTGCACTTCAGACCATTATTGAGACCTGTGCACTCTGGTGGTTTGCACAACCTCACACACTTGCAGGAGAGCAACTGCAAAAATTAATGGTCTGGTGCTGGGGAACCGCACATCCACTGGATTTCAAGCTGCCCCTCATCATCTGTGGTCCACCCATGGTCCTTGGGGCTTGGTACAGATGGCTGGGTTTGAAGAGACCGTCTACAGATTGCAGTCTGATCGTTTGCATGAATGGAATGCATTAATAGCCAATCCTCAAATGGTGGAAGCTGGCTGGACTCGACCTCCCCACGTCTGGTGCAGAAAAGTTGGTATCGGAGGAGGTTGACATCTGTAATGTGTGTAGAGAGTACATATACATGTGGCACATGATTTCCAGCAGCTTCTTGAAGAGCTCATTAGATACATCCCAAGCACGGCCGAGCTCAAGGAAGGCTTCTTGATATGTCCTGTCTGTTCAGGGTTCCCACTTTTCCGTGTCCTTCAAATGCGCTGACAGTGTTGCAGCCAGTGAACGTGTGCATGCCAATCAAGGCGCCAGCAATACTATCCCTGCGTGATTTGCATAGTTTGGTGATGTCCAGGAACATTGTCTTGTTCTGTGTTCCACATTTTTGGTACATTGGGCATGGGATGTCCTTGCTCCAACCCAGAGTCATTAGCAGGACATCTGTGTCTGCCATGATGATCACTGCCTTGAAGCCAGACTCTGCTACAGTACATGGAGAGCATGCATTAACATGCAGGTGTCAGCTTCTTCCTGAGAGGATTTGAGCTGTGTTACCTCCTCCCATTGGTTCTTGTTGATTTTGAAGCAGACTACTTCACAGGTAACATACAAGGCCTTGTCTTGTAGTTTCGATCTGTGTTTGGGTCCTTTCCATTCCTCAAACAAGAATTTGATCAGACTGGCGTTGCTGGCAGTGCTGTAGAGCAGTTTCCTCCACTGCTGGATGTTGTGGCTGGAATCATGCAGGTTGGCTATATCTGGCGGGGCAACAGTTGCAGTTGACAAGCTGACAAACTCATATTGGTCTGGACTGAGTGGATTCACAAAGGAGTTTTCCATGATATCAACAATGGACTGTACTTTAAGGACCATGGGTGGACCACAGATGATGAGGGGCAGCTTGAAATCCAGTGGATGCACGGTTCCCCAGCACCAGGTGCCGTCATGCAGTTGCTCTCCTGCAAGTGTGTGAGGTCGTGCAAACCAGCACATGTCTCAATAATGCTCAATAATAAGCTGCTGCACAGCTGATAGACTCAGATGTGAATGACGATGATGGTGTTGCCCTCGTGGATGACATGGTCTCAGGAAGGGTAGATTGTCCTAATATTGTGTTGAAAGACTGGAAACATTGGAAAAGCGTGCCAATTTACTCTCTTTTTGACTGAGAAATGTGCCAATTTAGTAGACAATTAAGTAGTATAGTATGTAGACGTTTTTGTTTTCTTGTGTTCAGACATAGGTTTATAGATGTTATTTATTTACCTTGACAGTTTCGACGAGTCAACTCAGCTGGGCACACCGCCAGTTGCTGAAAAGCAACTGGTTGACACGTCATACCCAGCTGTCAGTGCGACTGCTTCTGAAGAAGACGAGAGTTGACTCGTCGAAACTGTCAAGGTAAATAAATAACATCTATAAACCTATGTCTGAACACAAGAAAACAAAAACGTCTATGTAAAAATGAAGACATGATGAACATCATTGAACTAGTATAGTATGTATAGTATCATAGGATAGCATGCCTATATCTAGACATGTCATATTAACAGTCAGTAGTCCAGACACCCCAGGGAGATGATATAAGAAAGATGATTTCCCATAATTCCCATAAGTCCATAATTTAAGAGGGGTGGTTAAGCACTAATAAGCTACCATGGTCATCAAGGTATATCATATAAAAAGATAATCTAGGGATGAATAGGAATTTAAAAAAATCACAAGTAGAATTTGTCCACCCGGATGGTACCGATATCTTACATTTTGGGTACTGGCCCATTTCCCTCGAGAAGGCATTCTTCTACCAAATTCAAAGGGCCAAATTCACCCCTCACGATGGGATAGTATGGGTACATTATACCTTTTCTGAATCCTTATAGTCCTATGAGTATTCCAGTGTTTGTTGTTTGTGTCTGTGATGTTCCTAGATGCCACAGTGCTGAAATAAAGACTATAATCTAGGCGAAAACTGTGGAAAAATGAATGTCACTGACACTTTGAAGAGCCCATGTGACCTCTTTATTTGTCAGACAGACTCATAACTGAGCTCAAATGAAAGCTAAGAAGCTACCCTTTCAAATGTAGTCAAACATGTTCTCATAGAACATGGGTAAAGGTCCTGAGCCTAAAATAGGTTATATCAGCACCTAGAATCAAATTTATTGTAAGGGCTGGCTAACTTCATGACCCGATAACTGTGACAAAGCTGCCATTCTGCAAAGGCTATCATACTAAAATATCATCTATGCATATATACCTGTTCAAAAATCATGATTAGAATTTGTCCACTTGAGTGGTACCGATATGTGCAATTTTTGTGTTTGGCCCATGGACTAAATAGGGGAAAATAAGAAAATGTCCAATAAATATGAAAAGCTACTCCTGTGGAAAGGCTATCATATATTAATTTACTTATATTGACCCTATAAACAATTTAGTATAGGTAAAGTTTTGCCCACCCAGATGGTACCGATATCTGGTCTGGCCCATGGACTATATACTTACTATCGTTTTTACTATCGTTTTTACGTTTTCGTTACTAGGCTATAGATCCCTTTTCAAACCACATATCAACTACTGCAATATCGTGTAAAACCTTCCCCTGTCATCTCACAAAACTACAGTCCTTGCAAAAGAAAATAATTCGTGCAATTTCCTGGTCCAAATTCACTGCACCTACTGGCTCACTCTTCTATGCACATGGTCTCCTGAGGCTAACGGAATGTATTTTTTTGTACAACACTTGTACAATGTATCGGGTCATAAACAAGATCAACTCTCGTTTCTGCCACGGAGGATTGGTGCTCGTCTTTCTCAAGCGTTTGAGAGCGCAGCGCTGCTCTCACTATGGAGCCAGAACAGTCTCATATAGAATTAACTCTCGCATGGGTTTTTCACGAATGCACATGCTTTGTTTCGCAGTTGTATTTCGGACTCACTAATGCACACAATCTGTTTTACAAATGCACACGCTCTGGTTTACAAATATAATTTTTATGCAAACTTGTAATATAAATTCGCAAATGCACACGCTCTGCTTCACAAATATTATTTTGAGGCACACTTGTAATATAAATTTAAAAAAGCACACGCTCTACTTCACAAATATTATTTTGAGGCACACTTGTAATATAAATTCACAGATCATGCGAATTGCTGAATGTGCATTTACAAACTGCTTCTCATTTGTGAACCTCTTTCTACATTTGTGAGATAAATCTGTGTGGTGAATTTTGAGATTCCCCTGACATCGCAGGTCAACGAACGTCACCATTGGCTGATAATTATTATATATATTATTATAATTATTACAATTACAATTATTACAAGTGTGCTTCAAAATAATATTTGTAAACCAGAGCGTGTGCATTTGTAAAACAGATTGTGTGCATGCCATTAGTGAGTCCAAAATACAGCTGCGAAACAAAGCATGTGCATTTGTGAAAAACCCTGCAAGAGTTCATTCTATATGAGACTGTTCTGGCTCCATACTTTTCCCTAGCCACACCCCTTCCTAGCCCCACCCCTTCCTTGGCCCCGCCCCGGATTGGATCCGCGCCAATATATACATACATTCAGGCGGTGTCTTGTCTTAGATGCGTGGTCAATGGGTCAGTATGGGGGAAATCCTCCCATTCGCCCCATTCAGCATAGATAGCATTTAGCTGCTAGCCCAGCCCAGGCAGACAGGATCGGGGATTCAACCATTGCAGTAAACGCACATCTGACATCTATGTACCTGCTCTTTACTCCCCAACCCTGTAGTGTAGAGCCACAGCACCTTCTGCTGGTGAGTCAGCTCATTGAGATATATGGTCTCCCCCCCACGTCTAGTCTCGCGCCCCAGCCGTAGTAACATTTTGTGGGCATTCCCACACAGACCGACGGTATCTACTATCAATTCTTCCTTGGTCTATGATACACACCAAGTTTCAGGAAAATCGGCCCATTCGTTTTTCCGTAATCCTGCTAAAAACAGTGTAGGTGTGTGTGTGTGTGTGGGGGTGTCTCTGTGTGGGGTGTCTGTGTGTGTGTGTGTGGAGGGTTAGTTAGTTAGTTAGTTAGTGTAGCAGGCTGTTGGGTGTTGTGTTCTGTGTTGCGTCTGGATGCGAGGTGTTGTGTGTGTCCCTCGAGGGAGCCTGGACATTTGGCTTGTGAGTGTACCGGGACTTTTGAGGACATGGGGAATGCACAGGCTGGGGAGAATGTGATCAGCCGGGAGGAGGAGCCCGTTGGTACAGTCGGCAGTGTGACGACTGTGGTTCCGGATTATGGGCATGTGGAGCAGAGGTCTAGAGAGCCGGTCCAGCCAGAGTACTCTACATCCCCGACGGTTGTGGTACATAAAGCAGAGGCAGCGAACGAGATAGCTGGTGATTGTGTTTCCCCTGATGAACTGAACACACCGCCCCCTGGTGGAGGGGGGAGAGAGAATGAGCGACTGTGGGAGAAGGATTGATCAGGAGGGGAAGGAGATGAACATGTGGATGTAGGCGAGTGGAGTCGCAGACAGGAGGATGACGCTGACATCGGACCGGTGTATGCGTGGGCGGCAGCACGACGCCGACCGACGTGGGATGAGGTGGCCCGGTGTTCCAGCACCACGAAGGAACTGTGGGAGATGTTTCCAGACCTGCGTCTGTGTGAAGACGGGGTTCTGGAGTTGGAGAGGCTCAATAAAGAAGGCAAGGGGTGCCTGGTTGTGCCCCGTTACCTGCGAGAATTGGCACTGAGGGGGGCGCACAAGGGCCCTGGATCCAGTCATTTTGGGCCTGAAGAGACACTCAGCCGCATCCGTAAAGTTTTCTACTGGGAGCGAGAGAGGAGAGACGTAGAGGAGTACTGCCACCGATGTGATGGCTGCGGAGCGAAAAGGAGAGTAACCCCTTGGTAACCTCAGAGGCTGAGATGGGGCCAGATGCATGAGTGACTTGGGGATGTGATGTGGGATTTTTATTTTTTTCTGGGAAAGGAGGTTCTGTTTAGGGAAATGAAAGTTGAATGGCTTATAATGTGTAAAGGTTGATTGGGTTGTGAAGTTTTGATGTAGTGTTTGTTTTGGATGTGTCATTTGGGGGGAATGGTTGTTTGAAAGGGGGAGCAGTATTGTGTGGGATTTGGGTTATTGAGAATGTTTTTTCCTGTGCCTTATTTAAAACGTGGACATTTTTTATTGAGGGGGGGACGTGTGTTGCAGACTGTTGGGTGTTGTGTTCTGTGTTGCGTTGCGTCTGGATGCGAGGTGTTGTGTGTGTCCCTCGAGGGTTCCCGTAGAACAGGGTCCTGGAGAGGAAGAGTGAAACTTCCGGGGTTGGTGTGTGTTCTGGGGGTCAGAGAATAAAGATTGGAAGCGTGTTATAATGTTACAGCCTGACTCTATTTTTTATTATTTTTATTATTCAAGTGTGAGTAATAGGCGGACCCGAATACTCGGCTACATTAGTTATAGGGATGGGCATCGAATTTCGAATTTTCGAATAATCATTGTTATTATCAAGGTCGACTTTTATTATTGATAATAAAATAATAATATCGGATTTTTTTTTTTTTTTGTGAGTGAAATGTTGCATTGTCTCCCCTGATTCTAAGTATAGTCGAATCGCTTGGTTTGAGCAAGTAAAACAATTGTTATAAGCATTTTAGCAAGGTTTATGGAAAAATGAATGGCGGATGAAATCCCATGAAGAGGGAGAGGGGGTGACTTTGGCACCCCTTTGGCACTCAGACTTGAGCCTACTAAATATTTAATGAACCACTCATGATTGTCAAAACTGTTTTTTATTTTCGAAAATGTCAATGTCATGTAACATGTTCTTTACTTCAGTGGTGCAATGCTTGTTTGAGCTAAAAAATCCACAGCAGAAGCTTTTTCTATTAATTAATAAAGCCTTAGACTTAGAATCAGGGGAGACAATGCAACATTTCACTCACAAAAAAAAAGAAAAAAAACATACATTACATTTTTATTTTCGAATTTCGATTAAAAGTCGACTTTGGCCAGCGAATTTCGAATAGTGTTTTTGCTAGAAATGCCCATCCCTAATTAGTTATATTTTATTTGTCCAACTTAATGGAGGCTGGAACAAAGGAAAGCTTCAAGAGGTTTGTGTTGCACTTTGGCACCTGGAGTCTCCTGCAAGGTTTCATATTCAGAGAAGAGGGTGTCGTGAGTCTGCAGTGATTTTTGTTGCTTGTTTGATAACTGCTTGCTTTTTGTATGGGCTCATATTCTTTCTTACCTATTATTGTCATGGCCGCCTTGTGCATGCTCGCCAGCCTGCTTCTCAGTTTAACAGTAAGGTTGCCAAACCATGCTGTTAGACCGTATCTGATCACACTCTCTAGAGTCACCCGGTAGAACAGCAGCTTGATCTGACTGCTCACTCCATACACCTCAGCCGTCTTAAAAAATAAAGTCTCTGCTGCAGTTTGTTGCACAGTTTGTCAATGTGCTTTCCAGCAGAGAAGATTATCTATATCATGTGGTGTACATGATATAGATAATCTTCTCTGCTGGAGATAAATATTTATATGAGGACACCTGAGTTATTACCTGTTTTCTGATGACCACTGACTCATGGTCAGTTATTTACTTGTTTTTATGCCCCCTTGCGCTCATGTCTGCTCACTTTCTGTTTTTATACCTCTCTGTGTTATTGTTGCTGTCCTTGCGTTGATGCTTGCTGTTGTGTTATGTGCTTTTTACTGCTGTGTTTAATGCTTATTGTTGTTTTGTTGCATCTCATTTAATTGTCGATTTAATTGTAGTTTTATGTGCTTTGTTTTTAACATGTTTGATCTTTTAGCCCTCCTCCCTTTTCCCCTTATGAGGCAGGCCGACATTGTAAATAAGAATTTTGTTCTTAATTGTCTCGCCTGGTAAAATAAAGGTAAAATAAAAATAAAATAAAAATATTTGCCTTGGGTCAAAGACTATTTTTTGTGTTTTGGTGGTGTTTAAAATTAAGTGATTGGTGTCACACCACGTGATAAATGTCTCTATCTCCTTGCAACACGTTCTCACTCCGAGGGCGTAGCATATTGACGCTTTGTCACGTCCCTTGTGCGTTGCTTGTTACTAACACGGTACCCTTGAGCGACGCATGAAACGACTTGGGCTTTCCGACTAAACTCAATGTAAACCCGTGGAAGTCATCTTTGATGCTCATGGCAACTGCTCCCCCATTAGTCAACTGCTCCCCCATTAGGGTCTGGGGGGGAGGTTAGGTTTAGGCGTGCTACGTAATATGCTACGTGCTCGGAGTGAGAACGGTACACAGAAGGATCTGTGTCCTTGTGGAGAAGGCCCAGGATCACTGCATCTGCTGTTGTCAAACACAATTCAACTCTTGCCTTCAATAGAGAGCCAAAGTGGAACGTCACTTCCTGCTTCAGCACGGTACCAGAGATTGTCATCCGCCATTTATTTTCCCATACACATTTTGTAAAATGCTTCTAAAAACAGTTTTACTGGTTCAAACCCAGGGGCGGAGCGACCCTATCAGCCCAGAGGGGGCGAAGCTCTTAGGGGGGCCCCATCAAAAAAAAAAAAAATTTTTTTTTTTTTTTTTGAAGGCCAGGCCCACTCGAGTGGCCGAAAAATTTGACATGTTATTTTACTAAAAATAATGCATTTGACCATCATTTCAAGTAGAATGATACCACCCAAGCAAGAATATTTCAAGTGTTTCAAGTGCTTTACTGAAATATTTGGACCATATAATGATAATACAATTATCTCAACCTTAAAAGGTTACATATAGGTGCCAAAAAGCCATAAAATCACATCAAAGAACAAAGAAAAACAACAACTATAATTCAAGTTTAAACAGTAAGTGTGCAGCTGTAGCATTTATACATTTTTTTACTTTTCAACTGAGCATGCAGACAAATAAGGGTGCAATGCATGCTTTTGCACCCCCGTAGAACCGGGCCTGCCAGGCCGCGAAGAAAAATGTGCCTTTTTTGCATGTTTGAATCGGTTTTAGCCATATTTAGTGGAATATCTCATTTTAAACACACCAATGTTATTGTCTATTGATTGAATTCCTCTCAGACTCACACCACTGACTTTATTAAATAAAGTCATTTTAAGTCACAACTGTAAAATAGCTGATAGCCCCTATATCCGAAAACACAATTTGTCACTCACTGAGCCAAGTAATATTATGTCCAAGAAAGACTACAGTGAAGCCACTTTACAGACAAGCTTGTTCTGAAGAAGAAAAATAAAAACACAGGTTGCCAGCCAGGTGGCCTGGCCTGCAAAAAAAAAAAAAAAAAAAAAAAAATTTTTTTTTTTTTTTTTTGATGGGCCCCCCTGACGAGTGGGCCCGTGGCGGCCGCACCCTCTGCCCCGGCGTACGCTCCGCTACTGTTCAAACCAAATGGTACAGATATAGGCCTATTTAGAAAGAGGAGAGATTGCATAACATTTCACTCGGACCAAAACGTAAAAAAAGTGTGGGTTTGAAGAATTTTTTTTCTATGTTGTTTTTTTTCAGTTTTGGTCCAAGTGAAATGTTCTATGGTCTCTCCCGATTATAGCGTTAGCTGGACCGTTTGGTTTGACAAAGTAAAAATATTTTTATAAGCATTTTACGAAATGTCGATGGGAAAATAAATGGCGGATGAAAATCTCTGGTACAGTGGTGAAGCAGGAAGTGACGTTCACTTTGTCTCTCTATACTCTCTGCAAGTAGGAGACAAGTAGAGATTCCTGGAATAAGGGGAAAAAATGTCTTGGGCGTGGCTCCGCCGTATAGACACTGAGCTTTCCCAATGGGTAGGCTATATGACGATGTCCGGCACTGCCTCTTTGGCCATTTATTTGGATCCTAGACCATCCCCACAGTGAGTAGCCTACGGTTCACTTTCTGCAATCAGAGGCCTATACCACGAAGCAAGATTAGTGGCTTAGCGAGGTAACTTCAGGTTTAACCCTAGGTTTGCCGTACCACAACGCTAGTTAACTTCTTACCAAGATAGATCACCATAGCAACTTCTGCTCTATATATGGCTAACCTGCTTTGTAGCAGGTTAAGTTCAGAGGATAAGATCAAAACCCATGAAAGACCCACCTGCTTACCAATCAGCTCTCTGGAAACAGTGAGTTGCCATTCATATGGTCCCCATATGAAAAATACATTGCATTCAAATGAAAAAGAAAAAAACATGTGGCTCCTGTTGAATTAATCGAGGACTGAAGCCTTGCACTTGTTGCAGGCTACATTTAAATTAAGCCCTACTTACCACTTTGGAATATGTTTTTATATATTAATTTTTGTGCTCTCAAGTAGGCTAGATACGTTTGCCGATCGATTGCAGCTGAACGGTGAGTGGAGAAATATCACTAAACCGGCGTAAAAAGGTTAGCCTACATAAACGTCTCCAAAGCGCATGGTGCCGTGTGCGCAACAGAGCTGAGGCTGACGTTGGGTTGGACGCATGGTCAAACATGCCAGAATAGCCTACAACATCTAAGCAATTTAATATGGGATCGCCTGCACACAGATGATTCATATCTAGGCTACTCCTGCATTTTGCAGCTGCAACTGTGTTGCTTTTGGCCTGTATGATGTGATTGAACTTCATATTATCTCCAGCATAGTCCTTGTATGAAATATGGAGATATGCGACTCTGCTGCCAATAGCCTATATGTGACCACAACATAGGCTATTTTTTTATAAATGAAATCTATGCCCGCACGTACCGTGTCGATTCAGTTCAGCAGCCTTTTTTAATTTTATTATCATAATTTTTTTATTGATAGCCTATTAGCCTATAGGAATTATTCCATCAGTGCGACCAGACGCATCATGACATCATTATTATTCATTGAGCCTAAATGGTCTAAATACGCCTACGGATTTTGAAAATTTAGACTGAGATAGATTACACATTACTTCCACTCGCAAAAAAGACATGCAGGTTTTATTGAGTTTATTGAGAGGGTGAATTGAGCTGCTGTAGGAATATACATGAGGCAGAAACCGCTCTTCACAGAAATTACTGATGTGAATAAAAGCGGTAACTTTAGACAGTCATTCGGGAACAGACTAATACGAGGGATCAGTCGAGCAGCCTTTTGGTAAACAAACCGCGTCACTGGGTGGCAACGGCAATGGCACCCTATGGAGCCCAAGTGGCGCGAGGCGTGAGTGTCTGCTCTAGCTGGCTTGACTCTGTTTACATTTTAAAAACGGCAACAGTTCACACAACTTTCACACGACATGCATAGGCCTATATACATCAAACTCTTGAGCTACTTCTGCTCTCACTCAGAATGTCAAAATATAAGCGATGTGATGTATAGTTTTTGAGATATTAACGTTTGTTTGGCACAACTCATACTATTAACTGCCGCGGGGTTCAGCATTTCTGGGTGTCAAGTGACGTCACGCTGATTCGTCCTATCAACGCGGATTTTGATTCTGACACAGTAAAGCTTCACGATTTGTGCTTTGAATGAATGAGGGAATAGGCGTGTCTTGGCTGTAAAAGCTGGAGCAGTCCACATTGCATTGTGATTGGCTAGTTGTTAAAAACCACGCCTCTTTTGCTGGCACGAGCATTTTCATGTGCAGTGCTCTCAACTTGATTAGAAAAACCTGGATCAATTTACCGAGTTGAAAACCAGTTGTTCAGCTGGAATGAAATGATCTGGTTAAGCCAAACCTAGATCAAGGGACAGATCCTGGATCTGCTTATCCTACATTCGTGGTATGGGCCTCAGTTCAGCTCCACCCACCAAAATACGTAATCGTTGTTTGCAAACACAAAAGTGATCTATTAGAATGTGTTAAAAAAACGCATTTACGTTCCAAAAGTCATAAAAGTTATTCACGTTTGTGAAGATTATCCTGCTAAACACAAATTCGTGTTCCTATAAACTTTTGTTAACCACATACCTTATTTTATGCATTTAAGTGAAATCCCCATTCACTTTTCCTCTTACGAACCCTGAAGTATACTTCCGGACTCATTGCTAGCATGTGTCTTGTTGTGGTTAGTAACTAACATATTGTTGGAAAAATGTGTCTCAATAAAGATTCAGGAAAAAACCCACTTCCTGGTGATGACGTCACGACGGATGTTATGTAAATGATGGGAAAAGCTCCGGCTGTGATTCGCGGGAAAATGAAAAAATGGCGGCGGGGCAGTTTGAAGTGTAGCACCGCGCAGACAGACGGAGAGTGGAGAGGAGAGAGAGAGACACACACACAGACAGACAGAGAGGAGAAAGAGAGGAGAGAGAGACATACAGAAAGAGGAGAGAGAAGAGAGAGAGGAGAGAGAGACAGACAGACAGACAGACAGACAGACAGACAGACAGGAGAGGCACAGAGTGAGTGAGAGAGAGAGACCCACACATTAACGTTACAGCCAGTCTCACGGCTGTCGCTCTGCAAACAGACAGGTTACAGCAGCACGAAGGTAAGACGGGTTTCTTTTAGTAATATGATTATCCGTTCACTAACTGCTAAGTTTGCTACTCACTGTGTGTTTGTGTGTGTGTGTGTGTGTGTGTGTGTGTGTGCGTGTGCGTGCGCCCGCGCTGCGTGTGGCTGTCAATGCGTTTCTGACACTACAGTCTGTTGTTGAACGGCTGCTAACGCTAGTTAGCTTAGCTACTGTGTAGTTAACTAAACTACTTTACAGCTTGTTACCTGTCTCTCTTCAAACTGACGGGAGGACAGTGCGCATGCGCCCGGCATGTCAAAATCCCCACTGACAGTTGAGATGAATCATAACAAGATCTGTCTGTCTGTCTGTCTGTCTGACAGACAACCTGTCTGTCTGTCTGACAACCTGTCTGTCTGTCTGACAACCTGTCTGTCTGTCTGTCTGTCTGTCTGACAACCTGTCTGTCTGTCTGTCTGTCTGTCTGTCTGTCTGTCTGTCTGTCTGACAGACAACCTGTCTGTCTGTCTGACAACCTGTCTGTCTGTCTGTCTGACAACCTGTCTGTCTGTCTGTCTGTCTGTCTGTCTGACAACCTGTCTGTCTGTCTGTCTGTCTGTCTGACAACCTGTCTGTCTGTCTGTCTGACGACCTGTCTGTCTGTCTGTCTGTCTGTCTGTCTGTCTGTCTGACAACCTGTCTGTCTGTCTGTCTGTCTGACAACCTGTTTGTCTGTCTGTCTGACAACCTGTCTGTCTGCCTGTCTGACAACCTGTCTGTCTGACTGACTGACTGACAGACAACCTGTCTGTAGCTGTCAGTGGTTTTGGCAGAGTGCTGTTTTATTATTATCCCAGTATTTGTTACTACCTGTACCTGATACTATTACTACACTGAGGAGTAGTTGTACTGATAGTCGTTGTAGTAGCAGTAGTAGGCTAGAGCAGTGGTTCTCAAATGAGGGTCCGGGGACCCCCAGGGGTCCTTGAGGGGGTTCCAGGGGGTCCCCAGCCAAAAGGGATGTAATTTATTTGAGCTATAATTCCATTCATAAGTAACACAATGACTATTTTGGTCATGGGTTATTTATACACTTTCTGTAATAAAACATCTAAAAGCATAAATCTTATCATATGTGGGACCGTGGGACAAAATCCTATCAAATGGGGGTCCGTGGTCTAATCTTGCTCAGTTTAGGGGTCCTTCATGTGAAAAAATTTGAGAAACACTGGTCTAGACACTAATATGAACCTAGATTTTATTGTATTGATTATTTTCTGGACTAATGGAAGATTTGTTTGGTCTGTATTTATTTAACTTTTATTTAAACAGGGAGGGCCATTTAAAGCAAGCTCTCTGTAAGGACACCCTTACAGTACATGAAAAACAGTTACAAGTGTAAAGTAAATATAAAGCAGATACAATCATAGCACACGACAAACAGGCCAAGAACATCGAAACAAGAGACATCAAATTCAAAGAAAATTCCTGCAGTTCAGATTACAGGCCCAGTTCTACTGGGGTGCAAGAGCATGCATTGCATCCCCAGTTTAATAATCTGCACCCTCAGCAGGGCTCAACACTAACACTTAAAAGTGGTTGCCAGGCTGGCAATCAGCTTATGGTTTCCAAAACTGAAATTATGGTTGCCATTAGGGATGGACATATTGAATGAACTAGGCATCTTGCGTGCTACTGATGACATCATCAGTGATGTCAAGTATGGGAGCTCGGGCTCTTGTTTGTTTCTGTTTCTCTGTCCCACTGTGTTTGTTCCACTGTGATTGTTCCACTGTGATGTCATAAATCCCACGGTGACATCATCCGTGATGTCATAAATCCCACTGACATCATCAGTGATGTCATAAATCCCAGTGATGTCATAAATCCCACGTGACATCAGTGATGTCATAAATCCCAGTGATGTGTGACATCATCAGTAGGGGTGGGAATCACCAGATGCCCACGATACGATACTAAAACGATACTTGGCACACCTGGCAATATTGGCACCATGGCGCAGCGTTGTTTTGTGTCGGTAAGATGTTCTTCGTGATAAATTACACCCTTTGATATTTATGACTCACGCTTTTGTTTTCCACATGTTGCATCACTGCATACAAATTAAAATAACAGCAACAATTTAGCGAGGCAGGATGGTCGTAATTTAGCCTACTGATGAAGAGCTCACAGATAAACATTAACAGTAGCCTATTATGAACTTAAACGTGTTATTGTAAGTCGCTTTGGATAAAAGCATCTGAAATGAGTAATTTAATGTAATGTAAACGAACGTTACTCAATAACGTCCTCATTTGGTTAGTTTTGATGAAATATGAAAGCACTAATTTGCTGTCGGTTCGGCAACATGTCCAGACTGTTTTCATTCCACTTAATTAAACAACAGTAAATAAATACCGTTTTCACTGATTGATCGCAGATAGTGTACACGTCATTTTCTGCGACAATATTTTGGCTAGTGTGAGGTTTAAGGACTACTAGTTCAGATGTTTACCAATACATTGAATGTAGATTAACTCATTGAGTGCCAGCCACTTTTGGAGAACGCACGCTCCCAGTGACAGAGTTTCAGAGCGTTTTCAGTGATTTCTCGAGGCCCACAGAATATTGTGTGATATTACTATGTAAACACCGAACACGCACAAAGAACGAGGAGACTCTCTTCTATCATCTGCAAAAAAAAGTTTATTGATCCCATTTTCCGTTCTTTAGTTATGAGCCGGAGAAGATAGCTTGATTTAACCAAAAACAGCAATTTTTTTCTAGAAGCTGAGATAATGAGCCTTTTGTGAAATTAAACATTTCAAGCACATCATTGACTCTGAAGCTAATATTTTCTGATATAATGACACCTCAAAAATAATTTCCTTCAATAAAAGAGTGAAAACAAAGGAATTTTGTTTGGCCAAATAATATGTTTTAGCTGCAACCAGCAGCGCTGGCCCCTGCGTGCGCAGACCCTACACCTTCTTGCTGGTCTTGATTTACTGCTGGTGGGCATCAGATAGCCTATTCTAGCTTGTTTGCTCTCTATGCATCGAGCCTGCTGCTGCCTGGGTCTGTGTGTACTGTCAATGGTTGTATGCTGTAGTGCCCTGCGTGCCCCACCCCCCTCCTCCTCCTCCTCCGTGGTGGGAGGAGTGTCTCTGCTGCGGTTTGCAATGAGTTTGATCTGCACTGAAAAGTCCGCTGCATCCCCCCGCTTTTTTACAGCGTGTCCCCGGCTCCCAGCTGAGAATAATGTAACTTTTCAGAAAGACGCTGGTGTCGCCGTGTCGGCAACTAAATCATATGGATGGGCTATCGCAGCGGACACGGATGGGGCTCAATTGTGGCAGCAGATGACTGCTGTTCACAGGCACAGCTAACATTATGCTTGAAGCATATCGATGCGATTTCCGTTTCCTCATGACTTCTTCTCTCTTTTCTCCTGGCCTTTGTCTAATCTGGAGAGCACTGTCGCCACCTAAGGGTTCTGTAAAATAGGTTAGACACATTCAATAGCTCCCATATTGTAAGAGGCGATGTAAGAGGCTTAGATCGACATCCCCCCGTCAAAAAACGCAATTGACGAACATGTTCGTCCTTGGCACTCTACGTTACTAAACGAAATGACGAACATGTTCGTCCATGGCACTCAATGAGTTAATAGTTGCAGTTGGTTGTGGCAGTTCACTGCAACATAGTAGGCCTACACTGTATATTTATTTTAGTTTAAATTTTATTTCTAAATCTTTGCAACATCCAAAGTAAAAAAAAAAGCCAGTGTCAATGTTCAATAAATTCATGATGTTCTCAATGTTAATGAGTAATCGTGTTAAATAATCGTGATCTCAATATCAATCAAAATAATCGTGATTATGGTTTTTGCCATAATCGAGCAGCCCTATGCCCGGTGGCCTGGCATGGCATGGCCTGCAAAAAAAAAATAAAAAAAAATCGATACTTGGCGTCCAAATATCGATACAATATCGCCAGGCAAAATATCGCGATACTATGGTGTATAGAGCTGGGTATTGGTTCAAATTTCAAGAATCGATTCGATTCCGATTCACAAGGTTGCGAATCGATTAATTTCGATTCGATTCGATTCCGATTCGATCAATTTCAATATTGATTTGGTTAGTGATACCAAAACGTTTTCTGAGCTGTACCCTGAATTACATGACTGTCCAGTTATGTAACACAGGGGTTCCCAACCAGCCAAGTAGACCTGTTGTCAATTTTAATGGTTTTAGTTACACGTATATTTACTCACCAGGTGGTGACAAAGGGTAAATAACAGCCTTTTCATCTGTCAATAAAGACACTTTCACAATTATGCACAGTGATTTGATTTCAGCCTATATAATTTCTAAAAGTAGATATAATGATCAAACATTTCCATTCATGTAGCCTACAGTATTTATGTTTTTGTTTCAACTACAAACATAAATAAACGTCAACTTGAAACTATGTTTCAACTACCACACACAGCATAATATTTTAGCCTGTTTATTACGGTACATTTTTTTTTTTTTTTTTTTTTTTTTTAATTAAAAAAATCGATCTCTGGACATATGAATCGATAATCGAGGATTAAAATAAAAATCGATAAAAAATCGGAGAATCGATTTTTTTAACCCAGCCCTAATGGTGTATCGATTCCCACCCCCACCCCTAATCATCAGTGATGTCATACATCCCACTGTGACATCATCAGTGATCAGTGATGTCACAAAAAAGAAGTGGGAGTCTGCCTTCAGACCCCCGTCTTCAGCCATGGACAGCTGAATGTAGCCAGTAGGGTTGCACGGTATACCGGTATTAGTATGGTACCGCGGTTCCCTGCCGTTAAAAAGGATACTATACCACGTTAATTTAGTACCGATACTTAAAAAAATGTCATGGGTTGCGTCAGTGTGCGACCGTGGTGTTTGTTAGCGGAGGAGAGAGACACAGCGGCATTACAGTTGAGAGCCTGTCTCCCACCTCACGTGAAGGCAACACAGCCTTGCCTTGAACCAATGGTGACTCGTGAAAAGTGAAAAAAAGCTCGTCTCTGACTCTGTCTGCTTCATGTGGGGGCGTGTCGACTTTCCTCTCTTCCCTCTCTGCTCGCTCTCTGGCCACAGTCGTTCAGTCCTCACTACAGCACCCCGACACACAGGACAGACGCAGCGAAAATGGCAGCGGCTTCTTCTAGTCTTGCAAGCCGACCAACGCTTGTAGAAAAAGCAGATGCACGAAGCGAAATATGGAAATATTTTGCTTACGTTGCCGACAGCGAAGGCAAGCCCGTGGACACATCCAAACCAGTGTGTAAAAGGTGCTTCAACGTGACGCAAGCGAAAGGATCAAACACATCGAACCTGGCTAAACATCTTGCCGACAGGCACCCCGACCTGTTCAAAGAGTTTAAAGACCGACAGGTTAGCGAACGTGAACGATAAACATACATGCCCTCAAATAAGTCCAACGAGTATTGTGTGACAAGCGAACTTGTTTCACTGAAAAAGTTCGCTTGTCACAATAGCCTACTCGTTTACAGTGAAACACGAGGCAATGTGCTGGAGCACAGATCTCTGCCAAGGAGAAAGTCATGACATGTAACGTTTAGGGGAGGGGACATCAGATGACTGCATACCATGTACAATATTTAATAACACTATGGTCCTCAATGCCAGTGTTATTAAAGCTTTTACATGGTAAGCAGTCATCTGATCTCACCTATCCTAATATTTACAATAATCCCAATTATTAATGATATACGAATTCATTGTAAAAAACACCTAGCCTACACGTATGGGGGGGGGGGGGGGGGCTGGGAATACACCACATAATAAGCCTACATTTATGTGTGAAAATAATATATATTACTAGATTAACCATAAATCAGGCACTTCATGTTAATGAAGCTTAGGAGCTGCAAGTACAGAGTACTTTTTTTGGATAAAACAAATAGCTATAATAGTGTAGCAGCTGTGTGAAAATATATTTTATTTATATTATTTATAAGTTTAAACGGTTGACATTCCTTTAAAATATGTTTACAGGAGAGATTATGTTAATTTTACACTAGATAATAAAAGTTCTAGCATGTTCAGCGCCACACGTGGTGGCAGTACTACCAGCATGTAGTAAAATGACTACATGGCTGTGCATTACCTTGTTAAATCAATAAAATAAGTTTTAAGTTCCATGTTTTGTCCCCTCTATTTATTCCAATACTTTTCCTGATGTTTTAGTTTTTTGCCGTGGTATCGTTTCAGTATCGGTATCGAGATACTTAGGCAGGTATCGGTATCGAACTCATAATTTTGGTATCGTGACATCCCTAGTAGCCAGCTCCATGACATGTGATCCAGCATCCCTGAAGTATGCCATCAAGGAGCAGCCAGGGCGAGGCCACGCAGCAGCCGAGCTGTGTATGCGAGCTGCAGGGCCAGCTGGGCGAGCTGCAGGGAATCGAGCGCGAGATCCCTAGTTTGTATAGTCTTAATTCACAAGGATGCCTCAGAGGGCTTCACATTATGTCTAGCTAAATATAGCTGACACAACAATAACAATTACAGTAATAATTATAGCTGCTGCGCAGCAATGGGTCGTGGCCGGGCAAGTCTCAAGGCTTTGAGCTAGAGGTCTTCGGGTATGCCCGACCCCCCGAATACCCGAGGTTCCGACCCGGACCCGGCCGGGTCTGGGTCCATTCAAAAGAAGTGCCAAACCGCTTGACCAAACCCTTAGAAAAGTCATAGCACACCTGTCCTCAATAAGCCGCATGTTTTGAGTTCGGGCATGTCTATGTGGCGCAGAAATTGTGGGAGTTATTACGCGCCAAAAAAGTGGCTGCTGCGCAGCAATGGGTCGTGGCTGGTCAAGTCTCAAGGCTTTGAACTATTATGACATCACAATTGCTCGAGTGACATCAGTGATGGCATCACAATTGCTTGACTGACTGATGACATCACAAATACAACCTAATTGCCATAGGTAATTAAGGTAATTAGGCTATACACGGAGCCAGAATTCAACGTTTTGATGCACTGTGGGCTCAATTTTTGACCGATCGAAAATCTGTTTTGATACTTTTGTGTAGGACAGTCTTAACGATGCAGATGCTGAAGTTTGGTGTCGTTTGAAGAAAAAATGTGGGAGGAGTAGGGTTTAATTCGTTTTTGCAGTTTTTGCAGTTTTGCGGTCTTTAGACTTCATAATTGGCCATAGGTTGCATTGTACAAAAGTTTCCCCTCATTTAGGCACACATTTTGGTGAAAGTTGCAAAGCCGTAGCACGTATGCCTGATTTTTTATGCATTTTTTAAGTTTTAAACTTTAGACGGTCGCTGTAGTGCCACCGTTAGGACTATTGGCCCCAAATTTGTGTCAAAGACGTTTGGCATGGGACTGGACCTTTGTGCAAAGTTTGGTTAGTTTTCATCCATGGGAAGTCGAACTTCCCAGGAGGAAGAAAAATAATAATAAAGGCAAATACAAGAAGTGGCCTGGCCGCTTCGCTGGCCCGGCCACTAATAATAACATCTCGTGTACGGGATTTCATGGGGGGCGGGGTTTCATGGGGGTAACATTCAAACGCAAAATATATATATATATATTTTTTATAAACATAGGCTATAATATTATAGGCTATGTGTGGTAGTTAAACAGTTTCAAGTTGACGTTTATTTATGTTTGTAGTTGAAACAAAATCATAAATACTGTAGGCTACATGCATTGTGCATGCACCATGAGCCAGATGTACAGACCTCAAATCTGTTTGCACTATAATGTTTGTGAACAGGAAATGTTCATGAGCTGTATTTAATTTAATTTAATTTAATTTAATTTAATTTAATTTAATTTAATTTAATTTAATTTAATTTAATTTACAAAGCATTTATACTTTATGAAACACTGTTTACAACATGCTGCTGTTCAATGATTCAGTTGTATAGTGGAAATCTAAAGCCGTTTTCCCACATGCGTACCGGAAAATTACCTGTAAGTCAATATCGGACATTTCCTTCACACCTCTCCTCTGGCATGTGGGAATCTATCAGCGAAATTGCCTGTATGGGGGGGGGAGGGGGGGGCGGCACTGCAGAGCGGGTGGGGAGTGACGTGTCGGCAAAACTCCGAATGGTGAAATAAGTTTGCTTGTTTATCCGTTCACCTGCGTAGCGTTGAAGCACTTTTTACAGACTGGCTTCATTTGATGTGTCCGGGCTTGCCTTGGCTGTCGGCAACGTTGCTTAGTCCCTGTCGGACTGTGACTGAAGGAGGAGGACGGACTGTGGCCAGAGAGCGAGCAGAGAGGAGAGGGGAAAATCAGCACAGCACACACATGAAGCTGACATAGGCTACTGCTCTTATTATCACAAGATCATTTCGCCAGTTTGCTTTAATGTGCGCTAATGATTAGATTATGCCCGCTGGAACATTAAGCAACGTGTGTACACCTCGCCCATGAGAGTGTCGCGCAGAATATGAAGATAGACTAAACCGGGGACAGATCATGACTGATGATTATGTACCTCTGCGCTGCTGCGTGAGACTAGAGCCGTCTGGAAGCGAGAGAGACCAGGAGGGAATTTATTTTGGGAAGATGCTCTGAACAATTTTGACGACGTGGAATGGAAGCGTCATTTTCGCATGTCCCGGTATTACGTGCTGAGTCTGGTCCGACCCGCACGCAAGATCACCCGGTGGCGAAAACCACTGGAAGCGCGTTTGCGACTGGCAATAGTCCTTTGGTGGTACGCAACATCAGGGGAATATCGAACAATCAGCTGTGTATTTGGTGTTGGACTGTCTACTGTGTGCATTGCAACCTGGTCCACGAAGTCACAGCCCACTGATAGCGGAAAATGCCTTCGGAAATCAGCAAGCTGACATACTGCTCTTATTAGGCTATCACAAGATAATTTCGCCAGTTTGCTTTAATGTGCGCGAATGATTAGATTATGCCCGCTGGAACATTAAGCAACGTGTGTAGGCTACTCCTCGCCCATGATTGAAGGACCGCTGTCGCGGAAAATGACCTGAACCGTTTCCACTTGCGTCCCCTTAAGACCATACCGCTCTTGTGACTGGCACGAAACTGGTGAAATGTCGGGGACGACGGGGTCGCGCTTATACCGGCACGGCGCCTTTCTCACATGCAGGCATTAGACCACGTACCGGTCATTTTGCGGTACAAAGCGCATGTGGGAAAAGGGCTTAAATTTGTTTGGCTTCTCACAGAAGACTGTAAAGAAAGAGACAGAAGACTGTAAAGAAAGATAAGAGGTTGAATGACTATGTTGGTCATGTTTAAATAAAAAAGAATTACATGATGTAACTGCTTGCTTTATGGTCAATTATTAATGTAAATATTAATATTTCTTAATAATGCACCAGGTTAGAGGGTTCCTTGTACAATTTACAGCATTAGTTCTTTGAGAATCTCTTCCATTATCAAAACAAAACTGGTATTGTAACTAAAATATCGATATCGAATCGTATCGTATCGTATCGGAAATCGTATCGACTTGGGACCTTGTGTATCGGAATCGTATCGTATCGGGAAGTCAGTGGCGATACCCAGCCCTAATGGCTACAACATTTTTTAAACATGATTGTTAGGGCTGGCACGGATCAGAAAACCCACGGATCGGATCGCGTGACGGATTTTGAGCCACGGATCACGGATTTTTCGGATCAGCAAAAAAATATATATATCAGATTTTTTCTCTCAAAATTAGATTTTCGATTAGATTTTTTTAATACTATTATAATTCTCTAACCATTTGTTGCCCTGCACAGCTCAAAAAATATTTTTTTCTCATAAGTGACACAATGTATGCTTTTACTCTGAAGGCAGAACGACCCAACTTCCTGTTTTAGGTGGCACTGCTATGCCTAACTTCGTGGCTGTTGCTTGCACCAGTCACATGACACGGGTACAGACCTACAGACCAGACCAGGTCAGTCTGGAAATATAACGTTGATGCTACGTTAAGCTACTCAGTGGCCCCACGTGTTGTTTTGTTGTTATGTGTCCTAAGGCAACATTTCACCGTCCGGTGATAATGTGTTTGTGAAACGTGTGCGCGCGTGTGTGTGTGTGTGTGTGTTGTGGCTCTCGTTATCTTGTGCAGCGCGCAACACGCTGATCGCATTCCTGTGCTTTTTCAGAGGTGTTGAAATAAGTTTGTGTGACTCTGTCTTTAGTAGCCACTAGCCACAGCCTTCAGACATACTTTACAGCAGCGACAAGGGATGAGGAAGCTCAATTGTGCTTGCCATGATTATGCCTGTCTGTGTCTGGCTGCGCTGGGCGTTCTCATACACTAACGTTAAACGTTAAATGAAACGAAGGGGGGGGGGGGTCCGCGGACTATTGATGTTCCGAACCGCGTTCCGAACCGTGGGGGCTGATCCGTACGGGTCACGGATTATCCGTGATCCGTGCCAGCCCTAATGATTGTACACGGTTATCATCTGTAGCTTACACAGGCAGCAGATTGTTGTGTATGCGCTGACGATATCCATTTGTCAGCTCTGTCCACTTTGCGTACAGGAATACGCTTAGTGGACACACGCACAGTTTATTTTTGATGAGAAATGAATGATTGCGAGTCCAGAACACAGTAAAATCACTGTCAAAACTTTATTTAAAAGGACACCCAAAAAAAGACGTGTAAACGGTTTTAGATTTTTCGAAACGGATATGATTTAATATCTGTGTACCAGGGTAGGAAATAGCGGGGGCTTGGGCCCTAAAAAATCTAGAATTGCTCTTGGAATTGGGGTGACGAGGGCTTTTAAATGCCACCATAAATTAAAGAGTTTAATACTTTCTGTATTTTAACATTATTCTGTATTTGCAAAGCGTAACTCAAAAATGGCCAGCTAGGCATCCGTACAACCCCTGGCCCTACTCCTACTTGCGCTATTTACCTCAGTGACAGGCAGCACAAGCTAGCTGGCCAGCTAGCTCACTCATGTTTTGCATTTTTATCCAAAATGCCCCCGAAATATATTTCACAGGGGCAAAAATAGCCCTAATTTAAGAAAGTAAATTTACTACCCTGCCATGACACCCCTAATCCATGCACTGAAACGATAATACACTTTGAGCTGCGACCTGGAAACGAGGAATACAGGGCATGTGTAATGAATACAGGGCATGTGTAATGAATACAGGGCATGTGTAATGCGTGTATTTACGTCCTGTAAATAGCTTATTTTCTGACACGCAGTGGCTCATATCCTTATATCAAAGAGACAACGAGAAAATGAACAATCTATTGACCTTGCAACAGTGTGTCCTGGCTTTGCTTTCTACAGCGTGTCCTGGCTCTGCTTTCTACAGCGTGTCCTGGCTCTGCTTTCTACAGCGTGTCCTGGCTCTGCTTTCTACAGCGTGTCCTGGCTCTGCTTTCTACAGCGTGTCCTGGCTCTGCTTTCTACAGCGTGTCCTGGCTCTGCTTTCTACAGCGTGTCCTGGCTCTGCTTTCTACAGCGTGTCCTGGCTCTGCTTTCTACAGCGTGTCCTGGCTCTGCTTTCTACAGCGTGTCCTGGCTCTGCTTTCCATGCTCCTCTTCCCCCCGCTCCTCAGGTTGTAATCCATTATGACCTTATTCCAGCTCAAATAAATACGGGCGGACATCGAATTCAAATGCATCGTCTATATTAGGGGTGCACAGATCGATCGGTACACAATCTGTATCGGCCGATTTTGACCCAAATATGCGATCGGCTGATTGCCGATATTTCTTTATATATATATATATATATATTAGGGATGTCAACGGTTAACCGTTAATCGATTAACCGTCGCTAACGTCGTTGTTCGGTTATTGCTGTCGGTCTATCAGTTAATATTATTTTTTTTTCTTTTTCTTTTTTTTTCCATGCAACTATTTTGTTCAAATTTTGTTCAATTGTTGGCAGCAAATCGAAATAGGCTATATTTTGTTTAAGTTTTTATGCTGCAAAAGACTGTAGGCCTAATGTGAAAAAATCAAAAGAAATAACAGATTGTTGTTGTTGTAATGTTTACATAAACAGGAAATAAAGCTCTCAAAAATATATTTCCTTGTCATCCATGTAAGAGCCAGAATGATTTTGGAATGATTACCTGATCAAAATGTGGCAATAAACTTATAAATTTCAGCAAAGTCAACAAAAAATAAAGGCATAATTCTAACACAAAAAGCATTAACATTTCAGCATCTAAATAGACACGCCTTGTTTGGGCATGAGCTCATTGAGTAAATAGAAAAAATAAATAAAAATAAATAAATAAAATAATAATAATAATAATAATAATATTAAAAAATTATGAATTAACCGATAGGTTAATCGATTATTAGCGTCGGTTAATCGAAAGTGAAATTAACCGAAAATTGACATCCCTAATATATATATACCGTATATAATAATAAAAAAAATCGATCTCTGGACATATGAATCGATATCAAAGGATTCAAATAAAAATCGATTAAAAATCGGAGAATCAATTTTTTTAACCCAGCCCTATCACTAATCAGGCTTTCCAACGATATAAAATACTAGGGGTGGGGGAAAAAATCGATTCACCTAAGTATCGCGATTTTTAATGTCACGATTTTTGGATCGATCTTTTATTCCAGAATCGATAATCGCAAGCAAAAAAAAAAAAAAAAATTTTTTTTTTTTTTTTTTTTTTTTTTTTTGGTGCTTGCAGTCAGGCCACTCACTGAACAGCAGGCCAGGCGCCGCCTACTGGTTTACTAGTGGTTTTATTACTTTATTAGTTAGTCTGAAGTAATAATTACACTTCAGGGTTAAAGTGGGTGCATCTCATTGTAAAATTGGACTTCAAACGGCCCAAATCTGGCTTCAAACGGCCCAAATTGGGCTTCAAACGGCCCAAATTTCACGCGTGTCGGCCCATATTGGCCTGGCCTGCTTGGTATCTAATGCCCGGCCTGAATTATGATCCCAGTCTGCCCCTGTTTTTAACTATATCGCCCAGCCCTACTCATGATATATAATATACAGTCTCTAGTGTATGATTCAACTTTTCCCATGTTCTAATCTAGTGTAAAAAAGCAAACAAACTGAAAAAATAAAAGAAAAAAAGAAACAAAAATCGCAATAAATCGTAATATCGAATCGCAATAATCGTAGAATCGCAATACTTAAGAATCGCAATATAAATCGAATCGGCACCCAAGAATCGTGATAGTATCGAATCGGGAGATAAGTGAATCGCCACAGCCCTATAAAATACATTATAAAACGGCTCTCTCAAATCAAGCAATCTGATTGGTTCACAGCCATTGTATAAATCCAGTAACCCACTCCAATAACCCATGGCCATGGGTTATTGGTTGCCATGGCAACTCTCTTACTAAAAGCCTTTGGTTACCTCAAAAAAAACAAATGGCGGAGACAGCTGTCAGATCCTTGTGAATCGATCTTCGCTTATAACTTTACTAATACTTCGCAGAAAATTATGTTTTGTACAAGAATAGATGCGGGCTAATGTCTTCTTTGCAAAAAAAAGGCTGTTAACCCCGCATTTAACCCCGTAACGTTAGTTGGTGTCGGGCTTTGCAGAAAGCACTCAGCTTCTCAGCAAGCGCTGAGAATGCAGCGCTGCGCTCGAGCTGCCTGTCGGCTTTCCAGAAAGCTCTCAGCTTCTCAGCAAGCGCCAGGATTGGCCAATGTCAACTTCAGTCTCCAGAACGATCCAATCAAATCACCCGCACGTTCTTGCGGTCCCGCCTTACAGTAGTGTTTCAACTGACTCTATCAGAATACCATGCCAGTCGGACTTATAGTATTATTATTATTATTATATTATTATACTTGGAAACCGTTTTATAAAAGCAATATAGCACTCGAGCTGCGTGGTGTTGTGGAATATATCCCGCTGATAAGCTGTTATCCCACGACGCCACAGGCCGAGTGGGATAACAGCTTATCAGCGGGATATATTCGCCACAACACACTTGCTCTCATGCTATATTGCTTAAATACCAATTGGTATTATTAAAGGGGATAAATAATCGACCGAAATAACGTTTCCAAACTTTTTTTGAGGAGTTTATATATCGTGATCGGTAATCGGTGAGCGGTCGATGATCGGTTGGGCAGATATTTCCCATAGGCGATCGGCAATCGGTGATCGGTGGCAAAAAACGTGAGTCTATATTATCGAAATCAGATAAATATCAGCGGTGTTTACCATGCTGCTAGCCTACAGATCGACTGCTCTGAGCGCTCAAGTCGCCCTGCAAGTACCCGGATGTGATTTCAACTCGCCCTGTTGTGAGACACATCCGGGGAGTTGCAGGGTGACGACCAAAAAAAACAACAACATAGAAAAAATATTTTCTTAAAACCAGCATTTTTTTAAACGTTTTGGTCCCAGTGAAATGTTATGCAATCTCTCCTGTTTCTAAATATATTATCTGTACCGTTTGGTTTGAACCAGTACAACAATTTTTATAAGCCAGTGTTTCCCACAGGATTTTGAGAATTTGAGTAGAGTTGCGCGATCTTGACCACAGTCAGATCGTCCAATTGCCACCCTTTGACATCGCCAATGCACAATGTCATCGCCCTCCCAACTAGGGATGCACCGATCGATCGGCACGTGACCGGAAATGGCCGATTTTCACGTGATCGGCCTCGATCGGTGATCTGCGCCGGTCACTCTAAATAGCCGATTCTGTGAGCCGATTTTCACATGACGTGCGCGCACCCCAAAGCACCGAGACAGGCACCCAGCCACCACACCACACACGCCAGCATACCTTCCTCTTTGTGGATTTTTTTCACCGTCAGTGAAGTAGACAAATCTCGCAGTTTGTCACACATGCAAGTGTGACAAATAAGCCGTGGAGACAGAGATGCGGCCGAGTCCCGCTTGGCTGGAGTCAAGTCTGAGCGGCTCGCTTCACCTCACTGGCCCCCCTCTCTCTGCTCTCTCTACCCGGGAAGCAGTGCTGCTGCACCCGGCCACAGTGCACAGCCGACTTGGCGAGGTGAACGCGAGCATTGTGTCCACCATTCCCCGACCTGCCTTTTCCATTCCACATCAGCGCTGGTGCCTCAGCCTGTCAGTCATGTTGTAATGTAGATACAGGAGAGACTATTTGTTTCGTATTGCAAATAGAACGACGGACATAATAATAAAAATGCATCGGACTCACAAGTGTGCAAGGATTTCTGTGCGTGACGATATTTTTTCGGATGGCAGATAAAAATACGCATACCAAACTTCGGACTGTGTGTAAACTCCGCCTGATATTCAGACTGAAGATCGTTACTGTAACTCATGAACTCATTTCCCCTCTACTCAAGAGGACTGGTCTGGAGCCAGGCTATAAACTCCTTGTCCATGGATCATTTTGATGTTCTGTTGCACCTGTTTTCTTTTGGAAAAGTAAATGCATGATAGCTGTGGGATATAGGCTATTGGATTTAATTTAATTTTTGTATTCATTGTATTTGCACAAAAAAGCTCTGTCCAGTAGCCTAACCTGGAACACTTTTATTTTGAGATGTGTTTGAGTGAGATGGTCCTACTTCATGCAAATGATAAGAATTGTTAATTTGTTTATTTGGATCCCCATTAGATGTAAGAATTGTTCTATGAATCTTAATTTTCAAACAAAGTTACAAAAACGTTTGTGTAAGCTGTCAATTGTTGTTTTTAGAAAAAAAAATCGGAATCGTCAAAAATCGGTATCGGCAAGTCAGACTATTCAAAAATCGGAAATCGGAATCGGCCAAGAAAATGGCAATCGGTGCATCCCTACTCCCAACCCAACCCCCCCCAACCCCTCCGCATCTCCGTGGATCAATCTCCACAAACAAATCTCAAAGCAGTTTAAATATAGCAAGTAGCATGTAAAATATAACTCTACACTATAGCAAGATCTTCTAAAAACATCGGCTACTAAACTATACTTCCCTGCATCTCATTAGATTAGATCATCCCCACAACAGCCTGTTCTCCCTGTTACCCTCAGGGAGAAGATACAGGGTTCCAAAAGCACGCACAAATCGCTTGAGGAACAGTTTCTTCCCGCAGGCCACGATACTCCTTAACATACACAAATAGTGTAGTAGCCGTTAGGGATGGGCATTTCTAGCAAAAACACTATTCGAAATTCCCTGGCCAAATTCGAATTTAATTCGAAATTCGAAAATAAAAATAAAAATGTAAAAAAAATTAAAAATGTAATTTTTTTTTTTTTTTTTTGTGAGTGAAATGTTGCATTGTCTCCCCTGATTCTAAGTCTACGGCTTTATTAATTAATATAAAAAGCTTCTGTTGTGGATTTTTAGCTCAAACAAGCATTGCACCACTGAAGTAAAGAACATGTTACATGACATTGACATTTTCGAAAATAAAAAACAGTTTTGACAATCATGAGTGGTTCATTAAATATTTAGTAGGCTCAGGTCTGAGTGCCAAAGGGGTGCCAAAGTCACCCCCTCTCCCTCTTCATGGGATTTCATCCGCCATTCATTTTTCCATAAACCTTGCTTAAAATGCTTATAAAAATTGTTTTACTTGCTCAAACCAAGCGATTTGACTATACTTAGAATCAGGGGAGACATTGCAACATTTCACTAAAAAAAAAAAAAAAATCGAATTTCGAATTTCAATAATAAAAGTCGACCTTGATAATAACAACGATTATTCGAAAATTCGAAATTCGATGCCCATCCCTAGTAGCCGTACTGTACCGTACTGTAGCTGTCTAATGTTTAATTGTATGTTTAATAAAGAATATGCTATTTGCACCTGTATGTCAAATACGCCGAATTTAAAACGCCGAGTTTAATTGTATATTTAATAAGGAATATGCTATTTGCACCTGTATGTCAAATACGCCGAATTTAAAATGTTTAAGCACGTCTAAAGTATGCACATGACATGTGCACCTATGTGCAGTGAATATGCCACTGTCTCTGACTTGTCTTATCACCATACTGCCTTATTGCTTGTTGTGTCTCTTGTTGTTTTTGCACTCATATGCCCTGTTATATTTGTACTATGTTGTAAACGGAGTCCACAGCACAAGAATTTCACACGTGATACTTGTACCATGGAGTGACAATAAAAATCTTGAATCTTGAAAATCTTGAATCTTGAATCTTGAATCGGTAAAAAGTTTTGACAGACTGGATTGTTTTTTCATGCACAGCAATGCATGACAGGTAGGAAGATTAATTACAGCTTCTGACTGTCAGCGGCACAAAACTACGGTATAACAAGGTTTTATTCATCGTCATTGTGCCGCCTGCCTACGTTTACATATAACGTTACTCTTATGGAGCCTGACTACGTTTACATATAACGTTACCCTTATGGAGCTGAGCCTGCCTACGTTTACATATAACGTTACTCTTATGGAGCTGAGCCTGCCTACGTTTACATATAACGTTACTCTTATGGAGCTGAGCACAGAGCCTGCCTACGTTTACATATAACGTTACTGTTATGGAGCTGACAGCTGAGCACAGAGTAGCCTAGTTTTGCAGGCTTGTGGAGAATGAGAAAAAAACCCGAGATGAGACAGATCAAAGGACAACCGACAATGACAACAGATTTCATTGCAGACATCAGAAGCATGTTTAAATAAACAGTAGTAGTAACATGTATTCACTAATAGTCTGAAGAACACTCAGTCACATCGCTGTTTCACATGTCAGGCAGCAGCCACACGCGGGGGCCGGGGGGCGATCGAGATCGCCTTGGGAAAATCAATCGTCATTCCAGCCATTGAGTCGGGCCTACATTTTTTTTGTTTGGTTCCGGTTTCCGACCGACTCTGTCAATTTACGTGCGACCCAAATTTATTTTATGAGCTTGTTGATTTGACGGTGGCGCTAAGGGGCGGGGTTTGCCACTGCACGAAGGTGCTTTTCACTACGGATACTTTAAAACGAAAATGGCAGGGAGCATGACGGACATGTGCTTTGTGTCGCTTCTCTACCCATGCAGCACTAGCGTGCCAACCAAAATTGTGAGATTGGGGTTAAAATCATTTGAAAACGTGCTTCAGGAAGTTAAACAGTGCCCTTGTATATTCGTATCAGCAGCCGGCAAAGTGGACAGAGCTGACAAATGGACGGATATCGCCAGCGATGTGGTGTCGAGTAGAAAAAAGAACACTTTTAAAATCAGCACGTTTTAATAACATTGAAGCATTCATATTGACTTAAATATTTTGTTCATATAAAAATGTGTGTAGAGCACAGTGGTAGAGTACATGTAGGCTATGTTATGAAAAAAGTATCCATCGCTGCTGTAATTAGAGATGGGCCGATACCGATACTGGTATCGGTACTTGGCGCCGATACCGTACTCAAGTACTCGTATCGGTATCGGGAGAACGTCCCGATACTCTGGCCCGAGTACTGTGTAATTTACAATTAATACAAAAACTCAGAGAGTTACAGAGAGTGACTACTAAGCATTTATTTGACTGTTTACTATTATTTAACATACTGTTGTACTCAATTCTGTTTTGGGTTTTGGCTGTGCTGGTGTGTGCTGCTTAAAGAAGGTAAAGAAACTGTAAACAAATACGGTAAACAGTATCTTAAGAATCAGCAGTGTTATTATTTTCATTGTGGTAATTGAACATTACAGTATCATTAAAAGTACAAGGCATGACAATGAAACGAAATTGGGGGAAAAAAGGGGGTAAAATAAGTGGTTACTCAACAAAAACAAAAAGTACTCGTATCGGTACTCGGTATCGGCGAGTACCCAAAATTAAGTACTCGTACTCGGTCTGAAAAAAATGGTATCGGCCCATCTCTAGCTGTAATTTTAAGGAAAATAAAAAAATATATATATTTCCTATCTATCCCTTGCTGCCACTGGAAAAAAAATAATAATAATAAAAAAAAAATTCCCTACCGACCCATCACCTCAACTGACAACCAACAGGAACCAAACTTTTTTTTTTTTAGGCCTCGGCAATATACGATCCGATCGCCAATCGGCACAGCCCTATTCCAGAGCGACATTCGTCACTATTCGGCACTGGTGGGAGGAGCAAGCAGGAGGAGGGAGGAGCAAGCGGGAGGAGCAAGCGGGAGGAGGGAGGAGCAAGCAGGAGGAGGGAGGAGCAAGCGGGAGGAGGGAGGAGCAAGCGGGAGGAGGGAGGAGCAAGCAGGAGGAGGGAGGAGCAAGCGGGCAGATTGTGATTACAGCTGAGAGGGAGCTAATCAGTGGAGGGACAGTGAGGTTTTACACATTATAACTAAGTATTAGCAAGAAGTAGCAGCTATTGCTCCACAGAAAGTCATCATTAAAATGTTGTCTCTCGTTCTCCTCCTCCTCGCTATATCATCTGCTTCCACTGCACAATAACTTGTCAATTAAACCGTAAACAACAGATGAAACAACATCGTCAGCTACCACCATGTTTACCGCTGTCTTCTTCCGGGTTTACGTAGAACAGCGGTGTGCTGCGTGTGACATTATTGTTGTTCTCCTGCATATGAGGGTCACTTCAGGTCCGTGATCTGTTCACACTGGAGTCTGATATGGGCCACTTTTAAAAAGTCTGTGTGAACACAAAAAAAATCTGACCTGATCAAAAGAATGTGATTCGAGGCGAGCACTAAGGTTTGCTGAGTGTGTGAACTTAGTCCCTCCTGAGCAGATTCATTTTAACGTTTCATTTATTTTCATGATTTATTCTTGTTCTTGTTTCTAATTTTCCCTTTCTCTCAAGTACCAGTACCTCCACGTACACCTAGAGGTACGCCTACCCCAGTTTGGGAACCACTGGATTAATCATTGCAGCTCTACTTATCTGTGTGTGTGTGTGTGTGTGTGTGTGTGTGTGTGTGTGTGTGTGTGTGTGTGTGTGCGTGCACGTGTGTTTCTCTGCAGGATGTTTGAGGACCTGGTTGAGTCCCTCTGTGGTCTGGAGCCTCAGGTGGGTGTGGCCGGCCGGAGGGGGCGTGGTCTAGAGGAGGGGGCGGAGTCCAGCCTGACCGTGGGACAGTTCGTGCTCTGTCATTGGTCAGATGGTCTCTACTACGTGGGCAAGATTCAGAGGGTCAGTACCACACACACACACACACACACACACACACACACACACACACACACACACACAAGCTGTGCGATCACTGGACAGTAGGGGTGTGGACATTTCTCAATTCTTGCAGATGCATTCTGCATTCATCCACAGACGTGGATGATTCTGAATTGATGCACAAAATGTAAAAAAATGGATGATCTAAATGTTAATTAGTAATGTGATGTTGGCGGAAAGAAAAAGGCGGAACTCAGCTGCCTCTTGTTTCCTGGTGGGGCGAGGTTGGATTGGACCAATTGGGTTCTTAACACGTTGAGTGCCATAGCCGAGATATCTCGTCTTACATAATCCAACGGTTAAGTGCCATAGACGAGCTATCTCGTCTTACATAAACATTTTTTTTTTTTGACGGTGGGACATCAATCAACCCCTTTTACATCTTCTATATCACTATTGGAGCAAGAGAATGTGTATAATCTATTTTACCGACCACTAAGTGGCGACAGTTCTCTCCAGACAGAGACAGAGAGAAAGCCACAGCCACGGGACCCGTGGACCAAAAGCAGCCGCCTCCCGCGGAAATGGCTTGGCGATTTTACAGTCAGAAACGAACGAGCCTCATTCTCATACTGTAGGCGGGGACGCTTCGCGCTGCTGCGGTGGGGGGTTCCAGAAATGGACTGGGTGAGCAGCATAAAGCCTAGAGTCGCACGGGGCTTAATCGGGGCTCTCAAACCCAAGAGACAGTGAGACCTATCCACACTCGCTGCCAGGGAGAGAGGCTGCTCAACTCGCTGCTCAAACTCCCAGCAGCAGAGCACTCCGCAGCACAGACGGAGGGAGGAGTTTGGAGACACACACACACTCTCTCTCTCTCTCTCTCTCTCTCTCTCTCTCTCTCTCTCTCTCAGAGAGAGAGAGAGAGAGAGAGAGAGAGAGAGAGAGAGAGAGAGAGAGAGCGCACAGAGTGGGAGACAAGGGCACCCATAATCACAGGCGGTTCTAAAAATCCATTTATCTCCAAACTCTCTGAAAATCTCTGAAACCATGCTGTACTCAACGGCTAATATCTACATAACTACTAACTCTGCAAACTAACTCTTTTAGACAGAGAAAGCACACATTCTATTAGTTTTTTTAGATGATTGGTGTTCACGAATTCTTAACAGAAAATAATCCTCGGCTCTTGTAAAATGAGCCAGAATCCTCAAAAAAAAACCTGGCACAACTTACCTACAGGATTGAAAAAATGGCTGGCACTCAATGTGTTAAACACGGCCGACTGGGATGCCGAAATGCAAAAAACGCACCTCCAGTCAGACGACAACAACAAGCCGGACAGTAAGCTGCCCCGGGACCAGAGCTGTAGCTGAGCTATTAAAGTCGAGCTGAAATGAAAAACGACTTTTTAACTATTTTATGTAGATCACATCCCTGTTGGCTGAAGCTCGTGAAAATCTTCCTTAATGTTTTGATTAATGATGCAAGAATTGGCTGATTCAACTACCGTATATGATTTATTACATTTTATGGAATAGTAATGTTCAAATAGCATCCGTGCAGCTCAGACTCTGGACACTTTCAAGTCCCACCTGAAGACCCACCTTTTTGAACTAGCCTTTAAATAAAGCCCTCAGCCACCTTTTTAATCTTCTTTTGCTTTTCTATGCTTGATGTATTTTAACCGTGTAGCTTAGTCAATGTCTTTTAACTTTTCTACTTATTTTATAGGGCTGTGGCGATTCACTTATCTCCCGATTCGATACTATCACGATTCTTGGGTGCCGATTCGATTTATATTGCGATTCTTAAGTATTGCGATTCTACGATTATTGCGATTCGATATTACGATTTATTGCGATTTTTGTTTATTTTTTTCTTTTCTTTTTTCAGTTTGTTTGCTTTTTTACACTAGATTAGAACATGGGAAAAGTTGAATCATACACTAGAGACTGTATATTATATATCATGAGTAGGGCTGGGCGATATAGTTAAAAACAGGGGCGGACTGGGATCATAATTCAGGCCGGGCATTAGATACCAAGCAGGCCAGGCCGATATGGGCCAACGCGCGTGAAATTTGGGCCGTTTGAAGCCAGATTTGGGCCGTTTGAAGTCCAATTTTACAATGAGATGCACCCACTTTAACCCTGAAGTGTAATTATTACTTCAGACTAACTAATAAAGTAATAAAACCACTAGTAAACCAGTAGGCGGTGCCTGGCCTGCTGTTCAGTGAGTGGCCTGACTGCAAGCACACAAAAAAAAAAAAAAAAAAAAAAAAAATTGCGATTATCGATTCTGGAATAAAAGATCGATCCAAAAAATCGTGACATTAAAAATCGCGATACTTAGGTGAATCGATTTTTTCCCCCACCCCTATTATTTTATTATATTTTTAACACTTTTATATAGCGTATATCATTTGTTTATGCCTTCTTGCACCTTATGTGAAGCACTTTGGTTGCGGCTCAGCCGCTTGTAAATGCGCTATATAAATAAAATTGACTTGACTTGACTTGACATAGAGTGCACCTATTTAAAGGTACATTCAGCAATGTTTTTGTGTTAAAATAAGTGTTAAATGGCTCTATATTCTGACAGCAATCACTGAAATAGAGTGTTTGGTCAGTGACTTGAAACCCCCAACCCCCCGCTGTCCTCTATCTCTCTCCTGTAGTCCTGCATGCAGGGCGGACGTATCTCCGCGACCGTAACTTGTAGAGACTCAGGGATGGTGGTGTTGGGTTCGGGGTGACAAAATACATATACCGGTACTTCTTTACACGCATTGTGATCTGACCTTCCGTTTCCCAGAAAATGTCAACTTTTCTCTAATTGGATAGTTTGAGGTCGCTGCCAATTTTTATCCAATCAGAGAATTGTTGACATTTTCTGGGAAACGGAAGGTCGGATCGCGATGCCTATAAAGTACTAGGCATGGGTCGGTGTGAAAATTGTGAAACCGGTTCGATATTGCTCTTCAAACCGAATCTTAACCAATAACTAAAGAAGAAGAAAAAGAAGTAGCGTTAGAAACTGAAGTTGTTTTGTTTATTAAACATCTGCGAGATATAGTGTAATGAATGAATGATACTTGACCACATGTCCGTCAGTGCGAAGTTATGGCCCTCTGAGATCAAAATTTGTTGTATGATGGCAACTTGGAAGAAATTTTAACCTGGTGGATTATATTTATTGGTCGATCATCAGAAGCATGGATTTAAGACTCCTTTTCCACAGTTTCGAAGAACAGCATATCTTTAACCAGGTGAGTGGTGATTGCTGCACGCTGTCCCGTTTATACTTCATCCAAAAAACTCAGTGTTCTGAGTCTGAGCCAGCTCCGCCCACCCCCGCTAGTGACATTTGATCTACGTTCATGTTGCTGCAATCGCCAGCAGTACACAGCTCTCAGTGACTCCCCTTTATGAGCCTTCGTTTCATTCTGTCAGGCTGGCTTGGCAGGATAAAGCTAGCAACAATTTTAGCCAGCAGCAATTTAGAGCAAGTCTGACTTCACGTTAGTAAACACAACACAGCCAGTGAGTAATAACACGTAACGTTACGTTAGCACGCTACCGTTACGTCCCTATGAATGAAGCGCGGGGATGCCGATGCGAACGTCGGATTGTGTGTGTATGTCAGTTTATAAACAAAGTAACTATAACTAATAAACATGAGATTAATCACGTTGTCATGTTGCTCATTACTAATGCAATACAAGTTGGATTTAGCTCTGTATAGGCTGCTGAGGCTGCCTTTTAATTGACCAGTTCCTGGCATAATTAACTCGGTTTAGCTGGTTGCCAATAAATCAAACCGGTTTAAAGCCCCAATCAGTAACTTTTCCAAGTTTCGCTATTGGGGAAACTGCGCCCTCTGGGTGCAATAGTATCGGTATCGATATCGCCGTTCAAAGTCAACAAAACAGCACCATAAAGCTCTATGCATGTTGTGACATCGGGTACTCACCACGTGATGAAATAATAATCCATAGTTACGTGAAACGTCATTTTCGTAGCAAATCCGCACCGAGCATGGATATATTATATTATGGGGGCACCGAGTTACTTCCTTGTTTTCCTGAACACAGCGCTTCCGCTGTACACAGCACATGCGCAGTATACCACACACGTTGCCTCCGTCCCGGAGGCACACAAATGTTTAGTGCCAGGAGAGGCCTTTGGAGGGCAGTGTGGGACCAATAGAGGCAACATTCTCCCTCTTAGAATACACTCGACCATCTTCAATGACTAAAAAGCTGTTATATTAAGGTGAAAGATTGTGGCTTTAAGCTCGTACACCGGACCTGACCGGCAAAACCGGAAATCGACCCATGCCTATAAAGGACTATGTATTTCTTCACCCTGAATCCAACGCCACCATCCGGGAGTCTCTCCGAATTACGGTTGCGGAGATACCTCCGCCCTGCCTGCATGACTACAGGAGAGAGATAGAGTACAGTGGGGGGGGGGGGGGGGGGTTCAACTCACTGACCAAACACTCTATTTCAGTGATTGCTGTCAGAATCTAGAGCCATTTAACACTTTAACACAAATTAATGAATTAATTTTAACACAAAAACATTGCTGAATGTACCTCTAACAATGTACGGTATGCCCCCAAAAAATCACAAAAATCCAATTTCTTTGGTTTTCACATAAGAGGTCAACCATGTTGTCTTCATTCATAACGATATCTACAGTGTCTACATGACAGCTGTCAATCAATCTTCATGGCTAGAAGAAAAGTAGGCAACATGGCTGCGTACATGGGCAGACTTTGTTGATGTAACATACACAATAAATAATATCATCTCACACACACACGATTTTTTATTTTATTGATTTATTTTAGCTTTTTTTCCCTTTTTTTCTTTTCTTTCAATGGGTCAATGGGTTAGGTAGGAATTGATAGATCTGAGGGTTGGTTTATGTTGTTATGTTTGTGTCTTGAAAGAAAGAAAATCCATTGGCATGAACTGGTTTAATTTGTTTGTTTAATCAACACGTTTCCCACTTTTTTCTGCTGAAAATATATATATATTGGAAATTAGCTGTGTTCTTGATGAATCCAGGTCAAAGTCCTGACATTTACTGGAAATCCGAGTAATTCATCATCTCTTCTCACATACCTATGCAGTTCCATACATTCCAAAAAGGCCAGAAGGCCAACAATGCTCGACGGATATAGGATTTTTGAGACTGATACCGAAACCTCGTCTGATATGGGATTTTGAGACTGTTTTTTTTAGTTGGAATAAATACATTTTCTTTAAGCGTACAGCTCCACTTTTCCGCAAAAGTTTTAACCACAAACGAGATCATTGGCATGTCCCTTTCTTCTCTCTCCGGCACATTCAAAAGTCTCAAATTGTTTTGGCGGTGACGATTCTCAAGTTGGTCAATATGTTCGGTAGCCTGCTGTAATTTCTTCTCAAGTGCAGTGACTCTTTTTTCCTGAGAGTCAGATTTCACTCCGTGCTCATGCATTGCACCCATAAGAGTCTCCGAGCTTATTTCGAGAGCATCAACTCTCTGAACTACAGAGTTCAACAGCGTATTAGTTGACTGGTTTAGTTCAAGCAGTTTCTCCATACTTGCGTCTAATGCATCAAATCTGGTGTCATAATTGGTTCCCATTGTGGCGTCCTCGTGTTGAGTCGCTGGTCGCCTCCTGGCAGGCATTGATTTACTTGGTTAAACAGGTTAAGGAAATGTGTTTTCGCTGGAAAATCTCACCACATTGACGTTAGGTGTTCTCCATTCAGGACGTGGAAAGATTTATTAGTAAATGGAACTTTTTCAGTGAGTTTTACTCCATTGTTTGACTCGCCTCAGGAGCTCCTCAGCCCTTCCGACCTCTCACGTCGCGCATGCTCCCTCGTTTTCTCCCACATTTTCTATGTTGATTTTGCACCGATTTGACTATGCAAAGATACTCAGAACGCTGCTTTCTTAAAGTTATAATCTGGAAGATTTCAGTTTTGTTGTCCCTGACACCTATAGCGATGAGAAGATATTGCAGGTGAGATCCAAACAGTGTGAACAATACGTGACGTGAAGTTTAATACATTCAAGTTGGCCAGTGGGGGCGGTAATGCAACGCTTGGATGCCAACCGCACGCAACTCAAAAGAAGAAGAAGTTGGTCAGCGGTGCGTTATTATGGATCCCACTGGAGATCGCTATGACACGTGGGCAGCTGGGTGCCCGTGTGTGTGTGTGTGTGTGTGTGTGTGTGTGTGTGTGTGTGTGTGTGTGTGTGTGTGTGTGTGTGTGTGTGTGTGTGTGTGTGTGTGTGTGTGTGTGTGTGTGTGTGTGTGTGTGTGTGTGTGTGTGTGTGTGTGTGTGTGGGAGATTTGAGCCGTCAAAAGGGAACAAAAGGCTCGCTCCTCCTGGCCAATCCCGGTGCTTGACTGCTGCATAGGCCGTTGCAGGGTGTGTTCTGCCCAAATCTCCAGTGGGATTCATAATAATGCAGAAACGATAACAACTTGTTCCTCCTCTGTCCACCTTCTCTGGTGGACCTATCACTGCTGGGTGATGGGAAACATGTCAAGAACTGTGCACCGCTTGTGATATCTTTTTGTTTGCTGGTTTAGGGGGCGGGGAAAGTGACACAAGTTCATAAATGATGCAATACAGAGAGATGCAAGGGCTTTCATCAATGGGTCATATAGGCTCAATCCACCATTGTGTTAACTCAGTTGGCCATATATAGTGACTTTACAGACATTTATTTACATGAAAATCTTCCGGATTATAACTTGAAATAACTTTATTAAAGAATATTTAATAGAATATTTAAATTGTCAACACATCGGCATAATGCCGCAGTTACAAATGGCAGAAATCCACCAAGTGCAACACTTGGTGGAAAATAGGGTAACACTTTATAATAATATTCATTTCATTTCATTGATCAAGTCTGTTAGTTAATGATTTTCTTCATTTACTAATGATTTGCTCATCATTTGTTCATGATTAACAAATGTGTATAGAGACAGGTTGGAATATAAAAACTTGGAATGACTTACGACTTAATCATCTACAAATGTATATTATTGTTTTGTAAATGATTGGTTCATCATTAGTTCATCATTAGCTAATAGCTTGTAAATGACTTACTACTAAACATTATAAAGTGTTACCGAAAATAGTGATGACGACACCTGTTTTGTCAAGAGCTGGAGGTGGCACCAAATTTGACTTGTGGTGGCCGCCTCCGAATTCGGTCCAATTTCTGCCGCAGTTGTAGGCATTTGACACAGCTGCCTGGTGGCACTGCATGGTACTGTATCTGTCCTTGTTCTTTTTCACCACTAGATGGCAGTAAGACTCTTTACATCTCCATGACATTGATCTGGGCTGCATGATAACCTGTAAATTCAAGTGTGTTGTTCTGTGGATCTGTAGGGCCATATGAAATCAGTTTTTCCCCTCCAAATTTAATTTAATGCCACACCCTCACGGGTTGCGATACCACAAGCAGTTTGCACATATTTGGAAAGACGACTGCAGTGCCTTCACAAGACTGAAGATCCCTCTGAGTGAATTAAAAGAAATGGCACATTCTTCGATTGTCTGAAAGTCTAGATGAGGCTTTTCCAGTGCCAAGAAAGTATTACCTCCAACTCCTGTATGACCAAAGGTAAAAGAAGAACAAGGGCTTGACATTAACTTTTTAAGGCACTTGTCCCTTGGGACAAGTACAATTATCTTTAGGGAGGCATGGTGGCTCGGTAGAGCTGTCGCCTCACAGCTAGAAGGTCCTGCGTTCGATTCTCACCTGGGACGCTGTGAGCGCTGAAGGAGTGCGTGCCCGTCCGCATGTCCTCGAGTGCCCACCGCCCGGGTGGGGTCGTCAAAAGGGCCTTTCTGTGTGGAGTTTGCATGTTCTCCCCGTGCCTCCCGGGGGTTTCCTTCATATAGGAACCCCCTTCACCAAAACATGCAATATCCTGGTTGCTAATGTGGTTCCTCCTCTGGTCGTTAAGGGCGCCTGGTCAGAGGGAGGGGAACTGGTTGGAATAGCGTGAACCTCCCACGTGCTATGTCCTACCGGTGAAGCTTCCCCTGTCAGGTGAAAAGAAGCGGCTGGCTAACTGCCCATGTCTCGGAGGAAGCATGGAGCCAGTTTCGGCTCTCCCCAGATCGGCAGAGGGTGGAGTAGCAACCAGGATAAATAAATTAAAATTTGCACTAATGGGGGATAAAAATGGGATAAAAAAAACGGGAAAAAAAAATATATAAAAAAAAACAGTACAATTATCTTTCACTTGTCCTGACACAAAAGTCATAAAAATAAAAATGCCCCAAAAATGCTCATCCCAAATATGTTTTTAACAAGCACGTCAAAATACATTAACATATTAAGGACAAAAGATGACAGACTCATCACAGATTATTCATGTTTAGGGGTTCCCAATAAGTCTACCTCTGTCAGAGGTAAGTCTACCTCTGCCAGAGGTAGACTTATTGGGAACCCCTAAACATGAATGCATTATAACGTTACCTGCGTTTACGTCAATTTGGGAACCCAGATCCAATTTTTTTTTAAATAGACTCTGGGACAGACCTAGCTTTTTCCCGGGCTTCCTGTACAGCGCGCCTCACCTGCCACCGTCACTTCCTTTTCCGCGTCCGTTTCGGCTATTCGCTAATAACGTTAACGCATAAACACACTGCATAGAAGACATCAACTCGTCTCACAACAACAGTGGAAGATTACTGGAGGTGTAGTTGTTGTGACCAGTGTTGGGGGTAACTCATTACAAAAGTAACATATTACATGTAATATATTACTTTTAGCAGTAACTCAGTAATATAACTTATTACTTATAGGATTTCAGTAATATTATACCAGTGTCAAGTAACTCAAGTTACAAATTGAGTTACATTTTCTTAAATCAAAGCACATATTTAAAAAAGATACAATCATTTCCTAATCAAACTGTGTGTTTTATGCAAATAACCACTATAGATGACAATAACAAAGGAAAAGAATAACATTTAGAATTTTGGACGGTTTAAACTGACTTCAAGACGGTTGAAATTATTTTGCGGGATGGTTCTGGGGCGGCGATGTCATTCTGCTGCTGCTGTTGTTTTGGTAAAAGTAATGCAAAAGTAGTGTAATAAGTAACGAGTTACTCTACACAGAAAGTAATATTGTAAAGTAACTTATTACTTTCAAATGAAAGTAACTAGTAATATGTAGTATATAACATTTTGAAAGTAACTTGCCCAACACTGGTTGTGACTAGTAGTATCGCTAAAGTCGCGGCGCAAGTTGATATTCAGACTGTAAACAGTGGAGCACGGATGCAGAAAAGCAAGTGACGGTGGCAGGAGAGGTTTGCATGTGTGACAAACTGCAAGTCTTCACTGACGGTGAAAAATTTCCACACCGACGAAGACATTCTGTGGCATGTGTGTAGTGGCTGCTTTTGTTTTGGCTGCAACTCATCCGTCTCGGTCTCGCTGCTTTCGGGTGCGCACACGTCACGTGAAAATCGGCTCACAGAATCGGCTATTTAGAGTGACCGGCGCAGATCACCGGTCGAGGCCGATCACGTGGAAATCAGCCATTTCCGGTCACGTGCCGATCGATCGGTGCATCCCTAGTTTACACTCCTACTCGCAAAAAACACATGCGGGTTTTATTGAGTATATTAAGCTGCTCTAGGCACTAGACAGAAATGGCAGCAGAAATCAAATGACTGATGTGAATAAAAGCGGTAACTTTAGACAGTCCTTCAGTAACAGATTCATATCCAAAGCAGACTTTGATTGTGACATGCAGTAAAGCTCCGCTAATTAATACACTTTGATGTGGCTTTCAATGAATGAGGAAATAGGCGTGTCTGACGCTGTAAAATCGGAGCTGTCCATATTGCATTGTGATTGGCTAGTTGTTACAAACCACGCCTCTTTCGTGGGGACGAGCTCCTGTTCACTAGCATTTTCAGGTGAACGCGCTCTCAACTTGATTAGAAAAACCTGGATCCACTTAACGAGTTGAGAACTAGATTCGTGGTATAACTTAGCTAGAATCTAGCTAGATGGCAATGATCTGGTTAAGCCAAACCAGATCAAGGGACAGATCCTGGATCTGCTTATCCTACATTCGTGGTATGGGCCTCCGGACTGAGGCTAGCTGGCTGGTAACTCTGCTAGCGATAATAACATTAAGAATTCCAGTCGGATATTTTCAAAATAAAATTATTCTGCACCAATCTTAACTCATTGAGTGCCAGCCACTTTTGGAGAACGGACGCTCCCAGTGCCAGAGTTTTCAGAGCGTTTTCAGTGATTTCTCGAGGCCCACAGAATATTGTGTGATATTACTATGTAAACACCGAACACGCAAAAAGAACAAGGAGACTCTATTGTATCATCAGCAAAAAAAAGTTTATTGATACCATTTTCCGTTCTTTAGTTATGAGCCGGAGAAGATAGGTTGTTTTCAGCGTTTTCAGGCATTTCAAATTATAAGCTGAGATATTCAGCCTTTTGTGAAATGCAGCATTTCAAGCACATTCACTGACTCTAGATAATATTTTCTGATGTAGTGATGTGGTGTAGTTGTGTCCTGCCCTGCGTGCCCCACCCCCCCTCCCCCCCTCAGCTGAAAACTCCTCCCCACACTAGTAACACACAGCCTCGCACCAAGCGTCTATTTTCGGAATGCTTTTGGTGCGCCGCCTCCCAGGCAGCGCAACATGGAGAAGCCACACGCGGACTGCAGTGAAAGGTTTGGCTTTTCAGTGTCGCGCTGCTGCTTTTCTAGCGGCTAATCATGTGGAGAAACTATGCTGACAGACAGACAGAGGCAGAAGGACTCAGTTGTGTGCGCGGATTGACTGTGTTCGCACGCACCGTCAGTTGCAGCCAGAACAAACTACATGGCTCTGGACTGCAGCATGAGCGGGTTCTCTTTGATCAAGGCTATTTCAGGCTGTGTATTCCTGACATTTCTGTAATCTGGAGAGCACTGTCGCCACCTAAGGGTTCTGTAAAATAGGTTATAGACCTCCAATAGCTACTATAGTTGTACAGGAGCTGCGGAAGGCTTTGATCGACGTCCCACCGTCAAAAAACGCATTGGACGTCGAAGGACGTCCGTGGCACTCTACGTCACTATTTAATTGGACGTCGAAGGACGTCCATGGCACTCAATGAGTTAATCACACAGAATCCATTGAAAAGGTTTTATCTTGGTATTTCCCTGGCTTCCTGTGTGTGCATGACGAGGGCGGAGAGATTGACACAGAGCACTGTGGAGAGTGGAGACAGACCACACACACACAGACACACATAAACACTCACAGCCACACACAGACAGACCATAATGTTAGGTGCACCGGTGCGACCAATGAAAATGTTTAGTCGTACTGGGCAGGTTTTAGGGTAGGACAATGCAACCAATTGGTCACACTCTGGAGCCCTGTGTATTGTGATTGGTTGACAGTTATTTGGCTGTGTGGTGATTGGTTGACAGTTACTTGGCTGTGTGGCGATTGGTTGACAGTTAATTGGCTGCATTGTGATCGGTTGACAGTTAATTGGCTGTGTTGTGATTGGTTGACAGTTAATCGGTTGTGTTGTGATTGGTTGGGTACGGTGGCGCAGTCGCTAGCGCTGTCGCCTCACAGTTAGAAGGTCCTGAGTTCGATTCTCGCCTGGGACACTGTGAGCGCTGTGGTTGTGTTCCCCCCCATATCTTCAGTGCCTACTGCCCAGGTGGGTTATCTCGTCGTAAGGGCCTTTCTGTCTGTGTGGAGTTTGCATGTTCTCCCCGTGCTCCCCCAGGGGGTTCCTCCGTATATAACCCCCCCACTAAAAACATGCAGAACATCAGATCGTCATCGTCATCCGACCAGTGACGACAACACCCGAAGTTGGTCCCCGGGCGCTGTACGAGAAAGCAACCACTGCTCCTGGCCTGCCCCCCAGAGGAAAGGACATGCCTGGATGGGTTAAATGCAGAGGACACTTTTCACCGGCCACCGTCAGCATGAGTGTGTTGTGGCCGCATGCATGTATTGTGGTGTTCATGTGACAATAAAAGACGGGCTTGTCCCGTTACGAGAGAGAGGGTTGACAGTTAATTGGCTATGGCGTGATTGGTTGACATTTAACAGGGCCTGAAATTGGGCGTGGGATTGCGGGAATTTCGCATATATTCTGGAATTCCCACATATTTTGAATTTATAATGCGGGACTAATCCCACATCTGTTTGTGGGGGCCGATGTCTATATGTATGTAGTAATCATGAACATCGCATTGTTTTCAACCTGCCGACATGAGACTCGCTTCATATCAGCATCTCTTCTCTCCCTCTATGTCTGAGCTTTTTTGCGCCCCCCTTCTCCCCCCCCCACACACACACACACACAAACACACACACACACTCAGACGAGCGGACAGCTCTCCAACATGTAGGTTGACTTGTCGCAACGATGGCGGCTTTCACAGGCTGTGTAAAAGGGCGGTCCATTTTGGAGTGAGCAGACTATGTAGCCTACAGTTGGTGCAACCGGCGGTTGCACCAACTGGTCTTAACTATGCCTGGTCGTATGTCGGTGCGCAAGAAGAGTGCGCTGACGTCAAATGACGCTCCGCTGACCTCCGCCAAATTGCTGACAACCCTCTTGTTGACATTTTATTTAATTTGCGGCAACACAATGGAGGACCAACGCCAAAGAAAGGGACATTTCTAATGGTTTATTTGAATCCGAACTGGTTCACCCTCCAATTCTCTCCCTCTCTCTTCCCTCTCTCGTTCTCTCCCCCTCTCTCTCACTCTGTCTCTCTACTTTGGCACTGTCACTATACTGCACCTTACGCCTGCTCTGGACTCTGGTCTTAGTGAGAAGAAGGCATAAGCCCTGTTGGGGCAACCGGCATAGCTGTTTGGTCGAAAAGTTACGACCGACTTAACTTAAGACCACTTGGTGCAACCGGCCCCAGTAGCCTACATGTCATCCTGTGTTATTCCTTCCAGTTTAACGTTATTTTCAGCCTAAACAGCTGGCCATTAACCCCTTCCTGCAATATCTCTCTCTCTCTCTCTCTCTCTCTCTCTCTCTCTGTTAGTAGGCTATTGTATTAGCTGTTTTGTAGTTAACATTAGTGTTAGTATTTAGCCTATTAATGAAAATGTAGCCTATTACAATTAATGATTGTCTTAGTATCGTGCTGTTAGTGCATTAGTGTTTGTGTTCATATTAATTAAGTATTCATGAATTAATGTTTAGTGATAGTATGTATATTTGCATATACGTGACCCCAAAAGGCAATTTATTATTTTGTCCTGTAAAAATATGCTTGGATTCTGAATTTATTTTATTTTATGCAGACTTATGTTGCAGGAACTAGAATCATCATACTGGTGTAATTGTAGGCATCAAAGGGGTGACAGAGCCTTCTCCATAGTTGCCCCGTCCTCTGGAACTCACTCCCAATCTGCCCCAGTTGTTCCCAATCCCTAGTCAAAACCCACCTATTCAAAACTGCTTTTAATGTTTGATTACTTGTGTTGCGATTTTATGCTATGTAATTGTTGTTTTTAATGTGTTGTTCTCTTTGATATTTTAACCCATGTAATGTAAAGTGTCTTTAGCTGTGTTCACACCGAGATATTTATTTTTCTCTCTGTCGCTCGATTCAACCCTTTGAAATCGCTCTGTCGCTGTGTTTAAATCGCTCGTCAACAGGCACAATAATTGACCGACATCTGGGGGCTATAACGTTACGCAATGTCATGATATTTGTCCACTACGACCCACCGTAGTTGTTTAGCCTATCAGCGTGCTCCTAACGCGAGCTCTATACCGGTAGTACAGACTTCACTTTATGTCAGCTGTCAGCCTGTCAATGAGCTGTCAATGCGGTTTGTTGCCACACAAAAAACCAGCGGTTTGTTCCAAGCCTGTGTGATCCTTGACTCACTCTCACACGGCAGCCAATCAGCGTGAACAGCGAGCGACTGATGCAAGTGAAATTTCGCTCGAGTTGCTATATTTCATCTCGGGCGACGAGCGAATTTTCGCCCTATCGCTCTGTCTCTGTCGCTCGGACGCCCAGCGATTTTTCTCCCGGGCGAATATACGCTCAATCGCTCGTTTGCATTGACTTTGTATGGAAACTCGCTGCCAGCGGAAAACTTTAATAGGTCGGTGTGAACGCACCTTTTGAGTTTTTAGGAAAGCGCAAAATAAATTACATTTATTATTATTAGTATTATTATTATTATTATTATTATTATTATTATTATTATTATTATAACGACCAAAATCTTTAGCCGGCGACTGAATAAATCCCCCCAACGTCTCTAAATCCCCCCTATCTGAAGAATATAAGGGGGGGATTCCATCCTAGTTTGCAAAGTGAATTTCAGGGCCTGGTTAATTGGCTGTGTTGTGATTGGTTGACAGGTCAGTCCTCCCAGACAGAGCTGCTTCGTGACGTTTGAGGACAACTCCAAGTTCTATGTCCTCTGGAATCACATCCAGCACGGTGAGTGAGAGTGAGTGAGTGAGTGAGTGAGTGTGTGTGTGTGTGTGCGCTGAATGGCACAGTGCACATCTTGTCTCTGACATCACACGCTGCCATCCAATTATGTGCTGCAGCCGGCGTCCCGGGGGAGGAGCCTCACTGCTCAGTGTGTCGGGAGGCAGAGCCAATCCAAAACAACCAAATCCTCATCTGTGGCAAGTGTGGGATTGGTAAGTCACGCACGCACACACACACACACACACACACACGCACGCGCGCACGCACGCACATATAGATAGATAGATAGATAGATAGATAGAGTACTTTATTCATCCCCGAGGGGAAATTCTGGCGTTACAGCAGCAGTAGCATCGATGACAGCAACAAGAGCATCAATGACAAGAGCATCAATGACATTAAACAATCAAACAATAAAAAAAAGTTACACAAATAAAAAAGTTACACAACTTCCGTAGGTAAGGTGCAGAAACAGCAGTATTAAAATATTGCAATAAGAAAAGAAACAAACCAATACGCGAAAATATACAATATACAATATATACCACTTTACTTCCACCGCCTTTACATCTTACGTTTCCCAGAAACTGTAGGTAAATTAAATCAAATCAACTAAATACTCCTAAATAGTATTGAATAATACTATTATTTATATTTCTATTATTTCTATAACTAAACTATATACACACACATACATATACACACACATACATACATACATACATACATACACACAGTTTATCGTGCCATCTCTGTAGCACGACAATGCTTGTCTGTCCGTCCGTCCGATGTTCGTTAATGCGATATCTCAGGAACGCCTTGACTGAATTTCGTCAAATTTATCTGAAAAGTCCACTTCATTTCATTTTAAGATGAAGAAGATTCAAAGATGAACTGACTGGATTTTGGTGGTCAAAGTTCAAGGTCACTGTGACCTCACAAACACATTTTCTAGCTTGTTAACGCCATATCTCAGACACGCCATGACTGAATTTCCTCACATTTGGCTCAAACGGCCACTTGGACTCAAGGATGAACTGATTAGATTTTGGTGGTCAAAGTTCAAGGTCACTGTGATCTAGGCATGGGTTGATTTCCGGTTTGTCCGGTCCGGTGTACGAGCCGGAACCGGTTTGATTCCATGCAAAATGTCTGAACCGACATTTTTCATTATGCCAGGAACTGGTCAATTAAAACGCAAAGTAAAAGGCAGCCTCAGCAGCCTATGCTACAAGGTTAAATCCAAGTTGTATTGGTAATGAGCAACATGACAACGTGATTCATCTAATCTTTATTAGTTATAGTTACTTTATTTATAAACTGACATACACACACAATCCGACGCTCGCATCGGGCCCCCCGCGGAACGTGGGTATTAATGTTACTGCAGGTTCTGGGTAACGTAACGTTACTTGTTATTACTCACCGGCTGTGTTGTGTTTACTAACGTGAAGTCAGACTTGCTCGGTCAAGCCAGCCTGACAGAATGAACCCAAGGCTCATAAAGGAGTCGCTGAGAGCCGTACTGCTTAGGTGATCGCAGCAACAATGTAGATTAGATCACATTTCACTAGCGGAGGGGGGAGATGGCAGAGAGCACCGTGAGTTTTGGGGTGAAGTCAGATGAAAATATAACACTAAACGCTACAGTGTAGGAAGGCGTGCTGCAATCACCACACACCTGGTTAAAGATATGGTGCTCTTCAATCTTAAATCCATGTTTCTGATCATCGACCAATAATCCACCAGGTTAAAAGTATTTCTCTAAAGTTGGCATCATCCAACAAACTGAGAAAAACAAGGTTCAAATGTTGCTCTCAGAGGGCCAGAACTTCACGTTGACGGACATGTGGTCAAGTATGACCATTCATTCATTACACTATATCTCGCAGACGGCCATTTAATAAACAAAACCACATGTTGTTAACCATACTGTATAGTGAAGTAGAAGCATATAGGCTACTGTAGTAGGCTGCAAGTTGCAACATTGTTGTGATTTTCATTTGGTCTGGTTCTCTTTCACACAACAATTTGTCACAAGCACCAAACTTTCTGAACAATGTCACATGGTCCAAACAGTCACTCATCTATTGGACAGAATAGAGAAGGGAAATGTCTCCTCTCTAGCAGGCTTCTTGCCTGGCTGAGGGCTGACTGAACACTGACTGAACAACACAAGTGAATCAGCAAAACACAAACCATGGAGCAACACCACCTGCGATATTGGGATTTCTGGTTTTACTTTGGTGTTACTATCAAATAAATATTTAAAAAGAATGTGCCCAATATGAGCAGCAGATGAGGCAGAAAGCTGTTGAACATTTCATTCTGCAGATGAGACGAGCCTACGTACCGAAGGATAGCCAAGCCAGCTGTTGAGTGTTGTTGTTATGACGACGTATGTCACGCGGCGTGCAGGTACTGTAGTACACGTGTGCGCACCGCAGTGTTTGTTTTGCTCTCTTCTACCGTCTTCTACTCATGACATCTGCTCACCCTACTTGAAGCTGCACTTGCCATTAATATCCTTTTCTTCCTCCTTTTTTGCTCCTCATGGACATTTATTTCTGCTTTACTTCCTGAAACCGCTGCGAACGGCTTGACTACAAGTACGGGTGCGACGAATGGACAAAATAGCGGCATGCGATTAACGCAATGAAAAAAAAAAAAACACGTTATGGTCGGCCCTTAATCACATCGCGATTAACGTGTTAACGCTGACAGCCCTAATATATATATATATATATATTCGAGGTTTATTAACTCATTGAGTGCCAGCCACTTCTGGAAAATGGATGCTCCCAGTGCCAGCCCTTTCAGAGCGTTTTCAGTGATAACTCAAGACCCACAGAATATTGTGTGATATTACTATGTAAACACCGAACACGCCCAAAGAACGATGAGACTCTCTTGTATCATCAGCAAAAAAAAGTTTATTGATATCATTTTCCGTTCTTTAGTTATCAGCAGGAGAAGATAGGTTGATTTCACCAAAAACAGACGTTTCAAACTAGAAGCTGAGATAATGAGCCTTTTGTGAAATGAAGCATTTCAAGCACATCACTGACTCTGAAGCTAATATTTTCTGATGTAGTGACACCTCAAAAATAATTTCCTTCAATAAAACAGCGGAAAACAAAGGAATTTTGATGGCAAAATAATATTTTTTATCTGCAACCAGCAGCGCTGGCCCCTGCGTGCGCAGGCCCTACACCTTCTTGCTGGTCTTGATTTACTGCTGGTGGGCGCCATCAGGTATTCCAGCTTGTGTTTGCCAATCTGTCCATCGAGCCTGCTGTCTGGGTGGGTGTTGTGTGGTGTCCTGCGTGCCCCACCCCCCTCGGCTGCAGGCTCCTCCTCCGTGGGAGTGTCTCTGGTGGCTCTGCTCGGGTCTCTGCTGCCTGCGTCACGGTGCAGCCACATCTACGCGTCGTTTGACGCGGGCTGACGCTTGGCAGTATCGACCCTTGACGCTTGGTGGGCGTGGAAATCTGGAAGCAGCAGCTAGCTCCCAAGCTAGCTGCTGCTAGATTTACTTTGCTTCTTTGAAAATTGGTGGAAGAGAAGAAGTGGAAGAGGACAGGAAGGGTAGGATAGGTCCTAGGACGAGCTCAATTGGCTAGCTTTGTACTTTGTCAAACTCCACCCCGCCCCCTCTGTTGCCCACTGTCGCTTCACAAGCCTGCTACGCGTCGTCTGGTCTCCCAGCATGCTTCGCGAGGCGTCGAGCAGCATGTTCAATACAAAGTGGATGGGCAGCAGCATCAGCGCGTGTCAAACGACGCGTAGATGTGGCTGCACCGTCAGGCGACGGATCTTTGCATGCTGGAGCTGGCAGAAACTCACCCCCACACTAACACACAGCCTGCGTGCCGTTGCTGGCAGAGACTCATCCCCACACTGACACACAGCCTGCATGCTGGAGCTTGGAGAAACTCACGCCCGGTGCAGCGCACGGGCCCCCACGAGCCCTCCGCCGTTTTTGTGCGCCCTCCCAGCGCGACACCGAAAAGCCAAAGGTTTGGCTTTTCGCCAGGGTTTGGCTTTTCGGTGTCGGGTGCTGCTTTTCTGGCGGCTGATCGTGTGGAGGGACTGTCGCAGCGGAGACGGAAGGGCTCAGTTGTGGGAGCGGATTGGCTGCTGTTCGCAGCTAACGTTGGCTCCAGCCAGAGCAATCTGTGCCGCTCTGGCTCCAGCATGCATCGGTTTCCCTTTCATCACGGTTTCTTTGCTGTTTTTCCTCGCCTTTCTCTAATCTGGAGAGCACTGTCGGCACCTAATGGGTCCGTAAAATAGCTTATACACCTTCAACATCCCCCATATTTTTATAGGAGATGCATCAGGCTTTGATCCACGTCCCACCGTCAAAAAACGCAATTGGCACTCTACGTTACTATTTGAATTGACGACTTTAGTCGTCATTGGCACTCAATGAGTTAATATTTATGCAAATCAAATAATAATCGAATACGGAAATTATTTTCAACAGCCCTAGTGGACATTACAATCAGCTAAAAACGCTTATGTTTAGACAAGCGTTTGTCTAGCCTTTTTGAGTTGACATATTTTCTGTAAATCTGACTATAGTCCTGTCTTTTGTATTTTACTGTGACTTGTATTGATTGACAGATTTTTCTGCATGTATTTTAACCTGTGAAGCACCTTGTTAGTCCTCTGTGAGAAGTGCTATACAAATAAAATGTACTTACTTACATTTTTATTCCAAAACGGTATTTGCATTTTGCAACAGTTAACAGTTACAGAACAGTATGTTAGGGCTATATCATAATAGAACATAAATAATTGAATTATTTTATGAAGATTGGATGGTGTGTTTATTAGGGGTGTCAAAAATAATGGATTATAAGATGCATCGCGATGCGGACGTGCACGATTCTGCATCGATTCACAAATGTCAAAAATCGATTATTATTATTATTATTATTTTTTTTTATAATCGAATAAAATATAATGGAAGTACATGCAGTTGTTTATTTGGATCATAATACAATGCAATTCCAAATGCACTTTTATTTTAAAAGTAGCCACACTTTGAGAAAAAATAAATCATGTATTGGGAAAAAAAGTGATGTATCGAGATGCATCGATAATCGTAATCGAATCGAATCGTAGCCCTCTGAATCGAATCGTGAGGCCAGTGAAGATTCACAGCCCTAGTGTTTATACTATTGTACTTTTTGTCTGTCTGTCTCCAGGTTTCCACCAGCAGTGCCATGTTCCTCCTGTAGAGGGCAGCAGTGAGCTCAGTCCCTGGTTCTGTCGACGCTGCATCTTCGCCCTGGCTGTCAGGGTACACACACACACACACACACACACACACACACACACACACACACACACACACACACACACACACACACACACACACACACACACACACTGAACACAGAGTAGCAGTAGTAGGAAGGAACTGCCTGTCTCTCTCATTGACAGTATCAAAGATGGCCGGCGCGTCTCCACTTCCACTTCCATCTTGCTTGTGTGTCATCATTTGGAGGCGGAGTCTGTACCCCCTCAGCCATGCCACAGTCTGAGGGAGTTTTGAGAATGCCTGTCACAGCTGTCAATCAAGACGTCATGACAGCTCCCCAAAAGATCGCCTCCTGGAGGCTGGCTGGCTTAATCTTGTTGACTAAAACTAAAACTAGACTAAAATTACCCTTTTTACTTATGAAAACTAGATGTTAAAGGTCCCATATACTTTTTTAAATAATAATAATAATAATAATATTAATAATAACAATACATTTTACTTGGAGACGCCTTTCAAAACACCCAAGGTCGCTGTACAGTGCATAAAGAGACATAACATTCTAAAAGATCATACAAGGGACAGCGGCAGTTAACTATCACCGTGGAGGCAGGTACGGGCATGTTGCTGTGTGTGTGTGTGTGTTAGAGCTGTCACTTTTTCCAAAAGTAAAGTTCGAACGAACTTTAACACATTCACTGCCAGCCGTTTTTTTTTTTACTGTAGGTAGGTTCTGCCAGAGTTTTTTTTTGAGGATTCTGGCTCATCTTTCAAGACCCGAGGATTCTTTTCTGCTAAGATTTTGTGAACACACAATATCTCAAAATAACTAATAGAATGTGTGCTTTCTCTGTCTAAAAGAGTTAGTTTGTAGAGTTAGTAGTTATGTAAGCATTAGCAGTTGAATACAGCATGGTTTCAGCGTCTGAAAAATTATTCTGAGATAAACGGCTTTTTGTGAAATTCGATAGAACAGTCACTTTAACCATTCATTTTTGGCATCAGTAAGACGTCAGACATCTAAACAATAGTTTTGAACAGTAATTTCCTCCATAACAGCAGGAAACCCCCCTCTGCTTCCAACTCCTCCCTCTGTGGGCGTTCTCCTCCGCCCTCCTTGGCTCTGCAGCGGGTCTGTGACAAACGAGTTGCTGCTCCCTGGCTGCTGCCTGGCAGTCTGGATGGGGCTCGCTGGATGGGTTTCGCTCGTTTCTTGGCGGTCCGGTTGAGAGCTCTGATGAAGCTCTTGCGATTCTGGGCTTATTTATGGTGCGTGTTTCAAAGTGTGCATCCAGTCTATTCTTGGAACCCCCCACCGTTACCACCGCTGTGCGTCAGCGCGAAAGTGAAAGCGTTTTCGCCATCCATTTTACAGTATGAAAACGGCTTCCTCGCGCTTTTCCCTCCAGTTTTGGCTCGCCTCTTTCTACTGTGGAGAGACATGTCGCCACTCAGTGGGTCGGTAAAATAGATTATACACATTCAATACCTCCAATACTGGTATGGGAGACGTAAAAGGGTTAGATCAACGTCCCACCGTCAAAAAAAAAAAATCGACGTAAAAACACGTCATTGGCAGTCAACCGTTGGATTTTGTTTGACGTAAAAACACGTCATTGGCAGTGAACGTGTTAATTGCCCCTCAATTTGTTCGAATATATCCAAAGTTAATTGGTTAATTCCACCCCCCTCAATGAATTAGATTTTAAAAAATCCCCCCGCCGCAAAAACCCCCAATATTATTATTATTATTTTAATTTGAATGGGTCAATTACATATCGAACGTCCCCCCCTACCCCACATTCGAAGTTACCTATTTGTTCAGTAATATAATTCAACATTACATAACCGCAAGTAGGTAATGTAAAAAGTTAAAAATAAAAAATCAATCTCTGTACAAAAGCTTCAAATCACAGCAAACCTCACCCATGTCAGACAGAAGCCCCAACATTTATGTTAGAAATGTACAGTATGGGTGCCCAGCATTTAGAAACTGTTGGATGCTAACTTGCATATGTTGGGCAATTTGCAATTAGCATCAATGGCATTAACATACTCACATATATAGACAATATTTCACCAACTGATTGGCTAATTTGGCCAATATTGGTTTTGGGGTTATTGGGGGTACTGAATGCATTACATTTTCATTATTGAGGTTTGATTAATTTGAAGTTGATTTTGAGGTTATTTATATACTTAACACATTCACTGCCAGTCGTTTTTTTTTTTTACTGTAGGTAGGTTCTGCCAAAGGTTTTTTTTGAGGATTCTGGCTCATCTTACAAGAGCCGAGGATTCTTTTCTGCTTGGACTTTGTGAACACAAAATATCTGAAAAGTACTAATAGAATGTGTGCTTTCTCTGTCTAAAAGAGTTAGTTTGTAGAGTTAGTAGTTATGTAGATATTAACCGTTGAGTACAGCATGGTTTCAGCGTCTGAGACTGAAAGCTGAGATAATCGCAGTTTTGTGAAATTCAATCAAACAGGCAGAACAGTCACTTTAACCATTTATTTTTGGCATCAGTGAGACATCAGACATCTAAACAATATAGTTCTGAACCCCCTCTCCTTCAAACTCCTCCCTCCGTGGGCGTGTCTCTGGTGGCTTTCAGCAGCGTTTGTCACAAGCGAGTTTTCTGCTGCTGCTGCTGCTGCGAGTTTGAGCAGCCTCCCTCCCTGGCGGCCCCCTCGTCGGCGAGTCTGGATGGGGCTGCTCGTTTCTTGGGTTTTCGGTTGAGAGCTTTGATGAAGCTTTGTGCGATTCTAGGCTTTATGCTGCGTGTTTCAAAGTGTGTTTTGCACCCAGTCTATTTTTGGAACCCCCCACCGTTGTGCGCCCGTGTGCACCAGCGCGAAAGCGTTTTCGCCTACAGTATGAGAATGAGGCTTGTTCGTTTTTGGTTGTGAGCTCAGCTGGAATGAAGCTGCTTGCGATTCTGGGCTTTCTGCTGGTGTTTCAAAGGTGTTTCAAAGTGTGTTGCACCCATAATCTATTATGCAAATTTGCAATCCCCCACCGCCAGCTCCCAAGCGCGAAAGCGAAAGCGTTTTCGCCAATCCATTTTCATGAGAATGGCTCCCTCATGCTGCTTTTTGCTTGGCTTCCTCTAGTCTGGAGAGCACTGTCGCCACTTAGTGGGTCGGTGGAATGGGTTGTACACGTTCGGTGGCTCCCATATTTATATAGGAGATGTTTTTTTTTTTTTGACGTATCAACTCGTCATTGGCAGTCAACCGTTGGATTTTTTTTGACTTATCAACTCGTCATTGGCAGTGAACGTGTTAATACATTGCATATAAACATTGAGTATTTCCTTACCCTGTGAAAATGACCTTGGAAGCTTCCGACATGACAAGGTGGTTCAAGACACAAGTCCAACCCTCCTGAAGCTTGTCTCCAGTCAAATGAAGGAAAATGAACTAAACCAGCAGGTGGTCACCGGTAGAGAGTGTAACTTTGTAATGTCAATGTCTCACATTCAACCAGTCAGTCTGTGCATGTTTATTGCAAATGGACAATTTAAATACACTAACAAATAATGTTTATTGCTAATTGATTATCATTGAAATTAATAAACATAATTTCATTTGTGGTCATCTCTACCCACCCTTAAGTATGGAATACGATTTTATGATTAGTATTTTTTTGTAATTATGTTTTGGTGTGTGTACAAACAAAGTCAAAGGATCAGGTTTACTGTTACAGCGGGGGTGGGGGGTAGGTGGGTAGATCTTGTGCAGTTGAAAAATGTAAAAGTTGATCTGAAGTGTAAAAACGTCCAGCAGCACTCTGAGCTGGAATCAGACAACTCTTGGGCTTGCTGTAAAACTCCACCATAAGCATGGTAGCTCAGAACTGCTTGAGAACCTAAATGACCATGGCATTGCCACTACCTAGGATGAAGGCCTACCTGCGTGCAGTCGGCCTGGAGAGCCGCGTCGGCCCTCTCATAGTTTGAGTGATCTTTTTTTTTTTTTCAATTATTTATTTATGTATTTTCATCTTTTTTGCAATACAATACAAAGACAACACAAACAAAAACAACAAAATCCGAGAGGGGCAAATACAAGCAAATAATAACAACGGTCAGACAAATTCACACATAGTGTATACAACAATAGGCAATGGTCAAAACAAGATTATTAAAGTATATTCAGAGGTCCATTAGAGGTTCCCACGTTCTCAAAAAGACGTCTCCCTTATTCTTCAAGGCATAGGTACATTGTTCCAGTCTCAATGTTTCATTCAAAGCTTCTTTAAACAAATTAAATGTTGGAGGTTTTTGATGGTTCCAGTTAAGCAAGATGCATTTCTTAGCTATATATGATATTATGCTAGTCCGTTTGACAGACATGGGGTCTAGTGTCCTGTCCAGATCCACCCCAAAAAGATATCTTATAGGTGTACTCTCTAACGGGATTTCCAGGACTTTAACAGTCAGATCATGTACTGCTTTCCAGAAATGTTTCAGTTTTCTACATTCCCAAAAGACATGGATAATTGACCCTGTACATGTCCCACAACGATTACATTTGGGAGAAGAGTTAGGACACATCTTACTTAAACGGACCGGAGTAAGATACATTCTGTGCATAAATTTGTAATTCTGTTCGATTATCTTATTACAGGACAGAGAAGTAAATACATTCTGACACACACTATCCCACTGTTCGTCACTGAGTTCACAGTCTAGATCTCTTTGCCATACCTTCTTGAGTGAAGTCAATGATGAACTATGATGATCTAACAGAGCTCTATATATTAAAGAGATTTTTCCTTTAAGCACTACAGCGCCCTCCAGAATCTCCTCCATATCTGACAGCCTCGTTTGCAGTCCCTTCTTTTGAAGGTCAGTAATAAGATGGCGGATTTGTAGGTATTTATAAAAGTCCTGTTTTGGAATGTCAAATTCCGATCTCAGATCCAAAAAGGATTTCAGAGAACCTTCATTGAACAGATCATAAAACGTATGTATACCGTGTTCTTTCCACTTTATAAACAAGGACTTTCCAATTGAGGGTGTCAAATCTGGATTCGAGGATAGAGGAGCTAGCATAGAGATTCTGGTATGGGCCCCACAAAACTTTTTTATATCTTGCCAGGCTTGTAGATTATTGTTAGTTACATAGGTTCTCAATACTGAGTGTAGTGCACTTGTGTTATTAATAAATGGTAGAGAGGGCAAGGAGATGGGGTGGACAAGTTCTTCCTCAATCTCCTTCCAATGGGCTGCCTTTCGTTCATGTATCCAACTAATCAGATTCTTTGTTTGGGCGGCCCAATAATACAACTGGAAATCTGGGAGTCCCAGTCCCCCTTTTTCCTTAGACTTTGTCAGAGTTTTAAGAGCTATTCTGGGTGAAGAGTTCTTCCAAATAAAGGATCTTATCAGTTTGTTTATAGAGTTAAAAAATGCTTTATTTAAGTAACAGGGCAATGATTGAAATAAATAGCTAAATCGCGGCAGTACGTTCATTTTAATTACATTAATTCGTCCAAGAAATGAGATGGGAAGCAGGTTCCAATGTTCTAATTCTTCCTTGATCTTTTTAAGTAATGGGGTATAGTTCATATGGAACAAGTCTTTAAGCTTTGGGGATACGACCACTCCCAGATATTTAAATCCGCTCTGCGCCCAGGTGAAAGGAGAGATACTCTTTAGTTCGCTAGTAATGGACGAGTTTAATAGGCAAGCGTTAGATTTAGTTAAATTAATTTTGTAGCCTGATATCTTTCCAAATGTATTTATAAGGTCTAGCACTGCTGGGATTGATTTCTCTGGACTGGTCAGGTATAGGATTATGTCGTCCGCATATAACGAGATTCTATTATCCATCTTCCCAGCATTTATTCCCGAGATTTCTTTACTTATCCGTATAGCCTCAGCAAGAGGTTCAATCGCCAAATCAAACAGAAAGGGGGACAAAGGACATCCCTGCCGACAGCCCCTATATAAGCCAAACCTTTCAGTGAGAGCACCATTAACACATATCTGAGCTTGCGGATTGCTATACATTGCCTTTATCCACCCGATACATCTGTCACCAAAATTAAATTTCTCCAAAACAGAAAATAAATATGACCACTCAACCCTGTCAAACGCTTTTTCTGCATCAAGAGATATCAAAAGTGCTGGCTGCTTGTGCAGGGCAGAGTGGTCAATCACATTCAATAACCTCCGAATATTGTCTGAGGCATATCGTGCTTTTACAAAGCCAGTTTGGTCCGGGTTAATAAGGTTAGGTAATATATCTTCTAGTCTATGGGCAATCAGTTTAGATATTATCTTGAGGTCTACTGGTAGTAAGGAAATAGGTCGGTATGAACTACATTCAGCGGCGTCCTTATCCTTCTTGTGTATCAATGATATTATAGCTGTTTTCATTGAGTCAGGCAGGATTCCGTTCTCGAAAAAATCTGTAAGCATGGGCATAAAGAGGGGCTGTATTTGAGGCCAAAACGTCTTATAAAATTCTGCCGGATATCCGTCCAAGCCTGGAGTTTTTCCTGAAGACAGTGCCATAATAGCTTCCAGCACTTCCTCCGACGTAAATGGAGAGTTCAACCATTCCTTTTCATCTTCAGAAATCGAAGGTAAAGATACCTTATCTAAGAATGTGCGAATATCTGATTCAGAAGGGCTGTCTGACGTATACAGCTGCCCATAGAAGTCAAAGAATGATGTCTTTAGCGATTGTATATCATATTTCAGTTGGCCTGTTGTGTTGCGTATGCATTTTATTGTACGGTCAGCCTGTTCTTTTTTAAGCTGATAGGCTAAAAGCCTGCTGGGTTTGTTCCCATATTCGTGATAATGCTGTCTAGTGAAGAATAAAAGTTTTTTGATATGTTCCGTTTGGATAAGATTGAGATTGGCTCTAACCATATTCAGTTTCTTCAGGTTTTCATCTGTGGGTGATTGCTTGTGGGTTTGTTCCAAATCGACAAGATCCTTTTTAAGTTGTTCAGCCTGGTTGGTAGCTGCCTTTTTCTTTGCTGATGTATATGAGATCAGCTGCCCCCTGATCACTGCCTTAGCTGCGTCCCATATTACTGCAGGAGTAACAGGGGAAGCTGCATTGTCCTGTCTATATTGTTCCAGCCATTTTCTAATGTTGTTGCATGCCTCAGTATTTGTAATAAGCGAAGAATTAAATCTCCAGTATTTGATGTGATGTGTCTGTTGGGGAAGAAATAGTTGAAGGTATACTGGTGAGTGGTCCGATATGAGAATGGGCCCTATGCTGCAAGAGACTACAGAAGAAAGGTGATTCTGAGGTAAAAGGAAAAAATCTAGTCTGGAGTATGTTTTATGCCTAGCTGAGTAAAAAGTGTAATCTTTCACTGTTGGATTGAATTCTCTCCAGACATCAATAAGGCCTGCCTCGTTAGATGCAATCCGTAGTGCTTTTGATGCATTTGGATTAGAGGCTAAAGATGATGATTTATCCAAGCTGTTGTTCATACAGCAATTAAAGTCTCCAGCCACCAACCCCAAGTCTGCCTTATATTGACTAAATAGGGTGATCATATCTGTCATGAATTTTGGACAGTCCTCATTTGGAGCATAGATGTTAAGCAGTACAAGCTCCTGACCAAAAAGCAGCCCCCGTACCAATACATACCGGCCCTCACTGTCATTATATTGTTCTTTAAGTATAAAAGGGAGATTTTTATGGATAAGTATTGCCGTCCCCCTTTTATTGCTTGTAAAACTTGAAAAATAAAGTTGCCCTACCCAATCTCTCTTAAGTTTTTTGTGTTCCTCATTGGACATGTGTGTTTCCTGTAAAAAGGCAATAGATACTTTCTCCTTTTTCAAAAATGTAAGAACTCTCTTACGTTTAATTGGGTGACCTAGTCCTCTGACATTAAATGTTATCACATTAAGTGTATTAGCCATATTGCAAATTGAATGTTAACTTAGTGATGCTTGACCATTGTGAAACAAGAAAAGAAAAATGAAAAATGAAAACAGACATAACAAACAAAGAAAAAGGTGCAAAATAAAAGAGCCCCCTCGACCCCCACCCCCCCACCCAAGAAACCCACAGCCTAGCCCCCAAATGACTAGACAACCCCATAGCAACAAGTAAAACCCTCAACTTGTCTGGCAGACGGTGAATACCCATCAACAACGCACAATGCCTATCTTTGAACTCTATCTAATTATATTAGTAAAGGAGAGAGGGTTGCATTGAGCTTGCACTTATACATGAGCAGATGATGAAAACAAAAACAAAAACAAAACAAAGGCAAGCTCTCCTCAAATTTTTTTTTTTTTTTTTTTTTTTTTTTTTTTTTCCTTCCTTCCTCACCTCTTCCCTCCTCCCCCCCTCCCCCCTCTTTTGTTTGTGTTTAATGCTTATGAAAGCAAACTCACCCCTGCTCCGATAAAGGACACTCACGGAGGGGAACAGAGAACACAAATTGCTCCTAGCTTATGATAATAGGGTATAAGCCCCTTCCCCCCTCACGAAACATCTGGTTACCATAATATAGCGGACAGAGCTGCCCCCTCATGTATATGTCAGAGAAAATAGCTCTAAGCTTGTGTTTACACATTAAGTGTATCAGATGCATCAAAGCATATAGATCAAAAAGAAAAACCCCTCTGAAACTGTAAATATACAGAAGCTTCACATCTAAAATAAATGGGTTGGTAATAACCCAACTGTTTATAGAGTGTTCAAACTCACCCCTCCTCCCATAGGTTTTGGAGATAGAGGGGAGAGGAAAAAAAAAGAAAAGAAAAATATATATGTACACATATACATACATACACATACACACACACGCACGCACACACACACACACACACCCACACACACACACACACACACACACCCACACACACACACACACATACATGTGTACACATAAACACCAAACTTCTCAGTCCTCCTAACTTAAAGTACCCACAAGAGAGAATACTCTAAGCTTATGTAATATAACTTACACCTGAATCTATAACAGAAAGCAAATATTCGTCTAAGAGAAAGAAGAAAAACAAAACAAAAAATTGTACTGAGCTTATGTTATAGAAAGAGTTTGAATGGAACTCACCCCTTCATCTTACTAAACAAACAGTTCAAACCTGACCACTCGTCGTGTGTCTTATTTGTCAATACCACGGTGAAAGTCCTCCGCCTCTCTTGGTGAGGAGAACAGCTGTATCTTCCCGTTGTGTAGGACCCTCAGCTTGCACGGGTTGGGGTGGAATCCACGGAAGGTCCCCTTATCGATAAACAGCTTCTTGACGGCGTTGAACTCCCGTCTCTGGCGCATGGTTTCTGCAGACAGGTCCTGTGCAAATGAGAGCCTGGATCCGTTGTGTTTTATGTCCCGTTGTCTCGTTGAGCGCATCACCAGCTCTTTCTCTTGGAAGTTGAGGAAACGTATGAGGACGGCTCTGCTGAAATTGGGATTTGCTGGTGCCAGCGTGCGGTGGACTCTTTCCAGTGTGAAGGACTTGTCTGGGCCTAGGTTCAGCCATTGGGGTAGCATATCATGCACAAAGTCCAGAAGGGGACGACTGCCTTCGGCGCCTTCTTTGAGGCCAAACACCCGGATATTCTTTCTCCTCCCTCTGTTCTCCAAGTCGTCCGTCTTGGCCTCCAGGTATGTGATACGCTTCATAGCCGAGGCTAATGCTGTAGCAGCGCTGGCTAGCCCGTCCTCTGTTGTTGATATGCGGGTCTCAGCTTGCCCGATACGTTTTTCGTTGGTTACTACTTCTCGTTTGATATCAACCAGGCTGTTTTCTAGCGTTGTAACAGAGTTCGCCATTTCACTCAAACGCTTGTCGATTCCATCCAGCTTTGAGCCGACCTCTGAGCGGAGTGCTTTTAGCTCGTACAGCACTTCAGCTATTTCCGCCATGTTGCTATCTTCGTTAGCCTCGCTGGTCACGGTTGATTTCCTGTCTTGTTGTCTTCTTCCGCGAGCTCGTGTAAAAATGTCACACTCTTTGACATCCGCGGGTTTTGGCAAAGACATGTCCCTATTACGGGCCAGGTTTATAGAGGTTTGGGGTAGTTTAGGTGCGAAGTTGTGAGGAGCCTTCACTCTACGCCGCCATCCTTGTTCGGGTCACGTGACTCCCCCCTTGAGTGATCATTTTGATCTTGTCATCTTCACACCCAATGGTCTTCGCACGACAACTCATGCTATGGCCACTCAGTTTGTCCAGAATAACGTTGGACATGCAGCTGTCCATGATCATTTGCCTGATTAAGTGGAGTAATCCACAGCAATGGTCATCAATGATGCTCAGACCTGGGATAATCCACACTTTCATGTCATTCATCGGCTCAGTTGGAGAACTGATTAATTGAACCGGTGTGGAGGACCTAGTAGGTGCGTCATTTAGAGGCCTGACGTCCATCTTCAATAGGAAGGTCTGGCTCAAGGCTACGCAAGCCTTCTGTATGGTTGTCTCTGCTCTTCTTCATGACTTCTTCAGAGGGAAAGAAGACTCACAAGCAGATAACGGCATTCCTGGAGAAAGTGAGAGAGCACCACACAGACCGGCTCTGGGTGGATTGCTTCATCACCCCAGCAGCTTAAAGTTCTGGTGAGCAGAAAGAGAGGGTGACTGGCTGCTGCTGCAACAACACTGCCTTGAAGACATACTGCCCTAAGGACTCAAAGTCCTAAGAAGATCATAGTGACTTTGAGGCATCGTTTGCTCAGCTGCTGGTGATGGGGAGCTGCCCTCTTTGACTACGAACTAGGCCCGGTCCCTGCATCCATCATGGATAGTCTGGATGCCTCAGAAAGCGTCACAAGTATGTGATTGTCCAGCGTCTTGGAATCCTTGTCACCAAACCCCGCCCCCCCAGACATTGTAGTCTACTCATAGATGCATCGCAGCTCATCTACCAAGTGGTGTGGCCATGCATCATCAGCATCGTCAGGCACCGTGGCTGACCTAGCAACCAGCATGGGGTGCCGCCTTAATCGCTACATCACCCAAACATGTGTCATGTTTGTCTGCTGTGAGCAAGTCTCTGCCCAAAGAGCACATAAGGCAAAGAAAAGCCGGGGAGAGCTCAACAGAGTACCAACTCTCATTGACAACCCCTCTATCTAGCCACCAAGTGATGGACAATACAAAAATTGGACAAGAGGCTGGCTCACTGAGATGGTCAGCAGAGCAGACAGTATTGTCATACATGATACGTCTCCCTAATCTCATACATCATGTTACTAACATGTATAACTTGAAGTGCAACTTTGCTGTCTTCTTGGCCAGGTCACAATTGTAAAAGAGATCTCGCATCTCAATTGTTTTTATCTGGTTAAATAAAGGTTAAATAAAATGTTGGATGCAGAAAGGCTACAACTGTCCAAAATCTCAGCGATGACACTGATGTGTTTGAGCTTATGGTCTATTGGTGCTGGAAGGTGGGTATCTCATGTCACCTGCAGATGGAGATAATATGAGATGTTCTCAACATCAGTTCGACAGTAGAGAATCTGGTCGAGCAGTGTTGCTCCATCCTGGCTATGCACACTCCGGGTGTGCCACCACCTCCTATCCCATCAGGAAAGGGAAAGGTGTCCATGCCCAAGGCCATGAGAGTAGTACCTGGTGATCTGCTTCATTTCAATGGAGAGGAGGGGGCTACTGATTTGCAGATTATAGAGGCAGTGAGGTGTTTCTTCTAGGCTCTGTACAACCAGAGGAAGTCACCACATCTGAATGTCACCAAATATGATCTGCCAAAAGCGTCCCCTCCACCCACAACACTGAAGACACTGCCTTCTACAGAGCGCAAAGCACACATCCATGGATAGCAGGCCCATGTACAAGTGCTGCTTTAGAAAGCTGCAGACTGCCCTGATCCACCAGCTGTGGACATCACCAAGTTTGGATGGGACAAGAAGGAAGTAGAGGAGGAAGGTGAGCATCCCCAATAACCCCCCCCCCCCCCCCAAAAAAAAAAAAAAAAACGACAAAAAGAAAAACCAAAAAAACACTCCAATATTGGCCAATCAGTTGCTGAAATATTGTCTATATGTGAGTATGTTAATCCTAATGATGCAAATTGCCCAAGATATGCAAGTTAGCATCCAACAGTTTCTAAATGCTGGGCGACCCATACTGTCCATTTCTAACATAAATGTTGCGGCTACCTAACATTTCGGGGTTCACAATAGCGCTCTCTATAGGCTGGCAAATAGACTATCCTCAAATACTGTGATTTCCTTCCCACAATGTCATTGAATTCACCATTAACTATTTACCTGAATAGTTTATGATGTTATATATAGTTTTATTGTAATTCTTGACCATCAAAACATAGGAGTAGACATCACCTTTTCTGTGTTATCATGTGGGGTTCAAGAGATATGATGCAAAATGCATAATTCGGTCAAGGCAGAAAGTAAAATGGCTGCCATGGCCACCACAAGCCATTCATGGCTCCCTTTCTGAAAATGTTCAGAGCCCCAAAATGTACAAGTTCACCAAGTTTCATGCTTTTATGAAAAAGTGAACATAATTTTCACATCACCTGGACGACCAGTGATTGGAAATGCTGTTTTCTCTGATTTGAGGAACAGTGTGGATTCTCGGCCACAGTAAATGTAATTTTTGAGGTAGGAAGTTCATCTTGTGCCCAAATTGAAGCTTATGAACTTGGGCAGTTTTCTAAATACAAGTGAGGAAGTGATATTCATCATAAAGTGCTGGAAAATAATGATTTTTGAGGAGAATATGTAAAACGGACAGTATTTTTGTGGGTTTTGTGGGTGAAATTTTAAAATAGAATTGCATCAAGCCCCAGAATCTTATTTTGCTACTTCCCCCTATGTTCCAGCATACTTCCTGCAAAATGTCATGTATGCATGACTATGTATGCCATTGCATTACCTTATTATTTGCATTTACATGATTTTTGTCCCAAAAAAGGGGTTTTGGGCCCCTGAGACCAAACGGCCCCAAGTTGAACGGTGTCCCTACACCTTGAGGAGTTTGCAGAAAACAAATTGATTTTATGTTTTCATGGACATTTTAATATCAGCCTATGTAAAGAGGGCTATTATAGCGCCACCATGAGGTCAGTCTGACATAGATCCGTACCTAAATTTAGAACACGGCTCTCTTGAATACTCGATTCTGATTGGTCAATCAACAAGATTCACCGGTCATTATTTCTCGACAACCGACCGCTGCTCTGCCGCACCTGGATTAATCAGTTGATGAGAGCTTTTTGTCAGCAAACACTACTAATTAGGCCAACCAGTTGCAGCTGTGGTGTCTTGTGTGCCAATTACAAATGAAACCGCTTTGTCGTTGAAAACGCTATTAAAAAATCTATTTGAATAATTATTTTTGTCAGATTATTGAATGATTTAGTTGTAGGCCGTGTTCTAAGCGGGATAATGTATATTGAGGCGGTGATTACTGGAAATAATGACCTTCAGGTGAATGATTAAGCCCTCCGCTGCGCGTCGGGCTAAATCATCACCTGTCGGTCATTATTTCCCCGTAATCACCGCCTCAATATACATTATCCCTTACTTATCCTTTGTCCATGCTTCACCCTTCCACCAAGTTTCATGAAAATGTGCATATTAGTTTTTGTCTAATTCAAATAAACAGACATGCAGACAGACAAATGGCACCACAAACAACCTCATTGACAGAGGTAATTATTAAAAATGTTGTCTTGAAGAACAATAAAGTAGCCTTAATGACAGATGTATCGATTTCAACAGGGGAAAGTGATAAGAAAAACATTATATGTGGCCATTAGTATCTGTTTCTGAGTGTACGAGGCGTACCTGAAGGCACCATGAGGGCATCACCCACTCTTTACCGTACAAAGCGAAGTAGACGCTCAATGAATTTTACGTGCAGATAGCGCGACTACGCTTCCCCAAAGTGCGGGTGGGGTACTTGGATGGCGTGACCGCAGTCTGGTTGTGGAGGGGCGTGCCCTTAAGAGCACATGATGCCCTTAGTCTCACAGGGAACAGGAAGGTGATCCGGTCTTTTGGTTTGCTACGTAGTAGTGTGTTTATTCCCAAAAAAATCCTTTGAAATCCTTAATTGATACGCTTAAGAAAGCAATGGCTGTAAGTTTATTTTATTTACTTTATGCTTAGAATCATATATTGAAGAGTATTTCTGATGGATGATGTTTGACGCCAGCATTTAGCACATGATGTAGCACAGAGCAAAAGCCTCAGTTCAGGCTCAGTTCTTGTAGCTTGCGTCGTCATGGGAATCTAATCTCGCCCAGAACCGGATGCGATAAGAGGTACTGATGATGATTAGATGATTAGAGCGTGACGAACTGAGCCTCTAATCTCGTTCCGGACGGCGCGCGAGTGGGGTAAAACCGGCGATATATCTCATGGGCCGACTCACCAAAAGACGGTGCTGCGGCTCTAAACTACATGTTTGGGGGTTCTAGAGCAGAACACAAGACGTCTGCTCAGATGTGCGTTTACTGCGGTGGTTAAATCCCCGATTGTGTCTACCTGGGCTGGGCTATCAGCTAAATTCTAACGGTGAAAACACACCGCACGCGTCTCCTGCACGTAAGCTGCGCGGCGCAACCATTTGCGACCTTGTGCGCAGCCAGTTTTCATTAGGACACCATGTTAACAGATCTGTCAGTCCACACCGAATTGCGCGCAGTGCGCCGCTCAGCTCAGCTCAGCGGCCGCTCAGGGCCGTTCAGGCCAGCCTGGATTTCTATTTTCCTGCGCGGCCGTCTGCGCCCGTGAGCGACTCTGTCAAGCTGAACAGATCAGATAAGGGCAGACTGTCAAGATCGGGGTGAGAAGTGTGGATCTAATCGCGGGTAGTTGATGACCACGGGAAACTTGGTAGGTCTGGAGAAGCTGGGGTGTTGTGGAACTTGGTAGCTTGAAAGCTGGGGCTGCACTGTTCGAGGTTTTGGGAACGGTTGCAGGTGGTATGATCCTAGTTTAGATTATGAATCACTCGCCAGAGCCTGCCGGAACAGGCCTTTATAGATCCGAGCATGACACCACCTGTGCTATGACATCATACCGTTTGTGACATCATCAGAGACATGACATCACCTGTGCTATGACATCACTAGCGAAAGGCATGAAAGACACTTATGAACCATGACATCATCAGTGATCGATGACATCATAGTCGGGGTGACGACGTCAAAGTAGGAATGATGACGTCATCCTAACAGTACCCTCCCCTCAACGGACGTCACCTGGCGTCCAATGAGGCCATCAAGGATGGCATCTGGGAGACAAAAAATCCGTAGGTTCTGGTGCTCTTCCGCAGGTGGTTAGACGCAGGTGGTTAGGCCCCAAAGGGGGTGTAAGAGAGTGAGGTGCTCTTCAGCAGGTGGTTAGATGCAGGTGGTCAGACCCCAAAGGGGGTGCAGGACAGTGGAGGTGCTCCTCCCTAATACAGGATATCGAAGCCATAGATGGACCGATACGTGGATAGAACTTCCACCGGGTCCGGTGGATCCTCTGGGACCGGCCATCCCCCGGGGCACGATCCAAACATGGGAGGCTGGGGACCATCAAAAGGGTCAAATGCCGCCGTCTCCGAAGGCAGAGCCGCAGGGGGATCTGACACAGCGAGGCCTGCCCTCCCGACCTGTAGTTTGTGGAGGTCACTCACCGTCTCCTCCTTTAAACGCCTCTTATTTCTTCTTGCTCTTGACCGAGGGCTGACGACACTACGGGAGCCTCCCAGCATGAGTTGTTGGTCCAGCATGAGTTGTTGGTCAAGGACAGGAATTGGCTGCTGCTGGGGTACGGGTTCAGACTCGGCGAGGGGAAGGTCCACAGGTTGTGCCTCAGGTACAGGTTCAGACTCGGCGAGGGGCAGGTCCACAGGTTGTGCCTCAGGTTGTGCCTCAGGGCCAGCAGACTCGGAGACCCCCTGCGGGGGGACGGAGCCGATCTGCAGGCAGCGATTGAGCTTCCCAATGAGACGGTCGACAGTCCTCTCCAACTCGTTAACCCTCTTGGAGACACACTGCCACTCCTGGGTCCTGCAGGGAGCGCTACCCAACCGTACAGATCTTTCGGCTGGACACGTAGAGTCTTGATCCACTGAGAGTACCACGGGCCGGCGAGCGGAGGGACCACTTACTGGACGCCGGGAGCAGGAGGAGAGGTAATGCCCGGCTCGACCACAGTACAGGCAGCTCCGGGTGTCCAAACGGCGCTGCCTCTCCTCTGGTGTGATGCGAACCCTGCCGGTCAGGTCACGGTACAGATGGCTGCTGGGACTCGAATGTGGCTGCCCCTGCTCTGGGATGACGCGAACTCCCCCCCAGAATATGCCCTTAGCAGCTGGAGGCGGCCGAGAGGCAGAGCTAGAAGCAACGGCCGCTGCGGACGGGGGAGTGGCAGGTCTGGAAACCTCCGGAACGGCGGCGCGCTCGGAAACTGGGGCAGGAGGGGCAGAAGGCTGCGGAATGGCACCCTGGGGGCCTAGCCCGTCGAGACGATCTAGCCGGCCAATCAAGAGGGCGTGTCGATCAGCGGCTTCGGAAGCCAGAGCCTGGATTGTTTTTTCCTGCTGGGCGTGCCGATCAGTGGCTTCGAAAGCCAGAGCCTGGATTGCTTTTTCCTGGTGGGCAATCAGGCGACTTGACTCAAGTGCGAGGTCTTGCAGAGGCTGCGGGGTGACACCCTCAGGAGGATTCAGTCCGTCGAGACGATCTAGCCGGCCAATCAAGAGGGCGTGCCGACCAGCGGCTTCGGAAGCCAGAGCCTGGATTGCTTTTTCCTGCTGGGCGTGCCGATCAGTGGCTTCGAGAGCCAGAGCCTGGGTTGCTCTTGCGAGCTCAATTATCATTCGAAAGGCCTCCCTGATTGGCGGAGATGTATCCGCTAGATCCAGTTCTGAGTGATTCATACTGTCAAGATCGGGGTGAGAAGTGTGGATCTAATCGCGGGTAGTTGATGACCACGGGAAACTTGGTAGGTCTGGAGAAGCTGGGGTGTTGTGGAACTTGGTAGCTTGAAAGCTGGGGCTGCACTGTTCGAGGTTTTGGGAACGGTTGCAGGTGGTATGATCCTAGTTTAGATTATGAATCACTCGCCAGAGCCTGCCGGAACAGGCCTTTATAGATCCGAGCATGACACCACCTGTGCTATGACATCATACCGTTTGTGACATCATCAGAGACATGACATCACCTGTGCTATGACATCACTAGCGAAAGGCATGAAAGACACTTATGAACCATGACATCATCAGTGATCGATGACATCATAGTCGGGGTGACGACGTCAAAGTAGGAATGATGACGTCATCCTAACACAGACAGGAACTCCGAAACCGGACATTTGTCAAATAAAACCAATTTCAAAGTAAAATAATGTTTATTTACGTTGTTGATTGCCCCTTTGGAAGTGTGAAAAGAGAGAAAGAGCAGTGGGAGAGGGGGAGCGGCTTCTAGGGGCTCGTTGCCTGCGGAGCAACAAGTAGAGAGCTAGGACTCGCCTTCTCTCTACAACAGCACCAGCATGCACTGGGAAAACGGGAGGAGAACAGACAAATATGATGCAATTGCATTTTATAACGAAGGTAGCCATTAACTGTTATCCCAAACATATTACTTTAGATATTTATGTCGTCATTTACCCCACCCCCAGGCTAACCCAGCGTCTATTGTGGGCGTTCCTAGAGCCTGTATGGGCGTTCCCAGGCATGCAGACTGTCTCTATTGGACTGGTCCCACTTACAGCTTGTACCCAGACCGGATATGACATCACCGGTGATGTCTCCTTAACTCATCTCCCTCCCTGGCAATCCCGATGGCAGTGATAATAATCAAGTATGACATCATCATCAATGGCGGCGTGTCCAGGAGGCCTGGCATTGTGATGTTGTCGGTCTCGATAGAGAAGATGATGTCATACCTGATAGAGATGATGTCATACTTGACTATGACATCATCGCCAGTAGGGCTGCACGATTAATCGTATTTTCATCATCATCGCGATATGAAAATGCGCGATGAACACATCGCAAAAGTCACGTGTTATCGTTTTTTTTTTTTTTTTTTTTTTACACATTGCACCTGAACGCAACATGCAAGATACCGGCTGAATAAGTGTCCAAATGTTCATGTCATTCTGGCCAATACTCCACTTCTGTTATAACATTTCAGTCTGGAATATGGAATATCTTTCAATAATCGTTATGACTAAAAGGCTAAAAGTAATCTCATGTGTAAAAATTACTGTTCTACATTGAAGTAAAAATGTAAATAATTAACTTAACATAACAAGAGTGCATTTTTGTTCGTATGACCCTCAACACAGGCTTTGAGAATCCCGTGCCACTTACTGATACGTATGCTTAAATTAACACACTCATATTGCAAAATGAATTGAAAAATTAAAAAAAAAATTGGCGTTTTTTTTTCTTTCTCTTTTGCAGTTTGAAGACAGATTTTAACATACAAACAAAACAAAAGCTCAGACACAGCTGGAAAACAAAGCAAAGCATACTATTGATTGACAATTATAATATGGTGCTACCACCCATATAAGGGTGCTTACATGCTTATAAAAGCATATGGGTTATACAAGGGGCCAAGACAAACCAGCTGAGCAAGTCACCCACCGGGGCGGTGGGTAACCTCATCAAGGTAGGCCAGAAACGGGTCCCAAATATGTCACTCCTATACCCTAATGTAATCTCAATAGCAGCACCAGTCTCCTCCAAGGAAACAAGATCAATAGAAATCATTAGGCTACAGACCACTTTATAGATCCACACTGTTACAGCAGGCAACATCAAACTTAATTTCAGTTTAATTCAATCACACAAATTACACCACGCACCCCCATATAGATAAGATTTTGTTCCAGGGTCCCCCATCTGATAAGAGTTTTGCTTTTAGATGTTTTATCACAGACATTATATGAAACCCATGACCAAAATAGTCATACATTCTGTGATTGCGTTACTTATGGATGGAATTATAGTGAACATAGATTAATCCCCCCTTTTTGCTGGGGACCCCACTTTGAAAACCACTAGCTTAGGCTACAACTGTTGCAAGAAGGTGAATTTTCACACATTTGCAATGCAGATTGAGGACAAATAAGATGGATTGTCATCTGGTGCATTTTAACGTTAGGCGCACCCAGGAGAAAGAGAGTTGAAGTGGGAATAATTTCTGGCTGAGCAATGTAATGCACCTCAAAATAAAGTAAGATATTTAGGCTACAGTTAGTCTGTCAGTAAAAGGTTTGATGGATGAACAAATCAATCAAAAACACTTCACTACATCCAACATAGGCTACAAGTTTCGTTTCATTCCATTGAATTTGGCAGCACGGAACAAAACATGGAACGAAATGCAGAACGAAACATGCAAATTGCATGTTTCGTTCCATGTTTGTTCCGGCTGCCAAATTCAGTTAAAAAATGTGCGAGTTTAAGATCGCCAAATGGCGGGCTATTCAGCATAAAACAATATAATACGAAAAAGTAGCACTGCTTGGTGGACGCCGAATTTAGTAGAAGACCCGGATAACTCGAACTTAATTGACTTACTTGAATATCCATGCTGTCTGTAGCCGGTGCGAGTGCAGCCGATGAGGTTAAATTATCCCAGTGTTTGCTTCTGAGCCTCTGTGAGCCTCCGTGTGTACCACGCTGCCCTCTCTAAACTCTGCGTAATACAACGCAACGACTGTCTGGCTTGTGAGCTAACTTACTGCTTGATAATATAAAACATAGGAAAAGAGAAAGGGGAAAATATAGGTGCTACTGTCTGTAAATCTATCTATTAGCCTGTCAGGTCTTCATTTCCTCCATTTCATCATGGTCATCACAGGCAGTGGATTTCACTTCCTACTTGATTCAGCGTGAGAGACCAGTGGACAATACAATGTCAATCAATGTCAGCAATCTATCCAACCAACAACCAATAGACCCTTCTCACGGGCGCCATTTTGTGTCAAAAAGGCAGGGTAAACACAGGTGCAAGCAAAACACTAATGAGGGTTTCCAACTTCCATGATTGGAATGTGGAAACCCTCATTAGTGTTTTGCTTGCACCTGTGTTTATTCTGCCTTTTCGACACAAAATGGCCCCCGTGAAAATGGTCTATTAGATTTCACCTGGGCTGCTTTCCAATACCCATACTTGTACTTCTTTCTTGTAGTATGTACTGCCGCTGCCCTCACAAAGTATGGATTGTAGTGTGTAGCATGCATGCAAAATGCATACTATTGGGACACACTACATCTGTCGTCACGTGAGCTTCCTGAACTCCGACCTCTTGCTCACCTCCGCCGACGTCCGCAGCGCCACATTTGATTTTTTTTTTTTTTTTTTCAATAAACAAAGTCTGGCAATAACAAACAGTACATTATACAAAAAATTCAGACTAAGCATTTACAAAATTGGAACAATCAAATAAACAAATTGCTGTTATATTGTAATGTATGTTGTTGTTTCTAATAAACTGATGTGATGATACTTACATGCAGTCTCATTGTTAACAGTATAATAACGTGCATATTTCTGTCAGTGTTTTTATCATAGTTATTGACGTGTTCACGGCGTCATGGAGGTGGGCGTGGATTATACACGCAGCTCAGTCAGTGCGACGTAACTCCAGTAGGTTGCGGTAATGCACAAAAAGTTGTTTGCCAACCGCCATAAAACATTAGAAGAAGAAGAAGACGTAACTTCCGCTGTGCAAATGATTGTGGGGAAGATTGGCTGGCGCAGCATGCATCGATCCATACTCCGAAATAGGAGCTGATGTAGTACAACATCCTGGTACTCTTGGCATACTGCATCTGACATACTATGTATTGGGACATACTAATTCTTTTTTTGCCTACTAAATAGTATGGAAGTATGGGTATTGGAATGGGCCCCCGGTTTCACCAGGCTAAGGGCGTGCTCCCTTCCAGCTCAATCTGATTGGCTGGAAAACACATCACTCTCACGTGTTCTCTGTGAATTGCAAGTGTTTTTCAACCAATCATATTTTTTCATTAGATAAATTACCAAGTAAATAAACGCCCACAGGGCGAATGTTTTTTTATCTGCCTACCCCATGCTGGGACCAGGGCCAGAGTGACTCGTCTGCATGGAGCTCTCCTTTCCATCAGTTCAGGTCACTGTTGTTGAAGCATTTTAAGCATATAAGAATATAATGAATGAAAAAATGAGCGTCTGCACATAAGAAAAAACACATTTGATTGATATTTTATTATTTTTAAAAAAATGAAAAATGAAAAATATAAAAAATTAACACGTTCACTGCCGTTGACGAGATATCTCGTCTTAAAAAAAACACGGTTGACTGCCAATGACGAGATATCTCGTCTTAAATTTTTTTTTTTTTTTTTTGACGGTGGGACGTCGATCAACGCCTTTTACATCTCATATTAAAATATGGGAGGTATTGAATGTGTATAATCTATTTTACCGACCCACTAAGTGGCGACAGTGCTCTCCAGACGAGAGAAAGCTAAGCAAAAACAGCTGCGTGAGGAAGCCATTCTCATGAAAATGGATTGGCGAAAACGCTTTCGCTTTCGCGCAAAGAGCTGGCGGTGGCGGATTGCAAATTTGCATAATAGATTACGGGTGGAACACACTTTGAAACACGCAGCATAAATAAGACCAGAATCGCAAAAGCTTCATCAAAGCTCTCAACCGAAACCCCAAGAAACGAGCGAGCCCACCAGACTCGCCCAAAGAGCGGCCGCCAGCAGACAGGCAGCAGCAGCAGCAGCAACTCGCTTGTGACACGCCTGCTGCAGAGCCAGGGAGGCAGGAGGAGAACACACATGGAGGGAGGAGTTTGAAGGAGAGGGGGGTTTCCTGCTGTTATGGAGGAAATTACTGTTCAAAACTATTGTTTAGATGTCTGACGTCTTACTGATGCCAAAAATGAATGGTTAAAGTGACTGTTCTATCGAATTTCACAAAAAGGCATTTTTCTCAGCTTAAATTTTCAGACGCTGAAACCATGCTGTATTCAAGTGCTAATGCCTACATAACTACTAACTCTACAAACTAACTCTTTTAGACAGAGAAAGCACACATTCTATTACCGTAAATTCCGGACTATAAGGCGCACCGGTCTATAAGACGCACCTTCAAAGGTGACTATTTTTTTCTTCTATAAGCCGCACCGGTCTATAAGCCGCGGGTGTTTTGATGTTTAATTACCATATGTAAGGCTTCGTGCACAGAGGGGATTGTCGGGAAAGAGATGGCTGTTTGGGGAAGCTCCCATTTATTAACATTTCAACAAAACAAAAGTCAGGTCACTAATCCCCAGACAAAATCACACATTGTGAGATGCTTAAAAATCACCATCGGCGGGAGCTGCTGTGCAGCCAAGAACACAAGTGAAATTCGTTCTCTCGTGACCTGTGGTTCTCAACGTGATGGACGATTCACCTTTCTTGTTAACTCATTCAGGGCCAATGACGTCTTTGACGTCTTATCAGGAATAGCCCAGAGGGCCAATGACGTGTTTGACGTGTTTTTGTTTTTATTACTGCAGGGCGTAGTTAAAACACTTCCCCAGCCTGTCACATGGTATCAGGTCCCTATCATCTAAGACAACACGTGAACAAACACATACCGCAGCTGTTGTTTTGAAATTGAGCAGGAGGAATATCAGAAAATGGATAAGGAGCTTGCCTTGTGCAGACAGGAGAAACCCAATTGAAACGCCCCTCGCGCGCTGCAGGAGCTGGTCGCTTTTCTGTGTGCCAGCCTTCCTGTGTGCCAGCCGGAGAAAACCGGAGAAAGTAATCCACAGATGCGTTTGATCATCGGAGGAATGAGGAAATGATCGATCAGCAGTGATCAGAGGGCGGTGAGGACGTGTTGAATAGCCGAGGGGAAAACGGCAACGATAGCAGGAAGAATATGACAGGGGGAGACATGGACGAGCAGCACACGAACAGCTAGGCACGCAGGCAGAAGCCCGCTGCCCGTTCTCAAGAGCTTCATGAAATCGCTGGACTGCGTGCCCTCCAGTGTAGTGTCTCTGCTCCACTGTTGCTCCTGGCCAATCCCGGCGCCACAGGGCGTGGTTATTGCTTATCCTATGTGGGGTTAGAAATCACGCAACGAAGGGGGATCGTGTGTGTGTGTGTCTGTGTGTGTGTGTGTGTGTGTGTGTGTCTGTCTGTCTGTCTGTCTGTCTGTCTGTCTGTCTGTCTGTCTGTCTGTCTGTCTGTCGGTGTGTCTGTCTGTCTGTCTCTCTGTCTGTCTGTCTGTGTGTCTGTCTGCACACTCACTCACACTGCAGTATTGTTGAATGTAAAAAAAAAAGCACTTCATGTGTATATATATATATATATATATATTTATTTATTTTCATTTGTGTCATAACGAATAGTATTTACATGTCTGATGTCAATACAGTTCAAAATAAAAGAATTGAGAGCGAGTTCTGCTTGAGAATGTATATTTTACAGAAATTGCATTTGCTCCTGTTTGTCATCTGAGAGAGAGACATTTTGGGTGAAAACAGGGTGTATATAAATGGATATAAGTAGAGTACAGAACATGCTAAAAGCTAACTTTTTTTTTCCTGGTGAACCCAGAGACGTACATCTTCATTTTGAGGTATTGCAAATCACTCTGGTGCTAATAGATAATTTACTGTGGGTCTTGAAAGATGACCAACAATTATGAAAATCTTTGGCCTGTGCTAAATATTGGCAGTCCTAAACTGGCCCTGAATGAGTTAACAGTCCTAGTGAGAGGCAGGTCGAACGTCAAAGGCACTTCATCCATATTTATGATCTGCTCCGGTCCGATGGAATATTCCTTGATCTTTCTTTGTGTGAATTCGCCGAAGTTTGTAATTTTCTCCTGGTAGTCGGGAGGGAGTTGCTGACACAGTCGTCCGCGCCCTGACGGACAGTCCCTTTCGTCTCGGGTTTGTGCATGATCCTTTGCTGCTGCTGCTGTTGTTGTTCCTGTCTCGCTACTGTCTCAGACATGGCTTTCAGGCTCAATCGCCGCCATCGTCGTAACACAGCCAGTTCTCCATCTTTTGAAGCATGATGTTAGATTACAACGAGCTAGTTGTGTGGCTTAGCCTTCCAAAATGTTGCTGTTAGTTTTTTAGAATGTAATACATAGAATTGGGAATGTTACATTCAATTTCATTCAGACTGTCTTTCAAGCTCAATCGCTGCCTTTTTCCCCCCGGAGAGAGGGAGGAGGGAGGGTGTTTTACCGTAGTGGCTGAGAGAGAGTAGTGGCACAGTGCTCCAATCAGGTCGCGAGGCACATTTTTTGCAACATCATCCAATCAGGGTCTCGCTCTCATAATGTCTGTCTTGCTCTCGTTCTGCCTCATACCAACATCCATAGATTTTGGAGGTTCCCGAGTGGCCGTTTGCTGGAAAAATCCATAGATAAGACGCACCGTTATTTAAGCCGCAGGGGGCAAAAAACGGGAAAAAAGCCGCGGCTTATAGTCCGGAATTTACGGTAGTTCTTTTGAGATATTTTGTGTTCACAAAATCTTAGCAGAAAATAATCCTCGGCTGTTGAAAGATGAGCCAGAATCCTAAAAAAAAAACCTTGGCAGAAGCTACCTACAGTAAAAAAAAACGGCTGGCAGTGAATGTGTTAAAATTAAAAATGATAATATTTTTTTTTATATAAAATCCCCAATGTAATAGAGGAGGACCATCCTCCTATGCCTCACTGGAAAAACCTCCTCTGGTTCACAGTCAACACCATCAAACAGACGAAACCAGCTGGCTGTGTGATCGTTGTGTCCTAAACTGTACTGCACGCGACTGCAGCTGTGTTTTGTGCACAATGGAAGCGCTCTCAACATGATTTCCATAGCGTTCTTACTGAAAAAAGCGCGTTGTGTGTGAACGCCGCCTAAGACTCACATTCCTAGCTCAATATATTCTCATTAACTCATACCTTTAATATCTGTAACGTTATGATTGCAGGGGGGATGCATGTACTGCGAAACGCTCGGCTTGATAAGAATAATAACATAACGTCGTTCAATCTCCAGCCAGTTCAATCTCTCTTCCGTCTCAAGCGACAAGTCAATTTACAGCAGGTTGCACAAGAGCTCAAAACTTTCATCACATTAACAACTTTGACAGGCTTGGGTACACCGTATCCACCTTATTTTTGAATGCCCCACTGTAAAAAACAATTGTGGGAACAAGGTCAACAACAAGGCAGCTAGAAATAAGGTGGATAGGAAGACCGCTACGCTACACACTCTCTCATTAAACAGTAAACACTGTACACACGCACGCACACACACACACACACACACACACACACACACACACACACACACACACAGGGAGCTATTTAGGCTATGGTATGCTAGCTAGGAAGCTAACGTTAGTTCCTTCAGCAAAACACTGTTGACAAGTTGATAGCGTTAACGCTAGCTTTCAGACGCGTGTTAAGGTAACCCCCTTGTTGAATCTCTAGTCCACATTAGCAAATGCAACCTGCTGTGAATAACGTTGGATTGACTTCTCTCTTGCGACAAGAGGAGAAATTGAACTGGCTTGCGTCTGCGTTATATTATAGCCTATCATTCATCAACACCATAATGCAGTATGCATCACCCCACAATCACAACGTTACAAACAAAACATATAAGAGTGAGTGAAAGTATACTGTATATTGAGCTTTGAAAGCTATGAATGTGAGTCTTACCGTTTCACCGACCGCAGCTGTGCAGCGAGGGAGGGGTGACATAGCAGCCAGCCACACTCAAGACTGCATTAAGCGTCTCCCCCAAACACTCTTGTAAACCGGCCTTTGTGTGTGGAATTTTCATGTTCGTTTCCTCCAGATATAAACCCAGATAGGAATCCCCCACTAAATAATAATAATAATACAATAATAATAATAATAATAATAATAATAAATCGGATTTGTGAGCGCAGGCAGCAGCTGATGCCGATTAATTAAAAATGCCAATAATTGACGGCAATTAATCGGCCTGCCGAATAATCGGTCGACCTCTATTGTTTGTACACACACCAAAAAATAATTACAAAAAATGTCATAAACTCGTGTTCCATACTTAAGTGTGGGTAGAGATGACCATAAATGAAATGCTGATTCAAGATTCAAGATTTTTATTATTATTTTGTTATATTATTCTGTGTATGAAATGTGCTATACAAATCAACTTGACTTGACTTCCTGCTTGCATGACTATTTATGCCATTGCATTACCTTATTATTTGCATTTACAAAAATTGTGTCCCAAGTTTTTTTTGGGGCCCCTGAGACCAAACGGCCCCAAGTTGAACATGGTCCCTATACCTTGAGATGGCATAACCCTAACCCTATGAGAAGGTATAGGAGGAAATCATAGTGGTGAAAAAATATAGCAGAAAACATGCTGAGGAGTGTGGGGCTAGCTCCCAGATATATATATCGTGATATTGACTGGCTGTGGCCCAATAAAGTTGCTTAACTCCTCTGGCTTCTCTCTCTCTGTGTCTGTCTGTTTGCCTGTCACTCTCTCTCCTGCAGAAAGGGGGCGCTCTAAAGAAAGGTCCTATAGCTAAAGCCCTGGCAGCCGTGAAGCAGGTGTTGACCTACGACCCTGAGGCTCTGGACTGGGACTCGCAGCACCGGACCAATCAGCAGCAGTGTTACTGTTACTGCGGAGGCCCCGGAGAGTAAGGCTGACCAATCACAGACAAGCCTGTTGTTGCTTAGTAACGCTGGCTCTTGAACATGCCTGCAGTGTGTTTTGATCATCTGCCACTAAAACAAACTGCAGGCTATGTGTGGTATGTGTAGGTAGTGAATCATTAGCCCTTTTCGAAACTGGTCAGAAATAGTGGCCATTTTGTACTAGTGTCCGAATTCTCAACTGATTCACTCAGGGGTGTCAAACACGGGCCACATGTGACCCAATTTGGTCTCAAGTGTGCCAGACAGAGAAAATCAATATTAATGACAAAATCTCAAAATGTCCCTGTTTCTTTTAGTGTGAATATTACAGGTACATTTTACTGCCTGTAACTGTGCATTACAATTGATGGCAAATGTGGAATTCTCTATCGTCTACTGGAAATAGTTGGCCATTTAGTGATGAATACACAAAGCATGAATAGGCTACTGAATATTTAACTTGCTGCTCCTGAAACCCAGTACCTCTTAAGGTCCTTACACAGCGGGCGGAAGCGTTTTTGCAGTGCAATTAATTTGCACATCAATAATGTTTTTCAAACCTATATCAGTCAATGCAACTGTGCATACCAACGGCGAAGTTTCGCTGAGTGTTATTGCGGTGTACGTTACCAAGGTTGATTTTTCAGAAATTCACTTCTGACGTGTACACATCTGTTGCTGTGATTGACAGATGGGTCAAAATTCGCATCGCAATTTTGTGCTGTATATTCGCATCACTCTTGGTGTGTAACAGCCTTCAAAAGTGCATCACATTGGATTGAAGGACTTCTCAGATTTTTATTTTACACTTTGCAAACTCATCCTGTGGGCCGGATTGGACCCTTTGGTTCTGGGCCCCGGGCCGTATGATAGATAGATAGATAGAGTACTTTATTCATCCCCGTAGGGGAATTCTGGCATTACAGCAGCAGTAGCATCAATGACAGCAACAACTAATTAAACAATAAAAAGTTACACAAATTCCCGTAGGTAAGGTGCAGAGCAAAAACAGCAGTATCAACATATTGCTAGAAAGAAGCAAGAAACAATACAATACGTAAAATATGCAATATACAATATATCGTCGCTGTCGTTCCAGGACCTCGAATCTCCAAAACAACAACTTTTCAGGAAGTAAAAAAAACCTGTTGGCTCTTAACACGTTCACTGCCAATGACGAGTTGAGTCGTCAAACACAATCCAACCGTTCACTGCCAATGACGAGTTGAGTCGTCAAAAAATAAAAAATAAATTTTTGACGGTGCTACGTGGATCAATGCCCCCCGCGTCTCCTATGGAGATATTGGAAGTATTGAATGTGTATAATCTATTTTACCGACCAGCTAGGTGGCGACGGTGCTCTCCCGACAGAGAGAAAGTCAACCAAAAGCAGCCGCGGGACGAAGCCATTCTCAAGGAAATGGCTTGGCGATTTTACAGTCATCAGTCACCAGACTCGCCCGAGAGCGGCCGCGCCAGCAGCAGCACACTGAGAGCGGAGAGCGGTGCTGGCGTGGGGGATTGCAAATTTGCATAATAGATTATGGGTGAAACACACTTTGAAACGCCCGCAGAAAGGCCAGAATCGCACGCATTCCGAAAACCCAGAAACGAACGAGCCTCATTCTCATACTGTAGGCGGGGACGCTTTCGCGCTGCTGCGCACGGGCGCACGGCGGTGGGGGGTTCCAGAAATGGACTGGGTGGGCAGCATAAAGCCTAGAGTCGCACGGGGCTTCATCGGGGCTCTCAAACCCAAGAGACGAGTGAGCCCTATCCACACTCGCTGCCAGGGAGGGAGGCTGCTCAAACTCGCAGCAGCAGAGCACTCGCTTGTGACAAACGCAGGCTGAAAGCCACCAGACACGCCCACGGGGGGAGGAGTTTGAAGGAGAGGGCGTTCGGAACTATATTGTTTGGATGTCTGATCTCTCACTGATGCCAAAAATAAATGTTCTGCCTGTTTGATTGAATTTCACAAAACTGCGATTATCTCAGCTTTCACTCTCAGACGCTGAAACCATGCTGTACTCAACGGCTAATATCTACATAACTACTAACTCTACAAACTAACTCTTTTAGACAGAGAAAGCACACATTCTATTAGTACTTTTGTGAACTTTGTGTTCACAAACTCCAAGCAGAAAAGAATCCTCGGCTCTTGTAAAATGAGCCAGAATCCTCAAAAAACAGCTTGGCAGAAGCTACCTACAGCAAAAAAAAAAACGGCTGGCAGTCAATGTGTTAAAATACTGAACCAAACGTCGTCAAAGTTGGCACATGTCTTAATTATAGTTAGTTTCCCGCTGAATGTGTCATTACTTTATTAATATCTTACCTAGATAAGCTCAAATGATATATATATATATTATATTATCAGTCTGAGTTGGAAGCACTCTCTGCCGGCCAGTCAGGCGGGAGAGAGTCGCATACTCTCATGGCCGAGGCGGGGGCTTGGGCATGGGGTGAGAACAGTCTGACATAACGTAGCGTTAACGTTACTTTATTCTCGTCAGAAAACACTCCGATTTGCATGTTAAAACAAGTTTGCAGCCTAGGAATAACTGGAAAACATTTGATTGATCTATTAACGTCAGAGGAAGCCAGGATTAGTCAAAACGATATCAGAAATACACAGCACGTCTGCCGTGTGACTTTTCCGGGTTTAGTGTCCTGCGTGGGGGGGTACAGACGGAGGTAGGCGACAAATTTTGAGGTTTGACTGACAGATTGAGGGCGAATGGCGTTACGAGATTTACTCACAAGCTCGTTTTAATGCTTTTCCATTGGTTGCATTTGGTAAAAACCACACAGAGACGTGAAGGGTGACCAATGGCACTGATTTATGACAAAAAGTAAAAAGGTGAAAAAAAGGGACATACGAGGTCCTGGCACAACAGCGACGATAAACAACTTTACTTCCACCGCCGTTACATCTTTCGTTTCACGGAAACTGTAAGTATATTAAATAATACTATTATTTCTATGACTAAAGCTGTACACTGTTTGATTATTTACATTATTATTGCTATGACTATGTATGGCGTATTATATGACATGGTATTATAGCTATGACTATGCATTGTGAGTGTGCAATGTGCAACGTGGGCATGAGTGTGCACTGTGCATGTGCAGTATGGATTCAACATTCAGGAGGGTCATTATAGGAGGGTGGGAGGGGAGGGGGGGGAGAGAGGGAGGGGTAGGGAGAGGAGGGCCCTCCTCTCTCAGCATGTCCAGGAGTTATTGTATATTGTTATTGCGGTGGGCACGAAAGACCTCCTGTAACGGTCCTTGCTGCAGGGGAGCTGACGGAGCCTCTGACTGAAACCGCTCCGTTGTCCAGCCAGCAGGTTGTGTAGGGGGTGTGTCGTGTCATCCATGATTTTGAGTATTTTTTGTAGCATCCTTCCCTCCACAACCACCTCCAGGGGCTCCAGAGTGGTCCCCAGCACAGAGCCTGCTCTCCTAAAAAGTTTGTTCAGCTTGTTAGAGTAGCCGGCTCTGATGCAGTTGCCCCAGCAGGTGGCTGCAAAGAGAATTGCACTTGCTACCACAGACTGGTAAAAGATATGCAACATCTTGCTGCACACGTTGAAGGATCTGAGCCTCCTCAGGAAATAGAGTCTGCTCCTCCCCTTCTTGTAGACAGCCTCGGTATTGCATCTCCAGTCCGGTTTTTTGTCCAGGTGATGAACGCCCAGGTATTTGTAGCTGTCCACACTCACCACCTCCTCACCCCCGATCGAAATAGGGTTCGGCTCCATGCTGGTCCTCCTGAAGTACACAACCATCTCCCTGGTTTTGGACACGTTAAGGAGGAGGTGGTTTTCTCCGCACCAGTCCACAAAGCATATGTTTGACACCCCTGCACTACTGTATATAGTCCACTATAAAATAACCAACATGCACTGCAATTTCTAGTGAACAGAGAATGTACTAGAGATGAAATGGTATGAAAATTTTACATCACGTGACCAAAATTACCAGGGTTACGGTATTATCACGGTATTCGTAAAAAAATTCTGAAAATGTTCAAAAAGTACCGAGACTCACTGAAATCATTTTACAAAGCAAATATATATATAATAATAATAATAATAATAATAATAATAATAATAATAATAATAATAATAATTAGGGCTGTCAGCGTTAACACGTTAATCGCGTGTTAATGCGTGCTGCCCATAACGTGTTATTTTTTTTTAATCGCGTTAATCGCATGCCGCTATTTTGTCCCTTTGTCGCACCCGTACTTGTAGTCAAGCCGTTCACAGCCGTTTCCTGTCTTCTGCCTGTGGAGGCATGGAAGACTTAAAGACAGCAATGCGCTTCTAAATGGCTCGTTTTACTTTAAATAACTCCCAAATGGCACAGTGGACAAGTCAAGAGCAGTAGTTTGCACCTTGTGTAAAACGGAATTAAAATATCACGGAAGTACATCGAGTTTGAGCTATCACCTAAAAGCTAAGCATACCAGAGCAGCTAGCGGCCAGCTAGCAGCCAGGTAGCTAGCTAGCTACAATAATAATAATAATAATAATAATAATAATAATAATTATTATTATTATTATCATCTCACTGTCTTGTCTGTCTGTCTCTCACACACACACACACACACACACACACACACACACACATACACACACACACACACTGGCGATCGCCCAAAAGATTGTAATCAATTGTGACGCGTAACGCATCAGAACGGAGCGCTTTGGCAGGGAGATCTCCGTGAGGAAAACACAGAGAGAGGTAAACACTGCTCATGTGCTTATATTACATATGACATATTTCGGCATTTAAATGTATATTTATTACTTTTCACGAATTAAATGTTTGTCACCTGTCTGCTGCATGTGAAACGGTACATCCTCGTCTCTCTGTACTGTGGTGCGGTCTAGATAGATGAGCCGTTCAAAACCGGAAGTCCCCGGATGCGGAGCGTACCACTTGGTAGTTTCTGGAAGGGGTTTCCGGGGGGTCAGACCAAGTGTTCAAAGTGGCAGGGGTGTTTCATTGTTGGTTTGTTTAAACGTTATTTAATACCTTTAGAGTGGAAAATGGAAATGTCTAATGACCTAATTATTGTGGAATATTATGAACCAGGTACCTAATGTTATGAGATAATTGATTACCAAATACTAATTGTGTCTCTTAGTAGGAGCCAGCTACCGGCAGAGGGTCCTTCTCTAAAGCAGCAATGCCTAAATAGTTCAGATTTGATTTATAATTATCCTTCTTTGCCTTGTATATTTTCTCCATTTTGTCTGTTTTTTTCAAGTTGTATTTTTCTTTCCTTTTTCCTTCAATTGGCCAAATTTTTGTCTGTACTGTATATTCAAGAAAAAATAGCTATGGTATCGGAATGATATCGATATCGGCAGATATCCAAATTCAGGTATCGGAATCGAATCGGAACTGAAAAAACGTGGATCAGTGCATCCCTACTGTACCTTCCACCACTCATCCGGATTTGTATGCAAGGTGGAATGTCCCGTATAAAGTTCTCAACCTCCACCTCCACGCTGCTAATGGCAGGAGCTGCTGAATAATGCAGCCCCAAAAGCATAGCCATTGTGGAGGCCTGATTCACAGCTGCAGGTCCCGGTTCTGGTTGAGCATCTGCATCACCTTCGGGCTGTGCGTTCGGGCCTGTGGTCTCCACCTCGTCGTCCTCCAACGCCTCTCCCAGCTCAATCAGCTTAGATTTTGCATCCTGCTGCTGTGCGGATCTTAAAAAGATCAGGTGCTTGTGGCGGGGGTCCAGCATCGTTGTTGGAGGGGAGGATGTCAACTGGTCGGACTGGATCTGTGTTAAAAATAATAAAATAAAAGTTGCTTAATGACCAATTCAAATGTTTTGGGAAACGCAGAATTTAAGAGATGGCTATGCAAAGTGTAATGTTTAGGCTTACCATCATTCGCTCAATCAGGGAGGAGCGGACTTTTCCCTTGAATTCCACCACTCATGGGTAGTCACCCTCTTTCCTCAGGAGATGTTCATTGATGAGGCCAAATGTGACAGGATACGTGTTGCTGATGGAGACAGTTAACTCAGCCGACATCGCTTTCGTTGCAATCTGCAGTGCGGCTAATACTGGCGATATGTCCTCCATGACACGTCCTCGTATTCCTCTTTCAGCTCCAGGGTTCTGGCGAGAGGCAGCTTGGTGACAGTCCGGTCAGATAGGACAGCGACCACCGCCCACCTCTGCTCCACTAGCCGGGCGAACATTTCACAAACTGAATTCCACCGAGTCTTGATGGACTGGATGAGCTGGTGGGCTGGCAGCCTCTGTTGACTTTGCTTCTCTTGTAGGGTTTTGGTGGCGACCGTGCTATGGTTAAAGTGGCTCACAAGCCTGCCAGCTGCGGAGATGACTTTGTTGAGGTAGATTGTGAATGTGTGAGCGAAGCAAGCCACCGAGTACCAGGGCACTTTGCTGGGGTTATTTGCTGCGGTGATGTTCCTCGTGTTGTCGTGCACACACGCCATAACGTTTCCATCAAGCCCCCACTCGTTCCTGCATCCTTTCATTGCTGGGCGAGGTGCTCTGCTGTGTGCCTGCCTGGCAAGCTTCTGGTTAGCAACAGCGCACTGCTGACTCCCCAGTCCTGGGTGATGTAGTCGCAGGTGATGGTCACGTAGTTTCGGTTGTCAGGGCAGTCCAGCTATCTGTCATCAATGCAACCTTGCCGGTAGATGTAGTGTCAGCTAGCTGTGCTAGCAACTTGGACTTAGCATCATCGTATCTCTTCTCAAAGCGCCTGGTGATTGTGCTTCGGCTTGGGATCTCGTATGCTGGTTCCAGCAGGTGCATCATTTGCTGAAATCCCCTGCCTTCAACCATAGAGATAGGCATCATGTCTTTTTCTATAACCCCGCAGATCGACTGGGTTATTTTCACTGCTCGCCATGCAACTCTTCCTCTTAAACGCTGAGGTGATGGTGGGTTGCTCCAGGTTTGACGAAGAGGAGCCAGCCAATTTATCCAAATGAACACTGTTCAAGTGATAGAGCAGTGCTGTCGTCGTCGTGTTGTAGCTGTACACTGATTCACAGTGTTTGCATACGGCTGTTATCTTCTCCTTTCTTAACAAAATGTTCCCATACAACACTTCTCTTCGCCCTCTTCATGTTGGTTGCAATGGTGTTGTTTCCTTTCTTTCAGACCAATCTTAAAATGGCTGCCAGGTGTTCAGAGGTCCCTGCGCCTGCGTGACGTCTGAAAAGGGCTATAGTGATATCATTGCGCCCTCTGGAGGATCATTGAAAAATGATTTGAAAACAGAATGCATGTTGCTTTTTGTTGTTGTTTTGATCTAGTGAATTTTCACATGCTCGAGTAAATCCCATTCAGCAAGTTTTCCAAGTTTTGCTATTGGAGAAACTGCGCCCTCTGCGTGCAATAGTATCGATAACGATATCGCCGTTCAAAGTCAACAAAACACAGCGCCAGAAAGCTCTATGTACATGTTGTGACATCGGGTACTCACCACGTGATGAAATAATAATCCATAGTTCCGTGAAACATCATTTTCGTAGCAAATCCGAATCGAGTTACTTCCTGGTTTCCAGGAACACAATGCTGCCGCTGTAGAGCGCATGCGCACATTTTTTTTTTTTTTTTGCCACGGGACGTGGCAGACAAACTGCTTAGTCCCAGGGCTGGCCAATGGAGGGCGGTGTGGGATAAATAAAGGCGAGATTCTCCCTATTACAAGTCAATCTACCATGTCCTAAGACTAAAAAGATCTTATATTACAGTAAAAAAATGTCAAAAATCTTACTGATTGGGGCTTTAACGAGCGAGTAATCGATCTTCGATTAATTGTGTGCATCCCTACTGGACAGGGATTTGCTCCAAGATTCGTCATGTCACAGATCTTGCTTGTTGAAAACCGCCTTTTCAGTGAGCTCAGAGAAGTTTCCACTTTCAGCAGATGATTGGGAAAACAGCCTTTTAGTGTCAAACTCTGCACAGACATGATTCTGCACAGTGAAGCTCAGACATCCAACCGTAGGAACAAGAAGAAAAAGTGATTTTTGACTTCAGGGGGTCTTTAAGTGTTAATCATAATGAAGATATTCATGGTAATCATCAAACGGCAACATGTCCAATCAACAGGAGGCTACTGCAGGTGGCGCGAGAGAGAGAAAAGAAAGAAGATGTAAAGCAAATGAATGAAAGGCCGGCCTAAATATGTAGTAGCCGCATCTTTCTCTGATTACAGCAATATATTTTCTTCTGTGCTGGTTTTTAAAATGGCAAGCTATTGTTAGGCCTATATTGTTTTGCAGCTAAACGTAAAGACCCCCTAAAATCACAAATACGTTTTTATTCTTCTTCCTTAAGTTGGATGTTTGAGCTTCAATTTCGAACTGCACAGACAATATTTCTCTGAGCTCACTGAAAAGGCTGTTTTCAACCAGCATGATTCATGACATCGCGAATACTGGAGCCAATCCCTCCCGGTCCCGTCCGTATTCAGCAGTTAAAGCCCTTGTTTGTATGCTGTGATTGGCTATTTATGAATCTAGATAACCCTGATTGGTTGCTTTGGAATATTTAATGAAGCAGAAGGAGGGGAAGTCATTTTAAGTGGGAAAAACCATCAGACACAAATTATTATTCAAAGTAGATTATTTTATATACATCTTAAAATATGACTTAGTCTTAGGGGGTCTTTAAACTTAATTATTCAGCATATTGGATGGGTTCCATCGTGTCTAATGGATCTGGTACTGTGCTGGCTTTTTTATCTACTTTATCATTGACATCTTTTCAAGGTAAAGCCTGTCAGTGTTGTAGCCTAGCAGATTAGAGAGAAAGAGAGAGAAACACACACTTAAAGAAAAAAGCACACACACTTAGTAGCTCTTAAAAAGGACCAGTGCACCAAAAAATAAATGACTAGAAACCAGATAATATCAGTGCACTATAACCAAAAGATGGAAAAAGTATTATTGTTATTGGCTCGGCCGCTGGGCGGCCTCACCCGTAGCCCGGCTGCTGTGTGGCCTCGCCTGCCCTATTGGCGTGTGGAGGTGTGTGTGTGGCACACTAAATGTTATTGCATCAGTTATGTCACAATGCCTCCTTGTGTGTGTGTGCCCCATTATGATATCACTGATGACATCATCAGTGTGTGTCTGTGTGTGCCCCCCTATGACATCACTGATCAGTCTTGTCATAATGCCTCCTTGTGTGCGGGCGTGTGTGCGCCCTTATGACATCACTTTTTACATCATCACTGATTACATCACTGATGACGCCACATCATTAGCTAATTAGCCTAATCCATCAGGTCACCCGCATGGGTGCCCTTTACACACCCTGAAGGTTTCAGCCCGATTGCACGTAAAACAACATAGCTGTGGCCGAACACAGAACTTGAAACAAAGTCCACATACTAAATTGTATATAGATAATGAGACACAGGCGATTGCTGAAAGCCTGCTGAAACAACACACAAGGTCTGAAAAAGCTGTTTGTTTTTTAAATGTCCTCCTGAGGAGCATGCCCCCGCACTCCAGTAGTCAATTGCAGGAAATGTGTTCAAAAGTAATGGAAAGTAATCAGTTACATTCCTTTAATATTGTGATACTTGAATTACGTTACTGATTTTTTTTTTGCATTTTCAAAGTAACCCTCCCAACCCTGTGTGTGTATGTGTGTTTGCGTGCCTGTGTGTGTGTGTGTGTGTGTGTGTGTGTAGGTGGTACCTGAAGATGCTGCAGTGTTTCAAGTGTGAGCAGTGGTTCCATGAAGCCTGTACTCAGTGTCTGCAGGAGAGCATGTTGTTTGGAGACAGGTACACCCACACACACACACTCATCTTGACTAGAATGGCCCTCAAATAAGATCATGATATTTCAGTGTATTTCTTACGTCTGCCGCCTAACAGTCGATGAGACGAGTCTTAAGCTTATGGTAGGATGCTGGACATTTTTGATAAGTGTCTCCCGACAGAAATAAACTACAACGACCGCACCACGGATATATGCCTCTGCCAACAAGTGAGCAGTCGACTCGACATGCAAGTCTGTCCAGACTTTGACGTTTGAGCCAAATGAGAAGACATTTCGTCAAGGTGTTACTGAGATATGGCGTTACCGAGCATGAAATGAGCAGCTGTGATGTCACAGAAACCTTGAAATTTGACCACCTAAATCTAATTAGTTCATCCTTGAGTTGAAGTCGACGTTTGAGCCAAATTGGAAGAAATTCCGTCAAGGCGTTCCCGAGATATCACGTTAAAGAGCTTGGAAATGGGGTTTGTGAGGTCACCGTGACCTTGAACTTTGACCTTTAACCACCAAAATCTAATCAGTTCATCCTTGAGTCCAAGTGGATGTTTGAGGAAAATTTGATGAAATTCCGTCAATGCGTTCCTGAGATATCGCGTTAACAAGCATGAAATGAGCGGTCGTGAGGTCACAGTGACCTTTTAACTTTGACCTTTGACGACCAAAATCTAATCAGTTCAAGATTCAAGATTCAAGTTTATTGAGTGTCCCAGAAGGGCAAATTGGATTGGAGCGAGCGTAAAAAACAGACAGATTGGCACACATGAATAAAAACAAAACATAAAAACAAACACAAAGCAGCAATTTTAAATGCACAGCAGTTCAAAGCAGTTCATCATTGAGTCCAAGTGGACGTTGAGTCCAAGTGGACGTTTGAGGCAAATTCGAATAAATTCCATAAAGGCATTCCTGAGATATCACATTAACGAGCTTGAAAATGGCGTTTGAGAGGTCACAGTGACCTTGACCTTTGACCTTTGATCACCAAAATCTAATCAGTTCATCCTTGCGTCCAAGACGTTTGAGCCAAATTGAGCCAAATTGGAAGAAATTCCGTCAAGCCGTTCCTGAGATATCGCGTTAACGAACATCGGACGTACGGACGGATGGACGGACAACTGGAATCCATAATGCCTCCGTCCTGGCTATAAAGAGGCATAAAGAGTTACACGCCTTTTTAGTTCATGTTTCAGTTATCTCCACGGTAACAGCGAGCCGGCCCCTCCCTGCCCCTCCTCCCAGCAACAGTGTCTCCTCTCGCCTTCACTCTGAGCCGTCCGAGGAGGAGCAATGGTTTGTTTTCCTCTGAGTTCAAATCACAGTAAAAACATCTCACCCGAGTCCTACAATTAATAAATAGCCATGGATCCTCGTATCTCTATAGACAACGGTCCTCCTCTTTTCACAAAATCATTCCACTCCTCCAGACCTCCGCCCACACCAGCCCCTGTTTTCCCCGGGAAAAGCAGCAGCTGCTGGCTGGTCAGGCTGGCTGCCACACCGCTACACTGACGGAACTCTCTCTCTAGTAGGGATGCACATTTTCCGCAAATTCCAAACTCGATCATTGGTAACGTTAACAATCAATCAATCAATTAATTGTAATAAAAATAAAAAATAAATCCAAACCATACCAAATGCATTTGTTCCTCAATAAAACATTTATTTATGCAGCAGCAACTTATTGTATATTTCTCACAGCATTGCATAGCATAGCCTATGCTATGAAACACATAAAAACGTGGAGGCATAACTTTTTAGACATGTCAACATTTGCCCAGAATCCCGGTCACGGCCGCAGGGGCTCACTTACCCACGCAGATTGTTTATTTTTTCTGCTCGCAGTCCAGGTGAGACTCCAGGCGAGCCAATTTATCCGAATGAACACTGTTCTACTTGAACAGCATCTTATGACTTGTCTGAAAAGGGCTATAGTGATGTAGCCGAGTGTCCGGGTCCGCCTATTACTTACACTTTGTTAAAACAATAAACAAGAGTCAGGTAACGTTATAACACGTTTCCACATTTATTCTCAGTTAGCGCCTAGCGTTAGCACTAAGCACACACCGGCTCTGTGGTCAACAACAAAGTCCCCCACTTCCTATTGTACGGCAACTCTCGAGGGGACAAACACAGAGCCTCGCATACACGCTGAACAGTCTGTTACAGTGATATCATTGCGCCCTCTGGAGGATCATTGAAAAATGATTTGAAAACACCATTTAATGCACGTTGCTTTTATGTTTTGTTTTGATCGAGTAATTTTTCTTTGCTCGAGTAAATCCTTAACAAGCAATTAATCGAGTTTCGATTAATTGTGTGCATCCCTACTCTCTAGCCAATCACAGTGCGTGGCAAAAATATGACGATGTCCAGGGAATAACAACTTTCTCCAGGTAGGGGTTAGGGTTAGAGGTAAGAGGAGAGACAACGTCTCTTGCGCGTTCCTCCTTTTTTGTTTTCTTTCTATAAGTTGTTTGTGAGTTATGTTGTGTTAATCGTCTTCATGAACGGTATGGTCTCTTGACACTGAACACTATCCACTCCACCGGCTGAGCTGTCCGAGGGAGGCCGACGCAACACCTGAGCCTGAACGTGCCAGTTTCCTGAGATGAGCTATACTCCCAGTCATTAATAACAGCCATGTCATTTTTGTGTTGCGGGGTTCGGTGTGATTGGTTGCCCCTAGACCGAGCTAGATATAATGAATCTCCTTGTGTCCTCTGGTGTGCAGGTTCTATCTGTTCCTGTGCTCAGTGTGCAATAACGGCTCAGAGTATGTGCGGCGCCTGTCTATGCGCTGGGTGGATCTGGTTCACCTGGTTCTATATAACCTGTCTGTGAGCAACAAGAAGAAATACTTTGAGCTGGAAGAGATCCTCAACTTCGTCTCCGCTCACTGGGACCACTTCCAATTGGGCAAGGTACAGTAGCACCCCTTATGCACACCACGTTCACACCATTATGCCGAAGCAAGGCTCAACCTAAGCTCAACCTACGCTGAACCCACAAGTTTCATTTCGGTGTCCTTGTTAACAGGCAAAGCCCTTCACACCAGCCACGCGTGCCTTGCTCAAGGCACGCTCAAGCCGCGCTCAAACAATTGTTCAGGATTCAGTCCTATTTTCCAAGCATGAAGCATGAAGCTGCCAGGCATGAAGTCAAATGGAAGTTGTGGGTGGGTTCAAGGCGCACCTTCGCAGGCCATTTCAGGGCATTGTGCATCATCACCATCACCATCCCTTCCCTTTGTTCTTCTGCCACGATGCAAATCCCTGTGAGTTGGTACATCGCAGAGACCTGAAATATGGCCCAATGACAGATATTGGTGGTTACTAGATAACCTAGAAATATTTTTTTTCATTCTCATACTTTTTAAGCGGTGCAGCTACTTCTATGCGTGATTTTGCTCATATGCACCTGGATGTCAGTAGTTGACCTGCCCATTTTGTGTAAAAAGGTGTAGTCACTTGTAGGCTTAAATGAAGCACATAACATGGAATATTTCTATTTTATCATACACACACAGACACACACACACACACACACACACACACACACACACACACACACACACACCTTATTGTCTGTGTTTTTATAAGCTACCATTCTATATATATTCTATTCTATAATTATAATTAACCCATGTAATCCAGAATTTTTCCCAGACATGAAAATATACGAATCATGTGTCATTAGGAACCCTTTGAAATAATCATAATTTTTTGAAAATTCCAAGGAAAAATAGGTGAAACGGTGAGTTTTATGGTCGGCAACAATTGTGACCGTTGGGATAACACCTAATCTAATGTGTATACTGAATTAACATCCTTCCATGCAGTCATCAAAATTCCTATACCAGCCCAGCTATTAACACGTTCACTGCCAAAGACGAGATATCTCGTCTTAAATTTTTTTTTTTTTTTTTTGACGGTCGGGCGTGGATCAACGCCCCCCACGTCTTTTATAAAAATATTAGAGCCACCGAACGTGTACAACCCATTCCACCGACCCACTAAGTGGCGACAGTGCTCTCCTGACTAGAGGAAGGCAAGCAAAAAGCAGCTTCCTCGAAGCCATTCTCATGAAAATGGATTGGCGAAAACGCTTTAGTTTTCGCGCTGATTGCTGGCGGTGCGGGATTGCAAATTTGCATAATAGATTACGGGTGGAACACACTTTGAAACACGCAGCATAAATATGACCAGAATCGCAAAAGCTTCATCAAAGCTCTCAACCAAAACTCCAAGAAACGAGCGAGTCCATCCAGACTTCCTCAAAGAGCGGCCGCGCAGACAGGCACAGCAGCAGCATAGCAGTGAGACTGGTGACGTGAGGTTACCGCAGCAACAGAAACGAGCTTGTGACACGGCCGCTGCAGCCAAGAAGACACACACGGAGGGAGGAGTTGGAAGCAGAGGGGGGTTTCCTGCTGTTATGGAGGAAATGACTGTTCAAAACTATTGTTTAGATGTCTGACGTCTTACTGATGCCAAAAATGAATGGTTAAAGTGACTGTTCTATCGAATTTCACAAAAAGCCGTTTATCTCAGAATAATTTTTCTGACGCTGAAACCATGCTGTATTCAACTGCTAATGCTTACATAACTACTAACTCTACAAACTAACTCTTTTAGACAGAGAAAGCACACATTCTATTAGTTATTTTGAGATATTGTGTGTTCACAAAATCTTAGCAGAAAAGAATCCTCGGGTCTTGAAAGATGAGCCAGAATCCTCAAAAAAACCCTCTGGCAGAACCTACCTACAGTAAAAAAAAAACGGCTGGCAGTGAATGTGTTAACACATTTGAGGGGGGCTGTCCTGGAGGGTGATGCTCTCTGTGCTAGAGAGTGGAGCCTATGTGTTAGTGGGCGGAGCCTCCAATACTGGAGGGTACCGCCCCTCCTCCTCTTCCTCCACCACCACCTCACCAGTGGGGGACTGGAAGCTGCTGTCATCATGCAGCAGTGGGGGGAAGTCCAGCGTGACCTCTGGGGGACATGGGCCCCTGCTCCGTTTCTGTGGCGGCAGCTGCAACACCTCTGTAGCTCCTGGTGCCTCCTGGTTGGTGTGTGTGGAATAAAAATCGTGAATAGGAGCTCGTCCCCACGAAAGAGGCGTGGTTTGTAACAACTAGCTAATCACAATGCAATATGGACAGCTCTGGATTTTACAGCGTCAGACACGCCTATTTCCTCATTCATTGAAAGCCACATCAAACTGTATTAATTAGCAGAGCTTTACTGCATGTCACAATCAAAGTCTGTGTTGGATATGAGTCTGTTACTGAAGGACTGTCTAAAGTTACCACTTTTATTCACATCAGTCATTTGATTTCTGCTGCGGTTTCTGCTTCCATGAGCACAGCAGCTTATACTCAATAAAACCCTTTTGCGATTAGAAGTGTAATCTGTCTAAATTTACTATTTAGAGCATAGATTTAATGTTAGAAATATAGGCTCTGAATCAACACTGTGCAGGTGTAGTTTTCATTGATAAAAATAGCAGCTCCGTTGCACACAGAGCACCTTAGTGCGCTTTGGAGACGTTTATGGTAACCTTTTTACACAGGTGATTTAGTGATATTTCTCCATGCATGCAGCGTTCAGCTGCAATCGGCAGGGTCAAACGTGCTTGGGAGCAAATAAAAATGAATATGTCATGCTGGAGGAACAAACCATAATCTTAAGTAAATATGAAGAATTCAAACATGTAATAAAAACCAAAGGCAAACCTGCTGCACATAATAATCACAGAAAGGAGGGCTGGCAAAAAAATTGCAGATTGTCTAAATGCGTAAGTTATTCAGCTTGCTTGATTTCGCCACCGAAGTTCAGCCATCTCCGTTGCGGCACATGGTGCGCTTTGGAGACGTATGCTTTGACGCCGGCGATTCCCATGAAATTATTGTGTTGCTTATGCAGTATTCTGCTGCGTGTATGACACAAATCCAGGCAGTAGCTCCGTTAGTACACGGGCGACTTGATGAATTGTCCTGATAGTATTTTTGCCGAGGTTTTCAGCATCCTCGACACTAATATACATAAAAGCCCCCATAGTGAAAAAGCACAGGGCGATACAGACCATCTGTGGCACAGTTAGGGCATGGCTAAAGCAAGGTCACATTTGCAGGAAATCACACAGATATCTGCTCACTGGAGAAGCGATACCTCTCGTATGATTAAATGGGTCTTGGCGGTCGCAAAAGACTATTTCTCTCCTGAGAGCCCCCCTCACTTTCTGTGTGCCTTCCTCACTGGACATTTCTTCCAGAAAGGGGTTGGCCATTTGCAAACTGCTGCTTTTCCAGGAAGCTCATTGGTTCATGGGCGGTGCCTTTTAAGGTTTAATCTTATCCTTGCAACTTAACCTGCTCCGGACCAGGTCCGCTGTGAAGCATAAAGTTGCTATGGAAATATATCTCGGTAAGAAGTGAACTAGCGTCGTAGCACGGCAAACCCAGGGTTAAACCTGAAGTTACCTCGCTAAGCCACTAATCTTGCTTCGTGGTATAGGACTCTGGTCACTAATTTCTCTCTATGCTATGCTCACCAATTTCTGAATTGAATTGAATTGAATTGAATGATAAAGGTGTTTAGTGGAATACATTGGCATACTTGTGTATATCAATATCCAGTTCTGGAAGTACAAGGTATTCAACAAATTATTTCAACTTAATTTGTATCTGTTGATTCGCCTCACTCACTAACTCACTCACTCATCTCATCATCCCTACTACTCTGATATGAACCGTATTACCTTAATACCACCCACGCCTAATGTCCAGGGTTTCTCCTGTATAGAGACACTGCCTATACCACACCACTCAATGTCCAGGGTTTCTCCTGTATAGAGACACTGCCTACACCACACCACTCAATGTCCAGGGTTTCTCCTGCATAGAGACACTGCCCACACCACACCACTCAATGTCCAGGGTTTCTCCTGCATAGAGACACTGTCTATACCACACCACTCAATGTCCAGGGTTTCTCCTGCATAGAGACACTGTCTATACCACACCACTCAATGTCCAGGGTTTCTCCTGCATAGAGACACTGTCTACACCACACCACTCAATGTCCAGGGTTTCTCCTGTATAGAGACACTGCCTACACCACACCACTCAATGTCCAGGGTTTCTCCTGCATAGAGACACTGTCTACACCACACCACTCAATGTCCAGGGTTTCTCCTGCATAGAGACACTGTCTACACCACACCACTCAATGTCCAGGGTTTCTCCTGCATAGAGACACTGCATACACCATAATGTCTATTGACACTGTTTGTTTGTTTGTTTGTGTTCAGCTGTCTAGCACCCCTCAATCTGAAAGAGGAAAGCAGCTGCTGGACGCTCTCAACAACTCCAAGAGCAAGTAAGACACACACGCACAAATGCACAATACCCACAGATTGGTTTTATTTAGCACCAAGTGTTGGCATTGATACAGACAATATATAATGTGTGTGTGTGTGTGTGTGTGTGTGTGTGTGTGTGTGTGTGTGTGTGTGTGTGTGTGTGCAGGTTTCTCTGTGGGAAGGAGATAAAGAAGAGGAATTGTATTTTCCGGTTGCGGAATCGCGTCCCCCCCAACCCCCCCTCCAAGCTATTTCCTGAGCGTGCTCAGAACGACAAGAGAGGCGGGGCCAGGAGCAGGTAACCCCGCCCCCTAACTCCCACCTTTAACCGCGTCCTCTATCCCCCACCTAGTCTCTCCCCAGACTAAAATATTGCGTTGAATCGCTGCGCTCCGCATACTACATAATGAGTCTGTGCCACTTCACAGCCACTGCTGGTTTTTGAAGGCTGGTTGAAATTGAATGAGTGACAGGTCGTAGCACCGATGAGAGAGCGGTTCGAATAATGGGCTGTGCCTCCCGTGTCATCTGATCGCAAAGACGTTACTGATTGGTGAAGACTGAATCCACCACTGGCCAAATGAACGGTTCCCTCCCATAACCAGCTGGCTGAGGGGAAGCATCCCAGACCCAGAGAGAGCTCTGCAGCATGCAGTAACGTAGTGTATCAGCGTAGGAACTCTCATGGGTCTGGCCAGCGTTGAGACTATCCCCCACCTGATCTAGATGGTTTGGGTGTGAGTTGCTGAGTTTTGGAGATATCGGACATAGAGATTTCTGCCTTCTCTTCAATACAATGGAACTGGATGGCACTCAGCTTGTGGTCCTCAAAGAGCCAATAAAATACATTTGAAAAACTCAACAGCAATGTCTATTTCCAGAAATCATGACCCAGTTACTCAAGATAATCCACAGACCTTGTTGTGAGAAGTTTCAGTTGTTTTTATTTTGACCGAACTACACCCGCCGACCATCTCACTGCGTCGTTAGTTAATCGGTATATTATGGGATGTGCCGTCGGTTAACCCAGTCCCTTTATGGCTCCGCCGGTGATAACCGTGGCCGCAAGCATTATGTTTTCCAGTTATCCGTCTGTCCGATGCTCGTTAACGTGATATCTCAAGAGCGCGTTGACGGAATTTCTTCAAATTTGGTTCAAACGTCCACTTGCACTCAAGGGTGAACTGATTAGATTTTGGTGGTCAAAAGGTCAAGGTCACTGTGACCTTACAGCCATCTGTTCCATCAAGGAAGGGTTGGGGCTAGGGATAGAAAGGTCGGGGTTCGAGGAGTGGTTTGGGGATGTGGGTAGTTTAGCTTAGTGGTAGGACCATATTCCATGATGAAAACGATTAGCCGTGTTGTCAGAAATGGCTCAGTATTTTAAATAAATGTATTTTAGAAGGAGAGCTCCGCACATCTCTTTCCCGGGGGAGGTGTGTCGGACAAGGACAAAGCGTTTATAAAATGTAAAAAGGGAGTCCCGCACACTTTCCAAACATGCAATGAATATTTATTTTGTGACGTTTCGGTCTTGGACCTTTTTCAAACAAAGAAATGTGTTTGAAAAAGCTCTGTGGTGTAAAACCCCTATAAAAGCTCTGGTGTAAAACCCCTATAAAAGCTCTGTGGTGTAAAACCCCTATAAAAGCTCTGTGGTGTCCCCTATAAAAGCAGGCAGCTCAGAATGGCTGGCAGAGAGAGAGAGAGCAGTGGACTAGTGCTGTGGAGCTGAATCCAATCTGCATGAGCAAAGGAAAGTAAGCAGTTTTTTTTTAAAGAGTTGTGGCCTGGACTGTTTCACACAATGACTTTTGAATTATAAGATGGAGCTGTTTTTATGAAGGCCCTATCTGCTTTTATCTCCAGCATCAGTCCACTGCTCTCTGCCAGCCATTCTGAGCTGCCTGCTTTTATAGGGGACACCACCAAGCAGCACACCAATCAAGTCATTCCATTACTAATGAGTCCAAATAGCTGGCAGCTGGGCAGGACAGGTGCTCTCTACTTTCCACCTTACATGGGCGGGGTTAGTGTCTCTCACACACACAACAGAGAGGTCCAGGGATGACATATTTTTGTAGGCTGAATGCGGAAGTCCCGAACTTCCTGGTTCTACACTGTTTCTGTCTATGGGATTTTTGAATGGGTTTTTGCCGCGATGCTTCAAATAAGGTCTCTGGGCAACGCAAGATTAATCAAACGCAAACCAGAGTTCAGTCGGATAATCTTCACACATGAGGACCACTTTCATGAGTTTTGAAGCGTAAATGCGAGCCCTAGAAGTAAAATGCTCGAGCTAAGCTAATCCTGAACTACACACTGTCGCATAGGCTTCCACGTCACGTCAGCACACAACCTGGACTGTTGTTGATGTGTGCACTGATTACCCCGGGCTGAACGGGGCTGAACCAGGTGAGGGAAAGAGAATTTCCGTGTTCGCCCTTTGAAGTGGTGACGTTATTGACGTATATATCCCCATCGACTCAAAAGTGTAGTCTCATTTAGCCGTTTGCTAGCTAGCCGTCCTTTTAACGGCAAGTAAAAGCTTCAAAACTCGTAAAAGTGGTCCTCCTGTGTGAAGATGATATTACTAAACACTGGTTCGCGTTTGATTAAGCCAGCGTTGCCCAGAGAGATTATTAGAAGCATCGCGCCAAAAACCCATTCAAAACTCCCATAGGCGAAAACTGTTTAGAACCAGGGGCGTTAGCATCGATGATTTCCGGACTCGTTACTGGACCTCTCTACTGAATTAGAGGGGAAAGACAAAAGCATGCGATGTCCAAGTCAAAACAAACCCAGTGTGTGATGTGATGTGGAGGTTTCTTCCGTTGGGCCTGTGTGTCACATTTCATAACACAGTATCCAACTTTTTTGATGCCCGTCCCGGGTAGAACCGTGCTGGAGGTTTACCTAGATTTTCACGAGCAGATGTCCTAGAACCTTCCTGTTCTAGAGAGGAGGGTTGGTTAGGGGGAGGATACGGATTGTCCAATGTAGTCCTCTGTGCGTTGCTCCACCACAGCAACCATTGATATGGGGTCGTAGCTGCGTCCTGGGTGGTTGTGGCATCTAGCCTGACTCTGCCAGACAGAGGCGGTGTTGTGTTAACAAGACATGCACCGTCTGAGCACCGGTCAACCGTGGTTCATTCATGCCTTCATATAGCCTCAGCCAGGAAGGATTTATTACACTAGTGGACCCGTGGGAGTTAGATGCACCTGGGATTTAGGCCGCCCTGGTCTGGAACATGACATCATCACTGATGACATCATCACTGGACTCAGCCAGGAAGGATCACATCATTAGGTAATTAGGGCAATTACCTAATTAAATCTGTCAGGAGGGGGTCAGGGGTGCTCCTTGCACTTCCTGAAAGTTTCAGCCCGATCGCACGTAAAACGGCATAGCTGTGGCCGAACAAAATTCTACTCACTCACTGTGTGTGCGTGTGTGTGTGTGTGTGTGTGTGCGCGTGCAGTACTCCAGCAGAGAGGAGGAAGAGGAAGGCCAAGTGGCTTCTAGAAGACGCCATCCCCAACGTAAGCCTGCTAACCACACACACAGCTTGTATCCATATTTAAGTTATCCTTTATTTATCCCCATGCATTCATCCTCTGCAGATTTGACCCATCCTCTACTACACACATGGGCAAAACATGGCCCGCGGGCCGCTACATGGAATTGCAATGTATTTTTTTATTTATTTTTATTTGTGCACCTGAACTCAAACATGCAAGATACCTGCTGAATAAGTGTCCAAATGTTAATGTCATTCTGGCCAATACTCCACTTCTGTTATAGCATTTCAGTCTGGAATATAGAATATCTTTCAATAATCTTTATCACTAAAAGACTAAAAGTAATCTCATGTGTAAGAAATTGCTGTTCTGGAGGTACGGTGGTTCAGTGGTTAGCACTATCGCCTCACAGCTCGAAGGTCGTGGGTTCGATTCCCACCTGGGGACGAGGTGAACGCTGAAGGAATGCGTGCCCGTCCACACACCGCATGTCCTCGAGTGCCCACCGCCCGGGTGGGGTCGGCAAAATGGCCTTTCTGTGTGGAGTTTGCATGTTCTCCCCGTGCCTCCCGGGGGTCTCCTTCATATAGGAACCCCCTTCACAAAAACATGCAATGTAGAAACGGTCCATAATGGCCCACCGTCAGGCCTGTTCTTGGGGCAGTCGATGCCTACCAGCCGGCGCGCCAACGACGTAATGATGATGACATCATCAACGATGACAATGATGTCATAGCATAGAGTTCACCTGTGAGGTCATCGGCGATGTCAGACATAACACCGATGATGTCATAGTTCCCTCGAACGTTGTGACATCACCAATGACGTGATGTCATACACCGGAACGCGACCATATAAACACAGTGTTCCGTGACGCTACACCACATCCGAGAGATTCCTGCTTGATTCCTTCGACTTCCATACTTCTTCAGGTATTCCTACAACCCTAATAATGTCAACCATTAGCACAACCAATTCCGGACCCGAACTGAATCCTGGCTACCTAACCAGCCAGGCCCTGGTGACTGACTGCCTTACACCCAAACAGGTCACCAGTGGTATTTCAACCGCGTCTGAGGACCCACATCTCGGTCCCTATCTCCATCTCCGTGATTCTGATCGATCACAGCGCGTGAGCCCTCATGCACGATAGCCTCAGCCTTAGACCAATCAGCATTATGGCAATTAATCTACCCTAATTAAAAAATCCGGCTCCGTCAGGTCATCTGCACGGGTGCTCTTTACACCCCCTGAAAGTTTCAGCCCCGATCGCACGGCCGAAATTCTGCTCTCACACACACACACACACACACACATACACACACACACATACACACACACATACACACACACACACACACACACACACACACACACACACACACACACACACACATACGGACACTTCTCTTATTATAATAAGAAGATACTAGCGGACCCGTCAGGGACATCCCTGTGAGATAGGCCCCCCTGGTCTATGACATGACATCATCACTGATGACGACATCACGGGGGGAGGGCGTTTAAAGGCAGTTTTGGAGAATATTAACATAAGGATTAGACTGTTGTGATGTCATTATTCATTCATATTCATTCATATTAGTCATTTATGTTATTAGTCTTTTTTTCAGGCCTGCGGGGGCCTTGTTGGCCTGGCGGGCCACCATGCCTACAGTTGTAGGGGAAACACTGATAGATAGATAGATCGATGTGAAGTTAGTGTGAGCGTTTTACTGCAGCTCCGTATTTAGTCCACCCTAGCTTTTATCTGCCTGTTATCTGTGGTTGGAAATAATCATTCATTCATCATTATTACTTTTTATTGCAAAAGCTAATACTATGTCTTTACTGTACTTTACGTTTGTGTGTGTGTGTGTGTGTGCGAACGTGTGTGTGTGTGTGTGTGTCTGTGTGTGTGTGTGCGCGCATGCGTAGAACGAGCTGTCCTGCAGTTGGACGTCCAACCATCACATGGCCAACATCTTCGACTTCACTCTGGACGAGCTACAGAGCCTGAAGAGGTGAGAGAGATGGGAGAATGAGTGAGGGGGGGAGGGGCAGTAACATTACATATAGACTATATAGATATAGAATGAGTGAGTGCGTTCCTGCTCATGATAAAGAGCTTTTCTGAAAGCACAGTTTGCAGTCCCGCTGCTTTAGTACAGTTAGTCCATGGGCCAGACCAGGAAAAAGTTTTCAACCAGGAAAAATACATTTTCAACGGATTATCTGCTGCTTGTTAGTATTTTTCAACCAGGAAAAAGACGTTTTGTACACATTAATGGCTCTTATATCATTAGTGCATGGTACAGTAGCTCCCTACGGCTCCATGTTCCAAACAGCTACCTATGTTCCACTAACGACAACAATAATAAGACTTCAGGGCTGGCTTTTTTAAAAAATATATTTTTTTTTTATTTTCAATTTTTTATAGAACAATATACGAACAAGACAAACAGGCTCAGACACAGGAAAAGAAAGGGAAAAAAACATACATACATCTAGGGATGCACCGATTGATCGGCACGTGACCGGAAATGGCCGATTTTCAGCTGATCGGCCTCGACCGGTGACCTGCGCCGGTCAGTCCACATAGCCAATTCTGTGCGCCGGTCGGCTTTCCCCTTTTTTTGTTTGGTCAATTACCTGCAGCTGCACGATGCACGCGTTCATGTGACGTGCGCACACCCCATGGCAGAGAGACAGATGGGCTGCAGCCAAAAGGAAACACATGCCAGCATGTCCTCCTCATTGTGGAAATTTAGCAGTTTGTCACACATGCAAGTCGAAAATAAGCCGCGGAGACAGAGGTGCAGGTGTGTAGTCCACTCCAGTCTGAGCGGCTCGCTTCACCTCACTGCCCCCTCTCTCTCCCCGGCCACAGCGCAACACAGCCGGCTTGGCGAAGTGAAGGTGAGATGGAGCCCTGTGTCCAGTATGATATGGTTATCATTCCCCGAACTGCTGCAGCTGCAATCCACAGCACCGCTGCTGCAGATCAGCTGCTGCTGCTATCTGTCAGACATGTTGTAATGTGGATACAGGGGAGGACTATTTGTTTCGTATTGTGAATAGAATGACGAACATAATAATAAAACGCATCGGACTTCAGTGTGCAAGGTTTTCTGTGCGTGATTAATTTTTTTTGGATGGTGGATTAAAAAACACGCATACGAAATTTTGGACTCTGTGTGTAAACTCTAATATTCAGACTGAATCGTCAACTCAAACTCATTTCCTCATCTACTCTAGAACAGCCAAATCCACTACTGTAGAGTGGGCGTGGCTTCGAAGGTCTCTGGGCTCCAGACCTATAGGCTATAAACTCCTTGTTCATGGATAACATTTTGATGTTCTGTTGCAGCTTTTTTCTTTTGGAAAAGTAAATGCATGATAGGTGTGGGATATACTGGAATTAATTGTTTTATATTCATTGTATTTACACCAAAAAGAAAAGCTCTGTCCAGTAACCTGGAACACTTTTATTTTGAGATGTGTTTGAGTGAGATGGTCCTACCTCATGCAAACGATAAGAAATGTGACATGAATCTTAATTTTCTATTCGAGCAAAGTAAAAAAAATTAATTGTAACCCGCCAATTATTGTTCTTAGAAAGAAAATCTGAATCGGCCAAAATCGGTATCGGCAAGTCAGACTATTCAAAAATCGGAATCGGCCAAGAAAATGGCAACCGGTGCATCCCTACATACATCATTGACATTCAACAATACAACATAGTGCTATCAGCCGCATAAGGTGCTTATGTGTTTATAAGAGATATCGTGTGCCTGGGATCCCGCCTAAGGGGTCCATGGGATACCAGCCGGGCGAGCCATCCATCACCCCCAACCTCAGTCACTTACCATTCTTAACCTCGTCAAAGTAGGTCAAAAACGGGTCCCAGATATCTGAGAACCTTTTAAGCGCGTTGGTTCTCAGGGACCTGAGTCTCCATCTGTAGAACAGATTCATGTCCATCAGCCACACCCGAAAAGAAGGCGAAGAGGAGGACTTCCATTCCTCCAGAATAAGTATTTTGGCGACAGTTGTCCCAAGTGTCAGAGATTGTTGCACAGCTGTAGGGAAGTCCAGAGAGGACTCCGAGCAGTCGAAGATGGCGAGTTCTGCCTCCGGCTGTAGAGTTATTTTGTAGGCCTTGGAGTACCAGTCAAATATTTTGGCCCAGAATCCCGTTAATGAAGGGCAGAACCAAAAGGCATGAGATAGTGTGCCCTCTGACGCCTGACACCTGTCACACAGTGGCGAGATAGAAGGAAAGAACTTGGAGAAGATCTTGTGCAGTTTATGCTTGAAGTAGTGAAGACGGTGAGCAACCTTAAATTGGATCAGCTGTTGTCTGCTATTAACTGAGCAGAGTTGTACCAGAGATTTTTATTTTATTTTATTATGGATAAAAAAAAAACACACAATCCAAGGGATAGCATGTGAAAGTGCAATCACTTATTTCCAACATGGTCCCTGTTGTTAAGGGAATCTTGAATCGAACATAATTTCTGATTTGCAGGAACCTAAGCCAGTTTGTGCCGGGCAACTCAAACTTCCTCTTCAATAGATCCAAGGATGCAAAATTACCATCTATAAATAGATCTTTGATGGAAACTAGCCCCTTCTCACTCCAGGCATAGTAGCTTTTATCTAACCATAGAGCCAAAAAAGAGTGATTGAAACACATTGGCGTGTGAACAGAAACATCTGGTAGACTCAAAACACCTCTAACTTGGTTTAAAATTCTGACCGAGTTTTTCATGACAAAACTTCAATTTAAATTCTCTAAGGTCCCAGATTTCTCCAACTTAGCAAATAGGATGGCTGGCAAGGAAGAGATAACAATGGAGCTGGCCTCCATTTTCTGCCACAGGGGGGCCCCGGAAGTAAAATTAGTCCCTTGCCGCCAGTACATCAGAGCCCTAACGTTGGCAGCCCAGTAGTACTGCCTAAATACTGGTAAGGCCAGTCCTCCCTCAGACTTGGGTTTTTGACAGTGGTTCTTTTAATTCCAGATGTAGGACAGAATCACGGAGTCTGGATTTTGACAAAGATGAAGGAACCTAGGAAGAGAAACCATCTTGATTGAGTTTATACGGCCAATCATGGAGAGGGGCAGGATTCTTCAGTTTTCTATAAACTGTTTAAGTCTTGAAACAAAAGTCTGCAAAGTTCAATTTAAATATTAATTTAGGATCTCTGGGAATGGTCAGGCCAAGTGTAATTTCTCAACACACTTACAGTATGACACATTCAAAACAAAGCCCAAGCTGCAGTATTCACAAGCTGTTTTGGGTTGTCCAGGGGGCAGGCTAAATAACAAAGGCAAATTCAAAACCTCCACTTGTCACAAAGGGTCAAAGTACTGCTTGGACATACATGTTGTGGAAGGTCCTGCAGTCAATAACCTACTGAGCAGAGAAGAAGTCAGTAGCCATGGGTCTCGTAAAAAGAATGGAGAATGTGACAAGCGTGGGACTTTTGAAAACAACTCAAGTGAAAATAAAACTGAAAAAGGGTGCAGTACCATATTCTGTCACCACGGCTCACAGAGTTTCTGTACCCTTACTCCCCAAGGTGAAGGAGGAGCTTCAGCGGATGGTCAAATGTGTGGTTATTGAAGAGATAACCGAACCAACTGAATGGTGTGCCGCAATGGTGCCTGTGCCACGAAAGAATGGTCGAGTGAAGAATATGTGTGGGACTGAATCGCCTCAGCTTCATTGACCTAACGATTCGATTTAAAAACACGATTTTAGACGGACAAGCCCGTCTTTATTGTCACACGGTTACACATCAACACATGCACGGAGGGCCACAAACACACACATGCTGACGGTGGCCGGTGAAATTTGTCCTCTGCATTTAACCCATCCTGGCTTTGTCCTTTCCTGCGGGGGGCAGGCCAGGAGCAGTGGTCGCTTTCTCGTACAGCGCCCGGGGACCGACTTCGGATGTTGTCGTCACTGGTCGGATGACGATGACGATCTGATCTTCTGCATGTTTTTAATGGGGGGGGGGGGGGGGGGTTATATACGGAGGAACCCCCCTGGGGGAGCACGGGGAGAACATGCAAACTCCACACAGACAGAAAGGCCCTTACGACGAGATAGCCCACCTGGGCAGTAGGCACTGAAGATATGGGGGGAACACAACCACAGCGCCCGCAGTGTCCCAGGCGAGAATCGAACTCAGGACCTTCTGACTGCGAGGCGACAGCTCTACAACTGAGCCACCGTGCCCCCTAACAACCTTTATCACGCCGTTCGGAAGATACTTTTTCCATCGCCTTCCGTTTGGCATATCCAGCACTCCAGAAATCTTCCAAAGAAAGATGAATAACCTTCTCAAGGACCACGCAGGTGCAGCACCTTTCATGGATGACATAATAGTCTATGGAGAAACCCGTGAGTTGCACGACCAACGCCTAAAGACCGTAATGAAAACACTAAGTGACGCAGGGCTGAAGCTCAATGAGGAAAAATGCAAACTGAAACAAACACAGGTCCAGTTCTTAGGCCACATCTCCGTTCTCCATCTACTCTCCAAAACGTTCCTGTGCTCCATAAGATTAATAAACATTATGGATATGAATGAATTTGATTGTGATATTAAAGATAATGTATGTTAAATCGAATATGATGCTGTGATATTGTCCAAATCTCCAAGAAGCCTTTTATTTTTATTTTTTCCTGTGATGGCAAAACACTATAGTCCTACATAATAATTTCCTACTTAGTGGACTTACAGGGTCTGAGACTTTATAGTGACACTCTTGTCTTGTCCTAACCATAGAACTGTCCTAGTGAATGTTATTCAACTTTTGTATAGCCTACTGGAAATTAAGCTGTTAGTCCATAGTGAAATAGGCTGTTACTTCACAGAAGATTGTTTACATTTCGCTCGTCTTCTAGCCACTATTTAATCAATGCAGGGATTTTTTTTGGAAGCCATAACAGTCTATAATAACAGACTCCTGTTGGACTCCATAGTGTATCAATATTCTTTCTATGTCATTAGTTTACTGATAGTATTTATTTGTTCACTCTGGGGTATTCAGAGCAAAGAGGGAGAGAGAGAGAGGGAGAGAGCATGATGATTCAACAGGGCAAGGAGAGCTGGTATAGATGATATGGAGGTGAGTGAGAAAAGGCAAATAATGACATTACAATAGTCTAATTTGAATATTAATTTAAAATTAGATATTCCTCTAAATCGGGCTTCAAATGGCCAAAATCTTCCGTCGGTGGGCCTGATATATCCTTTCATGGGGCCCGAAATCCCTGGCAGCGCCCCAATTCAAGTTTTTTTGTACTCCCGAGCAAAAGAAGGAAGCCATTGAGAATTGCCGAGAAGACAAATTTGGATCTAGCTGTCAAGGAAGTAAGTTGGAGTGTTCATCTTCCGCAGTGTCTCTATGCCGCGACTTGCTCCATGACGACAAAACCGTTATTCCCAAACCCCTGAGGTCAGAGATAGTGGAATGACTGCACGACAGCCACATGGGCATAGTGAAGTGCAGTGAATGTGCCAGCAGAGCATCTGGTGGCAGGGCATCGGCAAATTGTTATTTTTCAAAATTATTTTTCCAAAATTGTTATTTTTCAAAGTTATTTTTCAAAATTGTTGTTTTTTTGTTGTTGTCTTTTTGTTCTCAAAGTTGTTATTTATTAAATTGTTATTTTTCTGTGGCGGGGGAGGAGGAGGAGTTTGTCATCTGTGGGGGAGGAGGAGGAGTTGCTTGTGAATTTCTGAGAAACAAGTTTTCTGTCTGTCATTGAGAGAGAGCTGTGTTGTATTAGGTTTTGCAATGGTTTAATAAAGGGCTTTTGAAAACCTCTCTCTCCTCTCCTTTCCTTTCTCAGTAGTTCCAGTATTGACCAGGACTCTACTGATGCCTCCACATCTGGATCTGCTACAACCAGCGCCTCCTACCACTTCAGGTAACACGTGCACCTGCACGCGCACACACACACACACACACACACACACACACACACAGCTTACTATATTGCAGTACATTGTAGAGTAACACGCTTTAACGAGTAAACAAAGAGTTAACTGCTGAACCACCCAGCTCCTCTGACCTCTGACCTGTCTGCTCTGTCCAATCAGGAGGAGGGTGGGCAGTAGGAAGAGGAAGTTGCCTAGCAACAGCTACAGCCAATGGGCCACACGCAGTGAGGTGGGGGAGGAGCCTTCTGAAGGTACAGACCATGCCCACCTGAGCCCTGACCCCACCCACTTCCTCTCCGACCCCTCCCACATCCCCTCTGACTCCTCCCACCTCCACTCCTCTATCTCCTCCTACTTTGGAGTGGCGGGCCGGCTGACCAATGGGGAGAGGTATCAGGTGTTGGCTCGCCGCATCACTCCACAGGGAACCGTCCAATACCTGCTGGAGTGGGAGGGGTCAACACCTTATTAGGAAGCCCAGGGCATGCTGGATGGCCTTATTAGGAAGCCCAGGGCATGCTGGATGGCCTTATTAGGAAGCCCAGGGCATGCTGGGTGTCCTTATTAGGAAGCCCAGGTCATGCTGGGTGTCCTTATTAGGAAGTGTAGCCGATATTTCTCCGTTGTCATGGAAACCATTTTGTTTCCTCCCAATAAACCTTACGTTTAATTCAGTCTTGATGCTGATTGGTGGAAACATCCAGATCCCCTGATCCAGTTAGTAGCTAGTTCAGGAGTACCAATCCTGCGTCTCTTCACTCAAAGCTCACCAACACATAGAGAGCCAAAGTCACGCCCAGCTATATTTAGAATCAGTAGCTATATTTAGAATTAGGAGAGCCCATAGAACATTTCACTCAAAAAAATGTTTTTCCAATTGGATAGAATCCCTTGGTTCGTATGCTTGACCCGGAAGTGGGCGTGAATTTGGTGCTCTATTTACTTACATCGTTACATTGTGCACTGCCAGTTAATTGGTTCGTTAACGTTCAGATTTTTACGGTGCCCGGGAGAGGCCACGTTTTACTGTAACGTGCACAATGTGCTCCAGCCCTTTTTGTTTGTTTTGTTTTTGTGATTGGATTTCCTCTTACGTGGCCAACATGGCTCTGGGTCTTCAACATCTGGCTCTGGGTCTTCAACATCTGGCTCTGGGTCTTCAACATCTGGCTGTGGGTCTTCAACATGTGACTCTCTGTCTTCTGGGCGTTGGGGACTGGAATGGAACTCATATGATTGTTGAGAAATGTGGATCAAAGATAATGGGCTGTTCTGGTTCTGAACAATAGAGCACATCTTTTTGTAGACCAACCCAGAAGTTGGCATCGCCTGGTTCTGGTGTTTTCTGGTGATTGCCAAAAATCGCAATAGCCAGAAAACACTTCAAAAATCATAAACGTGGTCCTCATTTGTGAAGATTATCTTGCTGAACACAATGTCTCAGTTTCATAAACTTTTGTTAAGCACAGACCTTATTTCAGACATCTAACCAAAATCCCCATACAAAAGTCCCATTAACTTCCAGACGAGGGAACCAGGCAATGCTAACTTCCTGGTTTATGACTCATGCAGAACTCTATTAGTCAGAACATCCGCTATCACACATTCCAATACAGCCAAAGAATACACACGTGCCCCCCTCCCCACCCCCCCCACACACACAGAGTAATGTGTGAATATAGTGTTATTATGGTCTGTATATTATCAAGCTGAAGCTCCTGTTACTTTCCACACAGTGTTCTGATGTTCTGATCAATATGTTGTCTGAGGCTGATATATTGATATTGATCTTGATATTGATGATATTGATTTTTTTGTTCCAGTATTCAAATCTTTACATATTTTCGTTTTCATGCCAGAAACTTCCCAGCATTCCATTTTCTCCTTAAATCATAAAACTCTGCATAAAACTCGGACGAACTACAGAATGAGCTGCGCAAGATCCAAGATGGCAACGGTCAAAACGCCAAACTACAGGCTTCCAAACTGGAGTCCACAAACCAATAGGTGACATCACGGTGACGTCAGAGTGGCTACGTCCATATTGTTATACAGTCTAAGCATCACAGCCAAAGCCCTGCCCCCATTAGCCGGCTGACAGACAGATAGGCGACATCGCCTCCTGCTGGGAGGAAATAATCAAATCTATTCACACTTTATAAGCTGATCCCAGGTCAGGTTAAAGGTTCATTTCAATAAGAACAATATCAGCCTCGATATCCACGTTCACTTGACAAAATGTTGCTGTTTAATAATCGCAGGAATGAGTCCGGAAACCCTGGATTTTAGCGCTTCCGGCTCTTTCATGTAAAAGTCAATGGGATTTTTGTATGGGGATGTAATAATTCATAAACTTTTGTTAACCACAGACCTTATTTCAGGCATTTAACCCAAATACCCATACAAGAATCCCATTGACTTGGAGGTGAGGGAACAGGAACTGCACTGACTCCTAGGTTGGCCTGCAAAAAAACTCATCGCTGCGATACTCAATATAAGATCAATATCGGCCTTGATATCCATGTTCAGTTGACAACATGTTGTTTTACTAGGGCTGTCTCAAATACATTTTTGGGTGCTTCGAAGCTTCAGTGAGAAGTATTTGAATATATTCGAAGTTTCGACTGGGAATCGAACTTCAAGGATTTTCCTTTTTATTGAAACAAAAACGGCTCCAAAATGTGCAATAATCGCATCAAATAAATTACAGCCAAAGCCCATAAAAATTAATCCATTCATCCAGGAAATTGTGATTTTGTGATCACAATAATGAATGCAAATTGAACGATTCTCCGCAATATTGGCGGAGGCTGACAATTTTTAAAGATTTGTGCAATTTCTCCACAAAAACTGCAAAGCAAATTCCTCAACTTGCAATTTTTGACAGTTTTAGCAGTGTTACAGCAAAAAAAATCACACTTTGTTCAATTCCATTGCAATTTTTGAGAAAAGTTGCCTTTAGGTAGTAGTTAGTTATTTTTCCCTCAACTTGCAAATGTTGCCAGTTCCTGCAATTTTACAGCAAAAAATCACATACAACTTTGCAAATTGCATCCCAATTTCTGAGAAAAGCCGCTGCTAAATCAAGCATTTTTCATCGCAACAATCAAACAAAAATCCTGAGGGACTGAATAATTAGCTGATATGTACAGTAGGCCCCCTGCTGGCTGCATGGTCAAACTGTCAGTTTCAGTGCTGCTAAGTAACGTTAGATGTGAGCTGTGAAGCACAAAACTATCACGAAGGTTAAATGTGCTTGTGTGAGAGAATCAGTAATAATAATAATTAATGTTGTTGATGCATAATGAATAGTGTTGGATTACTATTTAAAAACAAATGTAAAATACACTCACACACACAAAGCATTCGAATAGAGAGCCAAAGTCATGCCCACTTCTGATTTAGGCATACAAACCAAGGGATTTCATCCGCCATTTATTTTTCCATAGACATTTTGTAAAATGCTTATAAAAATAGTTTTATTTGGTCAAGCCAAGCGATTCAACTATAGTTGAAATCACGAGACTATAGAACATTTCACTCGGACCAAAACTAAAAAATGTGTTTGTGTGGGTGTGGGTGTATGTATATATATATATATATATATACATGTGTGTGTGTGTGTGTGTGTGTGTGTGTATATATATATATATATATATATATATATATATATATACATACACACACTGTATATATGCACACACACACACAGAGCGATTTTTATTTTTATTTTTTCATAATTCTTTGGGGTGGGGGGGGTCCAAGTGAGATGTTCTATCGTCTCTCCTGATTCTAAATAGCTGACTCTTGGTTTCCCCAAGTAAATTCTTTTCTAAGCATTTTGCAAAATGTCTATGGGAAAAAATATGCCTAACCTGGAAGTGGGCGTGACTTTGGCTCTCTACTGATTTGGACATTTCAAAAATTGAAGCTTCGAAACTTGGAATCATTTGGGTCAGCCCTACTGTTTTACCTGTTTTCTTCAGTGTTCCTATTATTTGCCTATAACCCCCCCTGTTTTATTGCACTATTGACTTGTATCTATGCAAACATCAACCATAGTAACCAAATATTATTTGCTAAAACTCTCATAGGCTAATTGATTGTGGTGATTGATTTGTGATCAGGAGCCTTCTTGTGTTCTAATATAAAAATCAATCAATATTTCGATAAGATGCTGTGACATCAGAGCTGGGATCAGTTCAGAAAGCAAGCATTCCCTGTTGGTTTCAATGGCGAATGCTAACAGTGCTAATGGAAGTGCTGACTCTGCCCACTTTAAATTAACTGTCACTGTCACTTTAAACCTATAGCACTTCCTGTTGGCTGTCACGGTAACCTCTGCCATTGGCTGTTTGATGACCAGCTTCCTGTTTGTATGTTTCTCTTCCTGTTCAGCCGGCCAATCAGCTGGCGGCGTTTCATCTGAATAAAGCAGTTCTGATGTTCAACGTCTGATGTGATTCTGTACACGCCTGTGTGTTGGTGCGCGTGCATGTGTGTGTGTGTGTGTAGGCACACACGCCCGCGTGTCTCTGTGTGTAAGTTGTAAAGGGATGGGGCTGGGGGGGGGATAGAGAAAGGAAAAGAGATACACAGAGAGAGCGTGACCAGACAACTGTCAGACAGCACTCTCTAGAGGCCTCCTGGCAGCATGACGTGTTCCAGATAGAGCATGCCAAGTGGCTCCACCCTGGACACGCACGCCCACTTCCAGAGACACGGTAACAACACACACACACACACCTCCAGCTGGTTGGAAATGGGCCCTCTGTTTCTATGGTAACAAGAGCTTAGCTGCTGCCAGAGAATGTGCTGTGTGTGTGGTTGGGGGGTATAACATTAACCCTCCTCTAGAGAAACACTAGGGCCCAGCAGTGGCTTATCACAGATATATCGGTATGGACGTACTATAAGTTGTCCGATATGCCCCCATATTTATTTTATTATTTAGCTATATAGGCATTTTATGTACGGTACATTTGATATACTAGGCATCTCGCGCGCTACGCAAGCTCGATTCCTAGGCTCGCCCGCTGCACGGCCTTGCCCGCCTTGCAGCTCGCCGAGCTCGCCCGCTGCGCAACCTTGCCTGCAGCTCGGCGGCTGCGTGGCCTTGCCTGCTCTATTGGTGCGTGGGTGGGTGTGTGTATGTATGTGTTGCTCACAAAATGTTATTGCCCTTAGATGTGTGTGCCCCCTAAGTTTACATCAGTGCCTATGACATCATCAGTGATGTCATTCATCTTATGACATCACTGATGTCATTCATCTTATGACATCACTGATGACATCAGTGATGTCACAATGCCTCCTATGACATCGATGGGACAAAAATTGAAACAAACAAACATTGCCCACTTGCTCCCTTTTGTATGACTGTTTAACGGAATTGTGTTCCTAGGGAACAGAAGGAACAGTTTGGAACATTTATGTCCTGTCAATTATTGTACTAGCAAACACTGCAAAAGGAAGTAAGCTGAGGGCAATTTAGAATGTTTATGAGATCGGCTTGAAACCCTAAACACACATACATTTATATATAATAGGAATCTCGCGTGGCCTCGCCAGTCCTGTAGCTCGCATTCGCAGCTCGCCCGCTGCGCGGCCTTGCCCGCAACTCTGCTGCTGTGTGGCCAATGAGACCAGCATCACTGATTATGTCAGATTTATGACATGACTGATGATGTCATCAGTGGGATTTATGACATCACTGATGATGTCACAGTGGGATTTATGACATCACTGATGATGTCACAGTGGGACAGAGAAACAGAGCCCGAGCTCCCATTTATGTTGGGATATACTAGGCTGCGCGGCCTTGCCCTGGCTGCTCCTTGATGGTATACTTCAGATATGCTGGATCATGTGTCCTGGAGCCGGCAACATTCATCATCATTTCCTTTATTTTACCAGGTAGATTATTGAGAACACATTCTCTTTTACAATAATGACCTGTATATGTATATTCAGCTGTCCATGGCTGAAGATGGGGGTCTGAAGCCAGACTCCCACTTCTTTTTTGTGACATCACTGATCACTGATGATGTCACAGTGGGATTTATGACATCACTGACGATGTCACACATCACTGGGATTTATGACATCACTGATGATGTCTCAGTGGGACAGACAGACAGAGCCCTAGCTCTTTATACTGATGATGATGATGATACACCGTATTTCTTCTAATAAACGCCCGGACGTTTATTTTGCTAAATCAAGCCAGACCCAGGGCGGTTAAAGGAGACCCGGCGGATATTAGAAGAAATACAGTGTGTGTGTGTGTGTGTATATATATATATATATATATATATATATACCACGAAAAAATTACGCTTAGAGCACCCACATGGCCAGCAGCGGCTCTGCCTGCCATAGAATGCAGCTCAAAGTGCTTTACATGCAAAACATTAAAACAAGAGCAAATAAAACCCCAGCATAAAAAAGACATTACAACACTATACAATTATTAAATATGGATAAATTAATTAAAAGCAACAATATAAAACAATTATTAATTATGATTAAATTAACTAAAAGCAAGACCATAAAAATGTGTTTTGAGTTGTTTCTGAAAACTTTCAACAGAGGTTGCTTGATGTAGTCGGTGCAAAACTAAGAACCTATCGTCACCTATAAGACAGTTATGGTGTAGAGCCCTATGTGAACCAACCACCTACCGACAGGTGGTGTGGTAACCTTGGGACTGAGGCGGCCACCCACATTCCTTTCCCCGTGACGCATCCGCCCAGATTCCAAGACGCCACTCCATCTTCCAGCCCATCTGCGCAACGACGCATCGACACAGCAAGGCTGGGTAGTGAGAGCTCTCGTTCTCACTCGTAAAACCTGGGTTGTAGCACAATCCGAACGTTTTACTTCGTTTCGAACTCAAGTTCTCACTCTAGTGCCAAATTCAACCCGCCCTTGCTGCCGAGAGCACTCCTCAGAGCGACCCGAGAGGCATCGGTGGACAACGGACGCATGGCGAATTGCTCATGCCCAATTGTGTGGCATTTGGAGAGGCAGCGACACTACCTTCTCGCCTTTGACAGTACCGCATGCGCGAAGAGCGAGCCGGACACGTCAAGACTGTAATACCTAACAAACATGTGATGAGAGGCCCATGAGCACGCACATGTCCTCCACCGATACACCGCGCAATAATGCGCAAGATGTCGCAACGCCTCGCGTAGAATGCGCCTTGATACCCTCCGGGGGTATCTTACCCACGGCAGAGTATGCCAAAGCAAACGCCTCCACTATCCAGTGCAATTAGCGATCCTTGGATAGGGGTCTGCCCTGGGTCCTCTGCCCGAAACAGACCAACAACTGGTTTGAAGTGTGTAACGAGCGCGTCCTGGCCACATAGGCCGAGAGCGCCCTTATGGGGCACAGCATGTGCAAACGTTGCTTCTCGTCCGAACTGAACGGCGGGAGACAGAAAGCTGACAAGTCTATGACCATAGACCTAAAGCTGGCATTAATATTCTTAGGTTGATACGCAGGGTTAGGTCGCAACGTGAGCCTGCGCCCATCATCCGCGAACACCATGCAGGACTGCTGCACCGAGAGGGCAATCAGGTCACCAGTGCCTAGTGCAGGAAGAGAAGAAGATTTGGAAGGCAGCTATTAAGCTAGTGTTCACAAAATTGGTTTGTTTTAAGCCAGTTTTTGAGCTGGCTTTTGAATGCCGCAAAAGTGGGGCTTTCCCTAATAGCCATAGGCAGTGTATTCCAGCTAGTGCTGCCATTGATCGACCAGGTGTTTTTTGAGAACAACTTAACTGGCGGTTAATTGTTATATATAACTCACCCGTTTAGAGTCAAATACTAGGTGATCCAAAAATACTTTGTTCTGGGTGTGACACGGCCAAAGTCTTTTTTCCTTTCAGCACCCCCTTAAAAACCGTTCCCGTGTCCCTGCTGGTCTTCGTCCAGCACATTACTCTAGGATCCACTGGCTTCCTTCTTGGTGATCATTTCAGTTACAACACGCAGACAAAACTCGAAACAAAACTCTATTTAAAAAGAAAGGGGAAGTCCATCTCAGAGCATTTAGCCATCTTAGAGCCTTTCTCAAAATTATTCTTTAAGCCATGTGGTTCTTCCCGAGCAGCCATCTTAGAGTTCTAGCCTAATGACATAAACATGTAAGCTCTGCCCTCTCAGTGGGAAAGCCAGTCAAAAAGCTAAATCGGCAGATTCTGCTGCAACACCTAAGAAGTGCATTAATGTAACTGCTTTGGGGTAATTTCTTTAATGTAAACAATGTTTTTTAATAATGCACCAGCAGGTTAGAGGGTTCCTTGTACAATTTACAGCATTAGTTCTCTGAGAATCTCTTTCATATCCAAGCAAAATTAAAATATATATATCCCTAACCCGAATCGATGTTGAATGGAAATAGGATCGAATCGGGACCTTAATTGTGAATCGGAACCGAACCGATTCAGGAAATCAGTGCCGATGCCCAGCCCTATACCAGAAGTAAACACGACTAGGCAAGCCTAGTTGACCCCGACATGGCTACAGGCACGTTTCAACAATGGGCAATCAGTAATTAAGCCCCTGAGACATTTCTTGGCCGGCCTGTTGCAGGTCTGACAAAAAGGTTAATTTTATATCTGAGAGGTGCTGGATATCAAATCTCTGATGCTTGTCGCTACCGTTTAAATAACCGTTACTACTACAATTAATATGAATAAAGTTAGACATGAATTCAATGAATTAAAACAAATAAAATTGAATAAAAATAAATAAAAATAAAAGCAAAATAATGAATTAAAAGCAGAATTGAAAGAGAAATGAAAAAGCAAGAACCACTAAAAGAGCTAAAGTAAACATACACCTATCTCTAAAAGATGTGTTCTAAGAAGTGACCACATGAAATTGAATATTATGTTAAATAATGGAAGAAAAAAAACACCTAAATGTATAGACCAATTATACGCCTACGTCACAATGACAACAAAGCGAGCTGCGCGCGCAACGTGTAGGCAGAAAACCCTCAGCCCAGCATTCACAGACAGCGAAAAAGCCCCGCTGTCAGTACTGCTCTATGCCCATCTGCAACACACAGTTATATTTTAGTTTTAAAATGCAGTTCTCGGCTTACTACCACAGCTTATCGCCTAGTGATAAGCAATGTTTGCATCGAAATTAACGTTGTTTAATGGGATATGTCTTACAGACCCATACGCACTGGCGCTGTCAATTGGCCAAGCCTAGTCATACATATCGTGCATTCCTTTATAACTGGGGATAGCGTAGATAATTATTCTGTAACTTGCAAAGATATATTGTTATGTTGATAATGCACACAACTCAATAATGACATTATGTAACGTTACTTGGTCGTTAACTAACCGAGCGATGTGGCTGAGCAGCCTACAGTTTCAGGCAGCTTACCTGATTATGAAGAGCACTGCAAAGTCGGGCATTTTTAACGATTTCCTCTTTCGGCTTGCAACCAAAGACACCTACGGTTAGCATTAAAAGCAAGGACTAAAGTTTTACCGAATCCCGTCAACTCATACTGCTTTTATGCAAGCCGAAAGAGGAAATCGTTAAAAATGCCCGACTTTGCAGTGCTCGCTCATTTCATATCAGGTAAACTGTAGTAGGCTGCTAGTAGCTAACAGCCACATCGCTCGGTTAGTTAACAACCAAGTAACGTTAAATAATGTCATTATTGAGTTGAACTGATTGGAACGAGGACATCATTAAAAATGCCCAACTTTGTAGTGCTCTTCATAATCAGGTAAGCTGCCTGTAGCTGTAGGCTGCTCAGCCACATCGCTCGGTTAGTTATAACGACCAAGTAACGTTACATAATGTCATTATTGAGTTGTGTGCATTATCAACATAACAATATATCTTTGCAAGTTACAGAATAATTATCTACGCTATCCCCAGTTATAAAGGAATGCACGATATGTATGACTAGGCTTGGCCAATTGACAGCGCCAGTGCGTATGGGTCTGTAAGACATATCCCATTAAACAACGTTAATTTCGATGCATAACATTGCTTATCACTAGACGATAAGCTGTGGTAGTAAGCCGAGAACTGCATTTTAAAACTAAAATATAACTGTGTGTTGCAGATGGGCATAGAGCAGTCCTGACAGCGGGGCTTTTTTACTGTCTGTGAATGCTGGGCTGAGGGTTTTCTGCCTACACGTTGCGCGCGCAGCTCAATGTTGACAAGCTGTATAAGGGGTCTATGGTTTGAAAATGTGCTGGACCACAACCTGAATGTGTTGCATCTGCCAGGATCCGCTGTCTCCGAGCTTCATCTATTATATTGTGAATCTGCCTCCCAGCAAACCATCCCCTGTGGGCTTTTTGTGGGACATGTCGGGCTAGGGAAAACCCACTCTATTCCCCCGGGGCAGACCACGCCGGCTTTGCGACAGCAAGCCCATCGGGACCCAGTGTGGCTTTGTCCATGCAGGGCCCACGCCCTCGTCTCACCTATCCGCCTGGATGGCTGTTTTGTGGGCTGCAGACACTTGGACAAACCCATAGAAAGCCCATGAGTGTGGCTTTGACCAGGCAGGCAGGCATAGGTTTTGTCTGGGCTTTCCCAGGTTTAGGCAGCCATAAAGAACAATAGATGTGATGTGCCACAGAGAATTCCATCATGGGATAATACCAGATGGCAGGCATCTTACCTGGGTATAGTCTCTACACACACACACACACACACACACACACACACGCACGGTGGCTCAGTGGTAGAGCTGTCGCCTCGCAGTCAGAAGGTCCTGAGTTCGATTCTCGCCTGGGACACTGCGGGCGCTGTGGTTGTGTTCCCCTCCATATCTTCAGTGCCTACTGCCCAGGTGGGGTATCTCGTGGTAAGGGCCTTTCTGTCTGTGTGGAGTTTGCATGTTCTCCCCGTGCTCCCCCAGGGGGGTTCCTCCGTATATAACCCCCCCCCCCCCATTAAAAACATGCAGAAGATCAGATCGTCATCGTCATCCGACCAGTGACGACAACATCCGAAGTTGGTCCCCGGGCGCTGTACGAGAAAGCGACCACTGCTCCTTGCCTGCCCCCCGGAGGAAAGGACAAAGCCAGGATGGGTTAAATGCAGAGGACAAATTTCACCGGCCACCGTCAGCATGTGTGTGTTGTGGCCCTCCATGCATGTGTTGATGTGTAATCGTGTGACAATAAAGACGGGCTTGTCCGTCTGAAATCGTTTTTTTTACACACACACACACACACATACACACACACACACACACACACTATGTGCGCTGCAATCACGTAGCCTATATCAAAATCCAACTTGCCACAATAATAAGAAATGTTGTATCTCTCGTTTAATTAACTACGGCAACAATGGCCACAAACTGAAACATACTCAAGCATCTCAACATTGTCATTCCCATCCTTACATGTCACAAATCTTTGCCAACCGGCTAAATCCACAATCAGGCAAAAGTTTAATTATTTAGACTTTAACTTTCCATTTGTAGGCACTGTGCAGGAAAATGATTGCATCTTTTGCATCTTTCCCTGCTGCATTGACTTTCTAAAGCGCTCCCATTTGATAGCTTTTAGCTTGTCCATCTCAACCACTGATATTCTCAACACTCAAGCACGTAGCGCTTTATTTTTCACATGCAGCGCTCCGACAGCTGGAGAATCATTCGGACTTCCTGACACAATTTTTCAAAATAAATCATATGCTGTTGTGCTGGCTGCTGTGTCAAATTAAGCGAGAAATCCAACTTTATTTTCTTTTATTATTGAAACGGCCTGAGCCCCATCTATGTATTAACACATTCAGTGCCACAGCGCTTCAGTAAAATTGTCTGGAGCCTGTGCCAGATTCACTTCCATTCAGTTGAAAACAGCTATAGAATTTTTTCTATTATGGCTATATTAACGGGGCTGGACTTTAATGAAACATTGAACACTCCTGCTTCTTCCAAAGAAGAAATTTTGTTTCTAGACAGTTCCATTATGAAATTACAGCCTCTCAAAAAAGTGCACTTTCAAGGGTTTTCTGTCGTTTTTTTTTAGTTTCCAAGATATAGGCCCTTTTATGAATACCTTTTGCACTCTAATTTCGAGCACATTCACTGACTCTGGCTGGTGTTTTCTGATGTGGTGGCGTGTGGTGTGGTTTCTGTGAAGCCTGTGTGCCACACACCCCTCTCTCCCCCCCCCCCCTCCCCCCTCTCCCCTCTCCACCTCTGAGCTGCGGGCTCCTCCCACACGCACAGAGTTTGTTTTCTCGTTTTTGCCCCGGACAGATCCCAGCGCCCATCAAGAAGGAAATGATGCGCGCTGGCAAACGCGACTGAACGAAAAGGCTTGGCCGTTCGGCTTCGGATGCTGGCTTTCTAGGAAATCGTGTGGAGATAGATAGAAGCATAAGAGCTCAGTTGTGAGCGCGGATGCAGCCGAGCCCACTGTCCGCTGTAGACAGAGCAATATATACGGCTCTGGCTGAAGCATGCATCCGTTTCCACTTTGATCGCCGCTTTCTCCGCTGTCTCCTGTACAAAGTAAAGGATCTGAGGTGGGTGGAGCAGCTCCTGTGACGATGTTTAAGGTGGCGCCGTGTGATCCCTTGAAGGGATTCATGCTCACTGGCTAGGTACGACCTTAAACAGCAGAATTATGGAATAATATGAATTATGATTTTAGGACGTCCACAGACGTCCTTGGCACTCCTCGTTACTTTTTTTTAGGACGTCCACAGACGTCCTTGGCACTGAATGTGTTAAAGAAAGCCGACCCCAGCCCTAATTGGTCAGGCCCGAGGGCTCACAGCTCTCTACCATGAACCAGAGCAATTAAGAGAGAGATTGGCATCAGTGGAGGACCAAAATGCATGACTCATTAGCCAATGAACAGCCAGGAAAGAGTGTCGTGCTACTTTTTTTTTTTTTTTATGATATTTTTATTTGTTTTTTTTTATTTTAACAAACAAAAACAAGAGCATGGCAGCTCAGACACAACATTGATCTGGACAGTGACAGAAGGTGAAAGAATAAACAAAAATAAGGGAGAAGAAAAATAAGGTCAATCTCCAGAGGCATGATGCGCTGCATGATTATTTGGTGCAAATTTCTCTTCTCTTAAATTTTTTCTTTTTCTGTTCCTTTATACCAGAACGAACAAACTCAGACAGAAACACAACAAAAACACACGCGTACACACACACTCCAATGCTACAACATGGTGGTTGTGGTTGTAAAAATATAAAAATATAAATAAATTAATATTGTGAATAGGATCCTGCATCCAAGGGAGGTCAGTCAGGCGAATCGCCCGCCGTCCCTGACCACGTCGAGGTAGGCCAGAAACGGGTCCCAAACAACTAAAAATGTTCCAAGTGAGTTGGTCCTCAGGGACCTGAGTCTCTCCATCCGTATAACAGAAATCATATGAAAGGAGGGTGGAGAGGGGGGACTTCCATTCCTGCAAAATTAGTTTCTTGGCAACAATTGTCCCCTGTGCCAGAGCTTGTTGCACAGCTGTGGGGAAGTCCAAAGAGGACTCCGAGCAGCCGAGGATGGCGAGCTCTGCCTCCGGCTGTAGGCCTTGGAATACCAGTTAAATACCTTGATCCAGAATCCAGTCACCAAAAAGCATGAGACAAAGTGCCCTCGGATACATGACACCTGTTACACAGTGGTGAGACAGATGGGTAAATCCTGTGCAACTTATGGTTAGAATAGTGGAGACGCTACTTTTGCGCTACTTTTGAATGCTAAAATAAAGCTGATAATGTACAATTTGATTAAAAAAAAAGTACAACACAAACTGTCCATTTTGCTGCAACTCGACAGTGATGCTTAATCCAGGACCTTACTTCCTGGAACTCTTGAGAGTAAAAAACTGGTCCATGGGAGATGTCGCGACTCTTCTATATACATGACTCTGCCATGAACTAACACACACACACACACACGGTATTATGTCCACATTTGTTGATTTTTTTTCATGCCTGCCCGCCCTGCTCCACAGAATTTGCATGCTTGATGGCGGGCTTCGATGTTTGTTCCTTGCTGCACCTGATTGAACGACAACGTCCATCCAATCAGGGTATCTGTGGCCCTGATTGGACGAACGGCGTCTGAACAGTCTTGAAGTGTGGAAAAAACATGGCTGCAAATTTGAAACTTTCTCCTCCTATATGAAAACCGAAATGTGTTTGTGATCACATGTGACCATGCTGTGCCTCCCTCTGCTGTGCCTCCATGCTGTGCCTCCCTCTGCTGTGCCTCCCTCTGCTGTGCCTCCATGCTGTGCCTCCCTCTGCTGTGCCTCCATGCTGTGCTTCCCTCTGCCTTTGTTTTGGGTTTTCACCCGTTCCTCTAAGGGGCACTTTACACGAGGACGGTTTCCTATGGTGACGGGGAATTATTTTATCGTTAGTGCCTCCCTTTTAGACGGCGACGGCGAATTTGCGCTTAGGAAACGACCACCCTCCATGTAATCGCTTTGACACGGCTCATTTCAGGAACTCTGACGTGCCTGCACACGCGACACACGCGATTATGTCATAGCCGTGCGCGAGTTACACAACATCAGTCAGGAAAACAACACGAAGAGAAGCAGACATGGATCTTACGGTTGTGCTCTCGTTGATGTTGCGGATGCTTATGCGACAGAACCAGATAATACTGGCAGTTCTACGCCTTATCCAAGAGTGTTATTCTGAGGAGGTACACAAAATGGATTATGCATTATATGCAAATACTGTACGACGCTCCACCACTACGTCAGCGGAGGGCAACGGGGCGTTGACCATCACACTGCCACCTAGCGACCTGGCATGTACATTACGGCGTTTTAAAAATTCAACAGCGCTCATGTAGACAGGGAGAAGGTGTGAAGGAAACGCTATTGTGTCATTTCTTCCAGAAACTGTCCTCGTGTAAAGGGCCCCTAAGATCAGATAGGAGTTCAGGAGGCGGGGGAGGTGCAGGGCACGGACCTCATTTGCAGAGGCATCATGCCCATTGAAACTGATAGGGGCAATTGCCCCCTCTTTTATTTATTTTTGCAAACTTCATGGCGGTCGTTAGTAGAGCCTCAATCCCCTTTTCAAACATTTGAAATGAAATGAAATGAAATGCTCTTAATTATTATATAGTTTGCATAGCAAGTTAGTTGGCTACTTGTACCAGGCAGCTAAAGTTAGCATTGTAATATTAGCCATCCCTCAATCATGTTGTTTACATGTCATGTAGAGCTGTTATGGCAGTGAGCATTTTTTTTACCACCACTATCACAGGTTATACTGTAGTTAGCAAAACACTGATGTCTCCAGGTCAAGATGCAGTTCTTTAAAAAATAATTAGTATTGTGATAGTCTTTTTATGTGAATAACATTTTGGGTCAAGCAAGATTTAGCTTTAAGAACAGTGGCAGCAGTGTAGAAGCTAGAAGCTAATAACATATAAAAGCAATGATTGACAAAAATGTCTAGCCTCTCTATTTAACCTAATGAGAAAATGAGAAAATATTGATGGTTAAAACTGAATCATGACATCACAACAGTCTAATCCTAATGTTAATTTAAAATGAGATATTCCTCCAAATCCGGCTTCAAACGGCCAACATTTCAGAAAAACTCGCTCAAATGAACATGCGTATCGGTGCCCACTCCTGGCTCGCACAAATCCCCGCCTGCCCCACAATGCATCGCACGGCTGCCTCCAATACACAATGAATGGGACGTGCAGAAAAACATGTGTAGCCCTGGTAAAAATCCATTTAGACATCAGGATGTAAATAGTAAAATTTTTTGCGTAAATACAGTTAAATGCATAAATACAGTTTAAATATGTATGCATGGATAAAATAAATAAATAAGTATAAAAATGTACATGGATGATAAAATGTATAAATTAGAAGTCATACTGTTTACAGCTTTAAGAGTCAAAGTTGGGGATGCCCAAGGGGTCCTTGAGGGTATTCCTCAGCAAAAATGTGGGTAATTTATTTTCACTATTATTCCACTATTATTCCATCCATAAGTAACAGAATGATAGATGGTCATGGGTGTCATACATATATACAAAAACATATACCATTCAGTCAGTTCAAAATGAACAGTGAAAATAAACTACAAAAATATTATCCTAAAAAGGCATTTATTATAACAAAAGGCATTTAATATAAAACCAATATTCAGTAATAACAGAGATGCTCACAAGTCATTTTTTGCAAGTCAAAGTCAAGTTTCAAGTCTTTGAGCTCAAGTCCAAGTCAAGTCTGTCTAATAAACATAGAGGTCACATGGGCTCTTCAAAGTGTCAACAGCATTCGTTTTTCCACCATTTCCGCCTACACTATAGTCTTTATTTGAGCATTATGACATGTAGGAACATCACTGACACAAATAACAAAACCTGAAATACTCACAGGACTGTAACAATTCAGGAAATGTATAATCTTCCCATATTATCCCACCATGAAGGCTGATTGTGGGCCTTAAAGTAGAAGATAAACCCGGGCCAGAATTTTCACTAATTGGTACCACCCAAGTTGGCAAATTCTAGTTTTGTATTTTGAAAAGATCTGTACCTTTAGATGATATTTCAACTTGATAAACCTTCCCAAGTGGTATCAGGATATTGGACCAGAACCTCACGCTCACTCAGCCTCACTCTGAGACATCAAACCCCCCCCCCCCCCACTCTGTTACTCACACAAACACACATAGAACCTGTTAACTCTTATTTGTATCGTGTATATATTTTGCTAAAATTGTCAACTCTGGAAACTGTACTACTGCCTTGTACTGCAATTTTCACTTTGTATTGCTAAATTTGTACTCTGCCACATTTGGCTGTAAATACTCTGTGCATATCTTGTATAATGTTTAAACTTATGTCTCCTCTAGACATAAAGATTTTCAAATCCTTAAAAATCCATAAAAATCTTTGGAGTCCACACACCTCACGACAGAGATAACCAATTTTTTTACATTTCAATCTTGGAACGTACACACAATCGCTACCGTTCAGACACAACCCCACACACTTGACGATTATGCTGAAGATTGTCACCTCGGAGGACTTGGGATCTCGCAAAAACTTGCATGATTAAACGTGACTTCAGAGCAAAACAAACATGGAGGTAGACCGCAGGCATAATTTGGTTGCTCTCGTCTGTGCTACTTTTTGCACAGAGAAGCAGAAAGAAAGAAAAAGCTGTGGGTCAAGTCATGGCTGAGAAGACGGGGTCAGAAAGTCCTTTTTAATTTGCAGCTGGAGCTTGAGGTGAGCTTCCTCTCCTTTGCTCTCTGCTCAAGATTCCATCGCCTGTTGACTTGTAAATATCAAACATGTTTGATATGCTCGATTCACAATCGGGAAGAGCCCGACAAGACAACATCTGTCTTTGAACCCCAGACACTGATCATTTGAGCAGATTATCGGTCCCGACGAGGCTCAAATCGGGAGTACCCTGAGATAGTTGGGAGGGGGAAAACTTGGCCACAATCGGGCAAATTCTCCCCAGGTCTGGGGGAGGATTTATGTATATTTATTGTGTTGTTATTGTGTTTTTATTTGTATTGTACCGAGTGGTTTATATCTCATGTAACGTGTGCACCTTCTACACCAAGACAATTTCCGTGTATGTGCAAAAATACTATGGCCGAATAAAATAATTCTGATTCTGATCCTGATTTGTATAGCCTACTGGAAATTAAGCTGTGTTGTGTAGTGAAATAGGCTGTTACTTCACAGAAAATTCTGAGTGTTTACATTTCGCTCCTCTAGCCAATATTTAATCAATGCAGGGAATTTCTTTTTGCAAGCCATTCATACTAAATCAGTTGTCCCTGGCCTACAACATCCTATAATAACAGACTCCTGTTGGACTCTATATGTGTATCTATATTCTTTCTATCTCATTAGTTTACTGATAGTATTTCTTTGTTCACTCTGGGGTATAGACCCTTTTCACGGGGGCCATTTTGTGTCGAAAAGGCAGAATAAACACAGGTGCAAGCAAAACACTAATGAGGGTTTCCAAATTCCAATCATGGAAGTTGGAAACCCTCATTAGTGTTTTGCTTGCGCCTGTGTTTACCCTGCCTTTTCGACACAAAATGGCCCCCATGAGAAGGGTGTATTCAAAGCAGAGAGAGAGAGAGAGAGAGCGCATGATGATTCAACAGGGTAAGGAGAGCTGGTATAGGTGATATGGAGGTGAGTGAGAAAAGGAAAATAATTACATTACAAAAGTCTAATCTGAATATTAATTTAAAATGAGATATTCCTCTAAATCGGGCTTCAAATCAGTGGGGCCCGATGTGATATCCTTTCATGGGGCCCGAAATCCCTGCCGTGCGCCCCTGCTCGGATCACCCTGGTATTTATGCACGCTCCTATCACGTGCACGTGCCTGGTTTTATGTGTGCGGGTATTGAGACCAAATAAATGCCATAGGCACGGCTGTGATCCCATTCTATTAGCTCCACACATGCACGCACGCGCGCACGCGCACATGCACACACACACACACACACACACACACACACACACAGCATCACAGAAGACAGTGGGGGATGACAGAGACAGAACATAGAGCTGTCAGAGGAGAGAGGAGGCCGAGCGAGGAGAGAGAGGAAGTAGGGCAACCTCACTGCAGGGGAGGGGCAACGCTGGCAGAGGGCTGTAGCAGTTGAAGCTGTATAGCATCAGTAGCAGCAAGCTAACAGCAGGGGGGAGAGGCTGAGAGAGACAGGCAGGGAGGCTGAGAGAGACAGGCAGGGAGGAGGGAGGCTGAGAGAGACAGGCAGGGAGGAGGGAGGCTGAGAGAGACAGGCAGGGAGGAGGGAGGCTGAGAGAAGAGAGGCTGAGAGAGAGACAGGTGTAGCAGCAGTTGGAGCATCCTCCTCTCCTCCTACAGGATGCGTGGTGAGTCTCCTGCACCCAGCTGCAACTGCCTTTGTCCTCTGTGTGTGTGTGTGTGTGTGTGTGTGTGTGTGTGTGTGTGGAGGGGGTGGGGGACCGAATAGATACATTCTGTGCAGTCATGTTGTTTTTTGCTTGTGTGCACGCAGACATACATGTGTGTGTGTCTAGCTGATTTGCATGGTCATGCATCCTGTGTGTGTGTGTGTGTGTTCCGTTAGCACACAGTTTCTCATGCTGCTGGTGGCTAGACAGGCTAGAATATATTAGCACTTGGCCAAGCTAGACACATTATGTTAGCTAGACAAGGCTAAGCTAATACAGATGTAAGCATCTAAAAATCAGCAGCTCGTTAATGTGATGGGAGATAACGAGCTATCAGCTGGGATAGCAAACCTGCTCCCCTCGTTATAGACAGTCAGACAGACAGGTTTGTTACTTGTTTCTCTGACATTGACCCATTGACTGTATATATATGGACGTGGCCTACTGTTGTTTTTTGGACTCGCGCGTTGAAGCACATCCATGGTTGAAATGGCCTGTGGCCATTTTGGGGTTCTTGCACAGCTCACGCGAGACGGCACGAGACGAGGGCTTTCCCAGCCGCAGCTCCGTCTGCTATTGGTCCATGATCGGCAATCTGCACGATCACTGGACAGGCGTCCTGTCAATCACCCAAAAACATAGTCTTTTCTGTCATCTATTTTACTCTAAATGGCAAGTTATATAAAAATTCACCCCTGTCCAGTTTTTATGAAAGGTTAAATTAGCTATAGGCCAAACCTGTGTTTTGGAAAAGGCTGTAAACATGCTTAAACCTGTTACAAAGTGGGGTATTTTAACATTAGTCGGGTTCCTTGTATAATTCCGTTCAGTTTTTTGGGGGGGATTATGAAAACTATATATTTTTGAAAACCTTACAGCATAACAAGTCAGAAAATATATGATTCCATTTTCTCAGATTTCAGTATGGTGGCCATCTTGGATTTTTTTTAAATGGCGACCTTCAAACACTAGTTTTTCAATATCTCGCCTCCTAGAATCAAGATTCCAGTGGCCAAACCTACATTTTTAGGGGCAAGGAATCCAATGGTGATAATTACAGATGGTCAATGACACATGTAGGTGGCTCTTTCATTTTTAATATGCATATCTGAATTTATGTTGCGATATGATTATCTGGGATATAATCATATTGATGGGACTATTCTGGTAATCTGGATATTTGTCTTCCAAAACAGAAAGGAGGGAGGGAAAAATAATTTGACTGAACACTGTACCTGTAGATTGAGTTGTTGCACTAATACCTGCAAATACGTACTATGTTACAAAGCTTTCGCGTCAACACTTATAGAGCTCAACAGGCACGTGACTTTTTGTGATGTAATTTGCCCGTCCATTTTCTCCATAGACATTTCGATAAATCCAAATATAACGAGTCGAACCAAGTCCAAAAGTCTTCCAGAGAATCTTGACTGAGTGACCATAAGACATTCGGTTTAAGCGAGAACAAAAAAATTACAATGTGGGGAGGGAATCGATTCCCCCCCCCCCCCCTGTTGTTATTTGTTGTTCTCGCTTAAACCGAATGTTTTATGGTCACTTTTGACGATCAAGCTAAAACACACACTCTGTCTCTGCGCATTGGGGAGATTGTTCATCAGACTAGTCAGACCAGAGGGAAAGAGCACCTCCTACTGGTCCTCCAACCCCACTTCCAGCACCAGTCTCCCATCCAAGGAGTATCCTAGGCCAGACCTGCTTAGCTTCCCCAGGAAAGCCAGTCAAGAGTCTGTGGGTGTGGTTAATAGTCTGTGGTGTGGTTAATAGTCTGTAGGCATGGTTAATAGTCTGTAGGCATGGTTAATAGTCTGTAGGCATGCTTAATAGTCTGTGGTGTGGTTAACAGTCTGTAGGCATGGTAAATAGTCTGTGGGTGTGGTTAACAGTCTGTGGGTGTGGTTAATAGTCTGTAGGCATGGTTAATAGTCTGTGGTGTGGTTAACAGTCTGTAGGCATGGTTAACAGTCTGTAGGCATGGTAAATAGTCTGTGGGTGTGGTTAATAGTCTGTGGTGTGGTTAATAGTCTGTGGGTGTGGTTAACAGTCTGTAGGCATGGTTAATAGTCTGTGGGTGTGGTTAATAGTCTGTGGTGTGGTTAATAGTCTCTAGGCATGGTTAATAGTCTGTAGGCATGGGTAATAGTCTGTGGGTGTGGTTAATAGTCTGTGGTGTGGCTAATAGTATGTGGGTGTGGTTAACAGTCTGTAGGCATGGTAAATAGTCTGTGGGTGTGGTTAATAGTCTGTGGTGTGGTTAATAGTCTGTGGGTGTGGTTAACAGTCTGTAGGCATGGTTAATAGTCTGTGGGTGTGGTTAATAGTCTGTGGTGTGGTTAATAGTTTGTAGGCATGGTTAATAGTCTGTAGGCATGGTTAATAGTCTGTAGGCATGGTTAATGGTCTGTAGGTGTGGTTAATAGTCTGTGGTGTGGTTAATAGGTCTGTAGGCATGGTTAATAGTCTGTGGTGTGGTTAATAGTCTGTAGGCATGGTTAATAGTCTGTAGGCATGGTTAATAGTATGTGGTGTGGTTAATAGTCTGTGGTGTGGTTAATAGTCTGTAGGCATGGTTAATAGTCTGTAGGCATGGTTAATAGTATGTGGTGTGGTTAATAGTCTGTAGGCATGGTTAACTCATTGAGTGCCAGCCACTTTTGGAGAACGGACGCTCCCAGTGCCAGAGTTTCAGAGCGTTTTCAGTGATTTCTCGAGGCCCACAGAATATTGTGTGATATTAAACACCGAACACGCACAAAGAACGATGAGACTCTATTGTATCAGCAGCAAAAAAAAGTTTATTGATATCATTTTCCGTTCTTTAGTTATCAGCCGGAGAAGATAGGTCAAAAACAGCAAAAACAGGCGTTTCCATCTAGAAGCTGAGATATTGAGCCTTTTGTGAAATGAAGCATTTCAAGCAAATCACTGACTCTGAAACTAATATTTTCTGACCTGAAACATCTGAACAGTAATTTCCTTCAATAAACAGCACCCACATCCCCCTCAACTCCAAACTCCTCCTCCGTGGGAGTGTCTCTGGTCGCTCTGCTCGCTGTGCTGGCTGCTGCGTGTGTCAGGCGAGTCTCTGCTGCCTGCTATGGCAGGCTCTGCTGCCTCACGGATCCACGTTCAGATGGCGGCCGCTCGTCGGGGGAGTCTGGATGGGGCTCGCGTTCGTCTGCGTTTCTGGGGTTTCGGTTGTGAGCTGGGATGAAGCTGCGTCCGATTATAGGCTTTCTGCTGCGCGTTTCAAAGTGCGCTGCACCCAGTCTATTTTCGGAGCGCTCAGCCTTGTGCGCCGGCTCCCAGCGCGACACTGAAAAGCCAAACCATTCTCATGAGAATGGTTTGGCTTTGGTTTTATTTTCTGGCGGCTAATCGTGTGGAGAAGCTATGCAGCAGAGACAGAGACATTTGTGGGAGCGGATTGACTGCTGTTCGCAGCTAACGTTGGCTCCAGGCAGCCAGAGCAATCTGTGCCGCTCTGGCTCATGCATCGGTTTCTCTTTCATCACGGGCCTTTTTCTGCTTTTTTTTCCTCAACTTTCTCTAATCTGGAGAGCACTGTCGCCACCTAATGGGTCCGTAAAATAGGTTATACACCTTCAATAGCTCCCATATTTTTATAGGAGATGTAAGAGGCTTTGATCCACGTCCCACCGTCAAAAAACGCAATTGACGAACATACTCGTCCTTGGCACTCTACGTTAGTATTTGAATTGACGAACATACTCGTCCTTGGCACTCAATGAGTTAATAGTCTGTAGACATGGTTAATAGTCTGTGGGTGTGGTTAACAGTCTGTGGGTGTGGTTAATAGTCTGTAGGCATGGTTAACTCATTGAGTGCCAGCCACTTTTGGAGAACGGACGCTCCCAGTGCCAGAGTTTCAGAGCGTTTTCAGTGATTTCTCGAGGCCCACAGAATATTGTGTGATATTACTATGTAAACACCGAACACGCAAAAAGAACAAGGAGACTCTATTGTATCATCAGCAAAAAAAAGTTTATTGATACCATTTTCCGTTCTTTAGTTATCAGCCGGAGAAGATGGGTTGATTTGAGCAAAAACAGCCATTTCAACTTAGAAGCTGAGATAATCACACTTTTGTGAAAGGAAACATTTCAAGCACATCACTGACTCTGAACCTAATATTTTCTGATTTAGTGACACCTAAAACATTTGAACAGTCATTTCCTTCAATAAAACAGCAAAAACAAAGGAATTTTCATAGCAAAATATTATTTTTTAGCTGCAACAGCAGCTCTGTGGGATCGTCACTTTGGCTGTTTCCAAAGTTTTTATTGAATAATTCAAAAACCCCTTCACCAAAAAATTAAAAAATTTACATACGGCAAGTAGAGACCATGAGTGACTATGCCAGAAAGAATGGGCAGGATTCATCCATAGGTGGCGCTATACACGTGTGTACAACATGTGTAAGCATTTCAAAATGCACAACTTTCTTGAATAATTCAAATTCAAATCCCCTTGACCAAAAATGTTCAAAGAACAGTTCAAATGGTAACAGAGGCCGCCGGTCCCATCTGTTTACCAGTAGTACCATGGTCTTCATCGATTACTCTACTCTGAGAGGAAAAGCACGCCGTGCTAACAGAGGCCGCCGGTCCCATCTGTTTACCAGTAGTACCATGGTCTTCATCGAACAGTTGAACAAATGTTCAAAGTACAGTTCAGTTATTTTGAGAAAAAAAGAAAATAAATTTGTACAGTTATGTATGTATGTATGTATGGGATGCTGCAACGATGCAAGTCCAGTTCAAAGTTATTGTTATGATGTACAGTTATGTATGTGTGTGTGTTTATTTATTTCCATAGTGCAGCTCAGTGTGGTAAATTATGAAACACACTCCTGGGTGCAAGGGCATACGACAGGTCTTGCTTTGGTGGTGGGCCTCAGGCGTTCCAGCTTGTGTCTGCCAATCGGGATAGTGAGCCTGCAGGCTGGGTCCTTGTTGTATGGTGCCCTGCGTGCCCCACCCCCCTCAACTGCAACTTCCTCCTCCTCCTCCTCCTCCTCCGGCACAGGTCGCTTTGAGGTCCATGTCTTCACCACCCTCCGCATGAACTCCAAGAGGGTTTTACACTCCCCTGGGTTCCTGGCTTTGTAGAGGATGTAGGCGTTGAAGATGCACACTTGGAACAAATAGGCTACAAACTTCTTGGGCCAGTTCAGTGTCTTCCGGATGAAGGGGTAGTAGGCTATGTTTTGGTCCAACCTATCCACCCCATTCATGGATGAGTTGTATGCTACAACACACTCTGGCTTGAGCTGAGCCACTTTGTTTGTCTGTCCCTTCTGCCACACGTCAACGCTCTGCATGGTGTCTTTGTGGCACGTTGTCACCATCTTCACCAGCCGTTTGTCCTGCCAAGCTAAAACCATAACCCTCTCATTGTGACGCACAACTTTTCCCCCCACCCCCAGGTCAGCCTTTGTCACCTCCCTGATGATCTGAGGTTCCCCCCTATTTTTCCTCAGCGTTCCACACACATTGGTTTGTGCTCGCAGTAAATGCTCACACAGTGCAACAGAGTTGTAAAAGTTGTCCATGTAGAGCGTGTAACCATGACCTGGAAGGCGATCAAGGAGCGAGAACACAGTGTCTGGCAGAGTGCTAGGTACCCCAACATATGGCTGCATATTGAAACAGTACCCTGTGGCAGAGTCACACAGTATGTACGATTTGATGCCATACTTTACCGGCTTCTGTGGGTTGTACACCTTGAAAGACAGACGGCCCCTCCACAGCATCATACCCTCATCAATACAAATGTTTTGACCTGGTTGGTACAGCTCCTTGAACTTGTTGACAATATAGTTCAACACAGGACGGACTTTAGTCATTTTGTCCGTCGCATCCTGTGCTGCATTGTCACTGTAGTGAAGGAAGCGCCAGATCAGTTGGAACCGGTTCCTTGGCATTGTCTGGTTGAAATAGGGAGTTGCATCTATTTCGTCTGTACTCCAGTACAGTGCAATGCTTGGTTTCTTTATGTAACCAGTGATGAACGAAAGTCCAAAAAATGTTTTCAGTTCTGGGACTGACACTGGTTTCCAAGCATTACCCCTGCTATGTGGCAGACTGTCCGGGTGTGCTTGTAAATAATGAGTGGCAAAATTGTTTGTCTGGTCCACAATGTGTTGGAGCAGCTCATCTGTCAGGAACAGCTCCAGGAAGTCAGCTGGCAGGTCGGAATCCAGCTCCGCAGCAGCATTCTGGGGTCCACGGGTTGCAGTGAAGGGGATCTGGTTTGGTTCCCAGTCTGCCTGCTGCCAGCCTGCATCTTCCCCACCTCTGCTCGATGCAACTGTAAATGATTGAAATATATATAATTATCAAATACATTTTTTATTGCTTGGTTATGATGTGTAGATATATATATATATATATATATATATTTATATTTTACCTTTCTTCCTTGAACTGCATGTGGGAGTGGGAGTGGGTGTTCTCCTCGATGTAGGAGCTGTAAATTATTGAAATATATATATAAATTATCATAAATACATTTCATTATTGCTTGGTTTTATGATGTGTAGGATATATATATATATATATTACCTGTCTTCCTTGCACTGCCTGTGGAAGCCGTGGGAGTGTCTCTGCTCGATCCACAGTCTGTAGAAATATATACAATTATCAACCACAATTGACCAGTTTTATTGCTGCAGTTTTACTGACTATAATGCCTGAACCTGCTCAATCCATGATCTGTGGAAATATATCTACCATAAATATACATTGTGTTATTGCAATGTTATGGCTATTTAGAAAAAAAGTTTTACCTGCTCTGCTGCGTGTGTCAGGCGACGAATCTCTGCTACCTCCGTCAGGCGACGAATCTCTGCTACCTGCAGATCCCCAATCAGGCAACCACTCGTTGGATGAATCTGGACCCGGCTCACTGAATTCATCCGACGTATCTGAAGTTTCAGTTGTGAGCTGAGATGATGAAACTATGTCCGATTCTTGACCAGTACCATCGTCTTCTTCATCTCTTTCTTCTGCACGCTGAGAGGAAGCGCGCACTCCACCATGCTTCACTGTGGTGGGTGCAGAGCTAACGATCACTCTAGAGGAAGAGCACCCCGGTCTAACGGCTCTGGTGTCTACATCGATCACTTGTTCTTCTGCACGCTGAGAGGGAAAACGCACCCGCCTACTCCTAGCTCTCCCACGCTCTGTGGTGGTGGTGGTAACAGAGGCCGCTGGTCCCATCTGTGTAGTATCGATCACTCTACGCTGAGAGGAAGAGCGCCCAGATCTAACGTTAGCTCTGGTGGTGGGTGCCGTGGCAGTAAAAGAGGCCGCCGGTCTAACGTTACCTCTGGTGGTGGGTGCCGTGGTAACAGAGGCCGCCGGTCCCATCTGTGTAGTATCGATCACTCTGCGCCCCGATCTAACGTTAGCTCTGGTGGTGTGTGCCGTGGCAGTAACAGAGGCCGCCGGTCCCATCTGTGTAGTACCATAGTCTTCATCAATCACTCTATGCTGAGAGGAAGAGCGCTCTGATCTAACGTTAGCTCTGGTGGTGTGTGCCGTGGCAGTAACAGAGGCCACCGGTCCCATCTGTGTAGTACCATAGTCTTCATCAATCACTCTATGCTGAGAGGAAAAGCGCGCCGGGCTACCGTTAGCTCCACCAAGCTGCACCGTGGTTTCTGCAGTGGGAAAAGTTTTTTCCTGGTCGCCACCAGAAGTGGTGGCACCGGTACCACCACTAGTGCCTTCTCCAGCGATCGCCACACATTTAGGCACAGAATACAAGCTCTCTTGCAGAGTAAGCTGCTTGTACTTGTCGGGGTTTCTCTTACGCTTCGCCATGTCTCTCTCATCAAAGGATCGCCGCTCACTACAAAAGACCACCGCGTTTCCGTTTCCCCAACGACTTCTTCTGTGTTTTTTACTCCACTTTCTCTCATCTGGACAGCACTGTCGCCACCTAATGGATCTGTAAAATAGGTTATAGACCTCCAATAGCTACAATATTTGTACCAGAGATGTATCAGGGATTGATCCACGTCCCACCGTCAAAAAACGCAATTGACGACAATCGTCGTCTTTGGCACTCTACGTCAGTATTTGAATTGACGACAGCTGTCGTCATTGGCACTCAATGAGTTAATAGTCTGTGGTGTGGTTAACAGTCTGTAGGCATGGTAAATAGTCTGTGGGTGTGGTTAACAGTCTGTGGGTGTGGTTAATAGTCTGTAGGCATGGTTGATAATCTGTGGTGTGGTTAACAGTCTGTAGGCATGGTAAATAGTATGTGGGTGTGGTTAACAGTCTGTGGGTGTGGTTAATAGTCTGTAGGCATGGTTAATAGTCTGTAGGCATGGTTAATAGTTAGGGGTGTGCCACCTTAGGCACCTCACGATTCGATTCGATTACGATTAAGGGTGCTACGATTCGATTATTACGATTAATCACGATTTTCGATGCATCTTTTTCACCAAACAGGATTTTTTTTAAGCAAGGTATATTTGTCAGTATCCATTAATTAAAGTAAACAAACAAATGTACCTCCATTATCTTCAGTTGCGACTGAAGTCCACGCGTCACATGTTACAGCCACCCTGCATGCTTTCTTCAGTGATTCCAGTTTCCAGTACTTCGGTTTTGGTCTCGTTTTACAGTTAAGGAACTGCTTTCCGGGCAAAATACCGTATTTTTTGCAAAACAAGCAAAAAAAAAACAAGCAAAAAAAAAGCAACAATTTTTTTTTCCTATTTTTTGCAAATCGATAATCGAACATTGTAAATCGATTTTAATCGTCACGTGACTCATCGCGATGCATCTAAAAAACGATTAATCGGCACACCCCTATTAATAGTATGTGGTGTGGTTAATAGTCTGTAGGCATGGTTAATAGTCTGTAGACATGGTTAATAGTCTGTGGTGTGGTTAATAGTCTGTAGGCATGGTTAATAGTCTGTGGTGTGGCTAATAGTCTGTAGGCATGGTTAATAGTCTGTGGTGTGGTTAACAGTCTGTAGGCATGGTAAATAGTCTGTGGGTGTGGTTAACAGTCTGTGGGTGTGGTTAATAGTCTGTAGGCATGGTTAACTCATTCACCGCCAAAGACGTCTTTGACGTGTTATCAGAAATAGCCCTCCCCGCCAATGACGTGTTTGACGTGTTTTTGTTTTTATTAGTGCAGCGCGTAGTTCAAACACTTCCCCAGCCTGTGACATAGTATCAGGTCCCTGCCTCAAAGGCAAGCCGACAACACGCGATCAAACACATACCGCAGCTGTTGTTTTGAAATTAGCAGGAGGAAAAACAGAGAAACGCGCTTCCTTGTAGAGAGGAGAAACGCCATTGAAACGCCCCTCGGCGCGCTGCACTGCTCGCCTTGCTGCAGGGCGAACCTGGATTGTTCGCAGTAGTCAAACCCGTGACGAACATGATCGATCCGGTTCCAGCGCCTGGTCCCAAAGCCAAGCCCGACCCGTTCCTGTGTCGCAGCATTCGTCCCAGCCCGAATGAGAGGAGGAAAACGATGCGAGGCAGAGGAGGCTAGACGCTGATCTCAGACCAGATGGGTGTTCCCCTCCTATGCTAATTTGCGGGGCGATCAATAGTGTTCCCTTGGAAGGAGGTGCGATGGACAGAACTCTCTCTCTCTCTCTGTGTGTGTGTGTGTGTGTGTGTGTGTGTGTGTGTCTGTCTGTCTGTCTGTCTGTCTGTCTGTCTGCACACTCACTCACACTGAGTAAACTGTATTGTTGAATGTAAAGCACTTCATGTATATATATATATATATATATATATATATGTGGCGGCTGAATACCACAGACCACAGGTTCAGACACCGTTAAGGCACAAATACTAGGAAGCAGAGTAACAATAATAAATAGCAATCTTTATTTCGAAAAAGGTTATTTGGTCAATTAAAACAGCGCTCAGCAGAGCAGCACAGGTTGATTATGGCAGGACAGGTGGCAGTAAAAAGAACACAAAACTAAATAAACAACCAAGGCAGTGGCCCCACTCACTCTGTTCTCCTCCCCTATTGCCACACTGTAGGCCTATGTTGCACCTGCTCAAAGAGCCCTTGTACAGGTGATCCACCGGCACACACACACACACAAGGAACTAAGGCCAGACGCCTCTCCGACACTGGGCCCGCTTCTCCCCAAACACAGCACACGCTGTCGTCAGCCCGTCGCAGCCTCGCGAGCTGCTCAACACGCCGCTGGGCCGCTGGCTGTAACAGCTAAATGCAGCTGAGCCCAATCAGGACAACGGGGCAATGTGTAGCACAACGTGCGGCGCGGGATCCCAACCCTTCGCGGAGGCGACCAAGCTCAGTCTGACAGCCGCGGTTCGCCAACAGGTGCCTCTTATTGCCTCAATCACAGCTCCGCACTCAGATTACACTTCCGGCCAGACCGGCGCAACTCCACCGGGCTACATACACCCCCCCTTTACTTAATCAGTGTCCCACTGATGCAGTATGGTCTACCTTAAGTTACCAAATCCACTCTGAAAGAACCTATTTAACGCCCTGCTGCAGCTACAGCGGAATTGCAGACCTAGGCAACCGGTGCGGGTTGGAATGAACACCAGCCGTCGTACGAGCCGATCTACGAGGCCCTGGTGAAGGTGGGGGCGAAGGCCCAAGTGAAAGCAAAGGTGGTGGACGAGGTGAAAGCTCCCCCATAGTATCCCCTTCCTCTCCCGACAGACTGGGATGAAGCCCCAATGCCCCTGGTACAGGCTTTTGGGGAGAAGACGCATGCTCACCACGCACTCCCTCCTCACTCCCCTGCACCCCCGGTCCATCACCCTCCTGCTGGGACCCTTCCTCTACTGGCAAATCTCTCCCCCTGAATCTAGATACTATCACCCCAAACAGGGGCTCCTCCTCATCCACCTCCCGCGAAGAGGGTGGAGACTCCACCACTTCCGGACCCTCATACTCGCAGCCCCCCAACTGCAAACTGGGTCCACAACCTCGCAGCTCATTCCGATGCAGATTACGCTGCGGTTTTGAGAAGTCAATAGGAACAACGGAATACACCGGCGAATTATCACCTAGCTGCGCTATGACCCTGTGTGGGATGGGGAGCCATACATCCTGAATTTTATGCCTCCCAGTGAACTGACGATTCCTTACATATACCAATTGGCCTGGCTGCAATGGATGTTCACCCACCGGTGGCCCTGCATACCTCTTCCGAGCCTCCGCCGCCTGCTCCAAGTTCTTCCCAGCCTGTACGTATGCTCGGCCTAACCTCCTCTGATGCTCCTCAACCCATTCATGCAGATCCCCCTGGAAATCGTCCCTATCCTGCCCCAACCAGATATCCAAGGGAACCACAGGTGCCCGCCCGAACATCAGAAAGTATGGGGAGTAACCAGTACTCTGATGTTCAGTAGTGTTATAAGCATACACCAACTCAGGAAGATGCTCTACCCACCTCCTCTTCTGCTCAGGGCGCAGAGTACGCAGCAAATCGTGGAGCGTCCTATTAAAACGCTCACACTGTCCGTTCCCTTGGGCATGATATGGGGTTGTTCGACTCTTTTTCATCCCATACATCCCACACAGACACTGGACAATGTCAGCCTCAAAGCACTTACCCTGGTCGGAGTGCAACCTAGCTGGAACCCCGTATGGCTGAATCCAATGTTTTACCAAGGCTTTAGCGACTGTCACTGCTCGCTGATCTCGAGTAGGCACTGCCACTGTGAACTTCGAGAACACATCCGTGAGAACCAAAACATTCTCACGCCCATCTGATGATGGTTCTAGGACTGTGAAGTCCATTGCAACCACTTCCAGGGGCCTAAAGGCCAACAACCTCCCCAGCGCTGCAACCACCCTTGGCTGAGGTGCCTTAGAGACAATACACCGTTCACAGGCCTTACAAAAGGCTTCCACGTCCTTGAACATGCCTGGCCAATAACAACGACTGCGAACCAACTTAAATGTCCTATCGATACCCTGGTGTCCGTGATCTGCATGCATTCGAGTCAGCACCTCCATATGCAACACACCAGGCAACAAAAGTTGCCTAACCAACCCTTCCTTCTGATCGCGCAGCTCCCTATACAGCACCCCCTGAGACTCGACAATTCTCCCCCACTGCCTCAACAGCTCCACTGTCCTCGAACTCTCCTTCACCCTCTCCTCTCTACTAGGCTTTACGCCCCTCAGCCAGTAGGTTTGAAAAGCTGCTATTATTGGATCAACCTGCTGAAGACTCGCCAGAGAGGTCACGTCAAAGGAGGGAAAGCTGGACACGGAAGCATGATGGGGGCTAATGCTAGTCTCCTCACACAAAGTCTGATATGGCCCCGACAGAACACTGCGCATCTCCCGCAAAGGTTGAGCCACGGCCGCCTCCCCTAAACCCCTCTGCTCGGAATACTGCCTAGAAAGAGCATCCGCTCCGGCGTTTTGTCTACCTGGCCGATAGAGAATCTGGAAATCAAACTGCGCCAACTCAGACACCCAACGCTGTTCTATGGCGCCGAGCTTTGCAGTATTCAAATGGCTCAACGGATTATTATCAGTGAGCACGGTAAATTTTGCACCAATCAGGTAATCTTTAAACTTATCCGTGACAGCCCACTTTAACCCCAACAGCTCCAGTTTTCTGGCACTGTAATTTTCCATGTTCCGTTCAGACTTCCGAAGTCCCCGGCTGGCATAAGCCACCGGTCGTCGCTGCCCCTCAATCTCCTGTGACAACACAGCCCCCAACCCCTGATGGCTAGCGTCAATCTCTAAGACGAAAGGCTTGCCAAAATCGGCATAACCCAACACTGGAGCAGAGATTAGCTTCTGCTTCAACATCATAAATGCATCCTCACAGGCTGCATCCCAAAGTGGACCATCCAACCCACAAGAGGACCGCTTCCTACCCGCTTTCCCTAACAGCCGTGATGACAAAGCGTGAAGAGGTGCTGCCATCTTAGCGAAATTCTCCACAAATCTCCGGTAGAAACTTGCAAAACCCAAAAACGACTTCAGCTCCGCCAGATTCTGTGGTCTACGCCATTCCGCGACAGCTCGGATCTTTTCCGGATCCGTGGCCACGCCAGCCGCTGATATCACATGCCCAAGGTAAGTAACTTCAGATTGAAAAAATGAGCACTTACTCAGCTTGACCTTGAGGTTAAACTGCCCCAAACGGGACAACACCACATCGAGGCGCTCGAGGTGCTGCTCGATGGTAGAAGAAAATACCACTATGTCATCCAAATACAGGAGCAATGACTGGAACCTCTGATCACCTAGAATCCGCTCCATCAGCCGCTGAAAGGTGCTTGGCGCGTTACAGAGCCCAAACGGCATCCGTGTAAACTCATACAAACCAAATGGTGTACAAAATCCAGTCTTACCACGATCTTTCTCAGCCACCTCCACCTGGTGATAGCCACTCGCAAGGTCAAGGGTAGTGAACCACTTGGCCCCACCCAGAGCATCCAAAGACTCTTCGATACGAGGCAGAGGAAACGCATCTTTCCGGGTTTTTGCGTTAAGCTGCCGGTAATCAACGCAGAGCCTTATAGAGCCATCTTTTTTCCGCACTATCACCAAGGGAGATGAATAGGGACTGCTGCTTTCCTGGATAATACCCTGCTTCAACAGCTGCGCTATATGCCTTTTGACTTCCTCATACTGGCTTGGTGGTATTCGCCTATAGCGCTGTCTAACGGGCACATCATCTACAACTGGGATCTCATGCTCGATCACGTTGGTACACCCCAAATCGGCCTCTGACCTTGCAAAGACCCCAGCATGCTTAAGCAACAGCTGCCTCACCTTCTGGACCTGTTCCACTGTAAGACCCGGAAACTCCCTTGCAACAACCTCTGGGGGCAACTCTGGTTGTTCAGCAACCCCCCCGACCTGTTCACACACCAGTACCTGCTCTTCCTGCGGCGCCACTCGCTCAAATGCAACGGAAGCAGTATCACCCGACACCACCTCCACCATATGTAATGAACCAAGCCGGGTCTGGGCCTCAACACGCACATCGACGCAACCCACATTTAGCACTGGTATGGCCACATGCCCGTTCTCAACTGGAAGCAATGCGCTGGACACGAGTAACTCCCCCGGAAGGCTCCCCTCCCCTGCGCCCAACGACTCCACAACCAAAGTCGAGCCCACTGGGACCGGGCCAGCTGGAACTGCAGCCGGTACGAAGCACATGGATCCAGCCGGAACATTGAAAGGAACTGTTGAATAAACGAAACCTGTAACTGAGGCAACCTGCTCCTGCTGGCAAACCGCGAATGCCGAACCCCAAGCCCCATCTGCGCTCAACGAAGGGCCGGAATCCCGCCCAGGGCCCGCCGCGGACTGCTCCAGCTCATAAAACTGCTTTATCACGTTCATGCCCAGTATGCAAGGTACAGCTCTCTTACGACGTAATGTTGCGGCGTCCGTGGGGTCTCGAACCACCAAAATCCCCCTCCCCGTTGCGGTCTTACCCAGGGCACAAACGTCTTTTTCAAAATAACCCAGGTAGGGAATACCCAAGCCATTGGCCGCCGATAACGAGAGCCACTCACAATTTTTGAGAATTGGACGAAAATGTTGCTCGAAAAAAGACTCGGTAAGCGTTGAAACATTTGATCCAGTGTCAAGGAGGCATCTGACCACTACATCACCCAATAAAACATTCACGGTTGGGCATCTGCCCACTAAACATTCATAAGCTGCAGCGCCTGGCGCCTCAAAATGTGAGCCCGCCTGAGCCCCACCTGTAGCTGGGCTCATTGCCACAGGGGGGGAAAGTTTTCCTGCTGCTCAGCCACATAGGCCGACCGATCATAGGAGGCTGCAGTACGCGACGCAGGAACTGCTCTCCGGGGGAGCACCCCAGACCGACACTGCCGTGCGATATGGCCAGCTGTTCGACATTTAAAACATATTGGTTGGCCATCAGCATCAAAGCTCGGCTGACCCCCTCGAACCCCAGTCTGGCCCGGCCCCATACTAGCCAACTCAGACACCTTCTGAGCCAGGTCAGCAATTTGAGCCTGCTGTTGCTTCAGCGTCCCCTCAACAAGAGTTTTCTGCTGCTTTACCGCTTGCAAAATTTCTGCCAAGACTGGGTCAGGTTCGGGAAGCACCGCAGCCGTGACCACGTTGGATGTAACAGCTTCGGCTCCCAGTTCACACACGGTGGCTACCCGCCGGCCCTGACTCCCCCCAGCATCGAAATCTTCCCACAGCAGCGCCTCTGTTCGTAGATCAAAGAAAGAAATTTTGGAATTCTGCCGGACAACCCTTTTTAACTCCCTGCGCAGCGCTAAATCACGGACATTTTCTGCAAATTGATCACGCAAAGCAAAGTCGCTGCACCAACTCTGCTTAACGTCACAATGGTTAATATCAGCAATAACAGCCATTAATGCATGCGAGTACTCTCGAATGGACTCCCCCTCGCGCTGCCTCCTGTCAAAAAAATGCTTTTGTAGCCGGGTCAGGGAACGGGGCTGTCCGTACAATTCTCTCAAAATCTCCAAGACACGCTTAGGGTCCCGCCTCTCTGCCTGTGGGCGATATTTTACCTCCTGCCTAGCCTCCCCGCCCAAATGATCATAAAGGTACATGGCCCGTTCGGTATCTTCAAAATGTCGGTAACCTGAAACTGAGTTCACTTCATCCACCCAGTCATAAAACTCAGCACAGGTACCCCCATTAAAGACAGGACATTTTTTATCTTTTGGGACATAAACAATATCTCTGGACGTGGGACCAGACCTACCCCCCTCCCCATCCAGTGGTCCCCGCTGCTGCAGGTCAACAGGGGAACTAGATGCCCGAGGAAGCTCCTGCTGTAGCAACCGGGCTGTTAAAGAATCGTTCATGTCCTTTAAGGCTGCCATAGCTGCCTTGTCTTCTTGAACCCTGTCCTTAAGGGCCTGTAGCTCAGCCTTAAGATCATCCATTGTTAGTCTCCCCGCTTAGTGGCGGAACTCGCCCCTGGCTCCCTGGTCCAGCCCGTCCAGCCACCTGGTCTTCGTGAGACCCACTGCCTTGGTCTAAAACCTGCTGCCACCCTTAATCAACCAACCTGTGACTATATGCTCATTTATAAAATCACAATCACTACTGCTTCTTTAAATGGTCCTGCTCACAGCGCCATTCTGTGGCGGCTGAATACCACAGACCACAGGTTCAGACACCGTTAAGGCACAAATACTAGGAAGCAGAGTAACAATAATAAATAGCAATCTTTATTTCGAAAAAGGTTATTTGGTCAATTAAAACAGCGCTCAGCAGAGCAGCACAGGTTGATTATGGCAGGACAGGTGGCAGTAAAAAGAACACAAAACTAAATAAACAACCAAGGCAGTGGCCCCACTCACTCTGTTCTCCTCCCCTATTGCCACACTGTAGGCCTATGTTGCACCTGCTCAAAGAGCCCTTGTACAGGTGATCCACCGGCACACACACACACACAAGGAACTAAGGCCAG